>NC_134707.1:66641905-66956085 GCF_043290135.1 Rhipicephalus microplus | reverse complement strand
AACAATGCACAGCAGACCCACCTAGACACTAAGGAGCTCCAAACAAAGAATAGCGAACGTTAGAAATAAATATTTAAAAATGAACCAAGCAGAAACCATACTTGTATCTTCGTCATGCTAACCTACCCTCACTGAAGCTCCCTGAAATGTGATCTGTTGCTGCTGCTTTTTTGCGTCATAAGCATTATTGAAAGAGAACTTCGTGAAGTCAACTCTAGGTGGTGGCTTTATGTCCTAGCGCTCGCATCAAGGTAATGCATAATATATTCAAGCCTAACTTGCCACATCCACTCGTCACGCGTATTCTGCTAGATATTTTTTAACTTGGTATGAAGGCTTACAGCATGTGATTTGCACAAAGCTGATTGAGTGAATTCGTCATTCAGTGGAAGCGTACCGATATTTACCATCGGTATGGCACATTATATCACTTGAAAGCACAGCGACTGTGTTCCTAATTTTCTTAATTCTTTTCACTTTGGAGTCAATAAAGGTTTATTACTGCGTGTAATAAAAAATACTGGTAGAAACCTCGGACAATAATTCATAAATATTTTGTCTTAGAGGTGTTGTGCAAATGTTTTAAATCAACATTCCACATCAAACAAATCTCTAGCAGTATATGCGTGACGAGTACTTTTCTTACTTTGGACTGAAATATAATTGACGAGAGTATTTCAAATGACACTCGTTTTAGCCTGAATTATCTATTGAAATAATACATCTCTTGGCGCATGCCGTGCATATGAACAATGCATGTGGGCACTTCTAGCAAAATTAATAGGCAATGACGCATGTCAATGTAATTGTAATGCGGCTTTATTTTTCGGTCTATCATTACTTTCAATTCAACTATTCCATTGTATTGGCAGACATATTATGAGAGCGAGTTTCACCGATTTATTTTTGTGTCCTTTATTCACTCCAAGGAGAAAAACTTCAAGTTGTTTTAGAAGTATTATGCCTGTGTTGTTCTGCGACAGGTTTTAGAATGAACTGAGATCACTCTTGATGAAGTACATCATCTGTCACTGCATAGATGACTACAGATACCACCTTAGCTCTAGGTGATTTATTTTCATTATTTGTGGGTTGATTAGTGTGACGCGGGGTGAAGATGAGCAGCCAGCTGCGGCACAGAGTATGGAGATTCATTTCGTTTCGTAAGAACTCAACTAAAAGCTTAGTCACTCCTAAAAAAGAACTCTCACTAGAGCTGTTCTTGAACGGCCGTGTTTTTGGTTACAAAAGTTGAGATAATGTTTTTCATGCATCGCTATTTAAGAAACACATGTCCAACGCCGGCCTGCTCAGTGCTCAGAAGCCTAAGTTCCATCTAGCTGGCTACATTTAAAAACAAAGAATCCACGCACATGAGCACATCAAAAAGTAACTTTACATTCATTATTGTTTATATTTATCAGAAAAAACTGCTAATTATAATATTTACCTATGTTCATATATTGACCAAACATAGGATGTCGGAAGTACAAGTTTTTCTTTCAGCAAAAGTGACGGGCCACTCGCATAAATAGTATTGTAATAAAGCCTTGTTTTCTAACATTCCAGTATGATAGGCGCACTGCGGGCCAATTTTTTCCTGGCGCCGACATTGTAGAATGTGACGTCAATTGATAACTGGCTTTTTAAGCGGCTAAGTAAAAAGTGAAAGGTTAAAATAAGAAAAATATCGCAAACACCAGCCATTCTTCAGCTTACAGAATCAAGACGGGCACCATGTTGAGAAATACGTAGAGCTGACTGTACGCAGTGAAACACGCCCACTGCTCTCTTTCAAATGCACCATTTTGCTTCCTTTAGAAATGTGGTTTAGAACGTACAACCACAGCATTTGCGTTCACGATGCTGTGTTTTCTTGCCTGCTCTTCGCAACACTCTTCGAATTGTACATAAAAGTAAGCGAAAAGAAAGATGCGTTTTTAAGAAGCAGGGAACAACATCGCTTATGCTGCATCATTATTGAGAGTGGAAGGTACAAAAGCTAGCTACGGTGAAGACCCGCCATATGGAAGAGACATTCGTGCATATAGAGAATGCACACATTTTCATCTGATAAACAAAGAGTTATTTCCATAGTATAAACAAAAGACGGAGTGATTACCGCACGCACATCCGCTAGAGTTGCTGGTTATAGCTCAATCACTCTGGCGCTCACACCTGTTGAAGGCTGTGTACAAGTGTTAGTGGCGACGTACCGTGGGTGGCTTTTTGCTTGTCGTCAGTATTTTGTCATCTGATAATCTAATATTATATGGTTGCTTCGTTACTGATGATGGAGACAAAGCTGCATGCCTAGGCAGCAATTTTCTCTCGGTATTTTTACCTAAACACAGCTGTAACTAGCATGCAGTTATTAGGAGCATTTTGCCAATTTTCCGTCTGAGCTTAGTGTTAATAGAAGTGAGAAAAAATGAAGAACGTTGATGAAAGCAAATCTAGTGGTCCAGACAAAATTTCTCCACATATACTTAGCCGTTGCGTGGGGCAAATGTTTGTGTACCCATATGCAATTTAGAAGATCTTTAGTGACAGGTATCTTACAACATGACTGCGAAATTGCGCACGTGGTGCCAACACATCAATATAGTTGAAAAAAAAACACTGGTAAGTATAGACAATTATCGCTTGCGTCTATTACTTGTAAAATATACGAACACGTTTCATATGAACAAATATTAAATCGTTTAAACATGCACAAGGCACTCATCGAGAAAGAAGAACACTTTTGAAAAGGACTGTCTTGCATGACACAATTAGTAGAATTTATCACGATGTGATATCTTGTGTAGGTAGTGTAGGACAGGTGTGTACCTAGGTTTTTGTAAAGCCTTTGACACGGTGTCACGTTCAATCTTACTGTTTTATTTACCACCTTACCTATTGATAAGACTGTTTCTATTCAGGTGAAATTCTGCATTTCTCAAAGAAGACAAACCCTAGTGATGAAGTTGAAGTGCACCGAATACGCAGATTTTACCTCAGGGTACTGCTATTATTTTAAATTTATGTTAATGCTATCTCATCAAGATTTTCATATTCTATACGATTGTTTTCTGAATTACGTGCAATGTACAAAATATCCAATCAAAGTGATGCACTAGAACTTCAGCCATAGTTTTGTACATCTATAACTTGCGTATAAAATGAAAAAAAGATTTTGAACATACAAAGAGTGTGTATATGTCGTTTACAAAAAGGATCAAATCATTTCTGTCGTGGTGCCACCTGAAGAATTCACAGAAAAAAGAAGATAGTACATACGAGTACCTGGGTGTGCTACTGTAATCTAAATATTCATAGAGGGCGCGGGTGGACCCTCTCACAACCAAAGCTGGTAGCGTATAAATCTCACTAAAAGAAACTTGTGATATTGGCATGTCAGTTTAAAACTTGTGGCGTACACACTTGCATCAGACCTATCTTGAAATGCGGCTGTGCCGTGCGGGACCCAACTGAGGTAACCTTAGTTGCTGCTCTTGAGCAAATACAAAAACGTGTAGCTGGGTTCGTATTGGAACTGTACGGAAGGAGGGAAAGCTGCAATGCAGTGAAAGGTGAGCTAGAATGGGAGTGTCTTTCTGAACGCAACAATAAACGGAGATGATAATTTCTTTATACGATTTACTATATTAAACTAGATATAAGAAGAAGTTTTATCTACAGAAAGCACACTTCATTTCAAAACGCTTGAATAATAGTTGTAAAATTCTGGAATATTCAGCAAAAAGGAACGTGTATGCCAATTCAATTTTTCCGAAAAAATAAAATTGAAATACGATAACTCTAAAGCAAGTTCATACTGGGAATGAAGATGTATTTTATTCAATGCTTTAAACTTGTACTCTAACCTAATGATGGTGTACTTATTTGGGAACAGAATGGTATTATGTGTTCGAACAAAGGTATATTTCAGTTATTCATGTATGAACAAAGTTTTATTTGTGTACACTCGTATAGTAATTTCGCTTATTGATTTAGGCCCCCTGCTATGAAGCGCTGTGGGGTGTTTGATGAATAAAAATAAAAATAAATAAACAGAAGATCACTTTTGAGGAAGCTTAAGAAGATGGTAAAACAGCTAGGGTAGGAATACATTATTTGCAGGTGACAAGGGGACATCAGAACACTTCATGGTATGTGCCTCAGCAGTGGCGAAACTTGATATTCGCAACGCAGAACTGTTCTTTCCAAGAGAAAATTCGATATGACCAACTGCTGAGTAAATAGACGTATGATTTTATATTTCACCTGGCCCGCATGAACGTTTACAAAGCAGCATCCAAATAGTCACTTTCTCACCACCTGCAGTCAGTAGACGACTATTTCGTATGGCATAGCTGTTAAAGATTTTTATCTATTGTAACATCTCATAGCGATAAGTCATCGTTTGTGCTGTTTCCAGGACATAACTTGCTGAAAAGATAAGTAACCTCTACGTAAATTATATAGGAGTATGTGGTGTGTGATGCTGTTGTCGCTAAAATATAGCTTTGAATCTTGAACAAATTGTGTGCACTTTCACAGTGACTACTGCACATTTTTAAAGACGATAGTCCTTCTTGGGGACCTTCGACGCAAAAAGTTTGTCTGCCTGTCTGTACATTTGTCTGTTAGTTCACTCTTAACGGCATAGAGTACTTGAAACAGTCGACCCATTCGCAGCACCCACCTAAGTTCATGCTTGTGCAATTGTAAATAAAAAGCAATTATTGCACCGGTCTGGGGCACCATAACAACACGTATATATTCTGCATGTGCGTATCTTACTATAAAAAGGCATGTATAAGTAATTTTGCATCGCATGCATGCGATGCAGCGATGCAGGTAAGCAGCGATGGCGTAGTGGTTAGAGCATCCGCCTTGCATGCAAAAAAGGTCGGTGGTTCAAATCCCGTGCACCGCAGTTCCCAACCGGATAAAAAAATCCGCGTGGTGATGGAACTGCATTAAGAGGCCTGGGGTGCGGCTTCACCGGTAACCACCGCCGGGAACGCACTCCCTCAACAGAGAAGGATTGGCCACCCTGGTGCAGTATCTGGCCACTACCTCCCACATGCATACGCCAAATAACTCACGGCCCTAAGTCCCCAGCAGCTGCGAAGCAACTGACCACGGTGGTGGTCAGATCTGCAACGAAGAAGAGGGTGCTAAGAATCTCTGGATCCGGACAGGCCGTCGTTGGAGCCTGAACTTGGCAACGTTTAACGCTAGAACCTTATCTAGTGAGGGAAGTCTAGATGTACTATTCGAGGAGCTAGAGGGTGGTAAATGGGATATAGTAGGGCTCAGTGAGGTTAGGAGAACAGATGAGGCCTATACGGTGCTACAGAATGGGCACGTCCTTTGCAATCGGGGCTTGGCTGACAAAAGAGAACTTGGAGTGGGGTTCCTAATTCACAGAAACGTAGCTGGCAACATAGAGAAATGCTATTGCAATAATGAAAGGGTGGTAGGTATTGTAATTAAACTGAATAGGAGATACATGGTGAAGGTGGTAAAGGCTTACGCGCCTACATCCAGCCATGATGACGCTTCAGTTGAAAGCTTCTATGAAGACGTGGAATCGGCAATGAGTAAGGTAAAACACAGTATACAATACTGATGAGGGACTTTAATGCAAAAGTAGGGAAGAAGCAGGCTGGAGACCAGGCAGTAGTAGATTAGGGCATCGGTGCTAGAAACGCCAGAGGAGAGCTACTAGTAGAATTCGCAGAACGCAATTATTTACGAATTTTGAATACCTTCTACCGAAAACGAGAAAACCGGAAGTGGACATGGAGGAGCCCTAATGGCGAAAATAAGAACGAAATAGACTTTATAATGAGTGCACCCCCAGGCATCGTGAAGGATGTGGAAGTGGTTGGCAAGGTACAATGCAGTGATCATAGAATGGTACGGTCTCGAATTCGTCTAGACTTGAAAAAGGGATGACAGAAACTGATACGCAAGAAGCCAATCAATGAGCTAGCACTGACATGGAAAGTACAAGAATTCAGAGTCTCGCTTCAGAACAGGTACTTGGCTCTTATTGAGGAAACCAACCTTATGCTAGATACAATGAGGGAAACTCTGACGAGTATCATTACGGAGTGTGCAGTGGAAGTTGGTGGCAGGGTAGTTCGACAGGACACTGGCAAGCTTTCCCAGCAAACGAAGAATGTCATTAGGAAGCGTCAAATCACGAAAGTCTCAAGTACAACAGACAAAATAGAACTGGCAGAGCTTTCAAAATTGTTTATTAGGCGTAAAGTATCCGACGTAAGAAGGTATAACATGGAGAGGATTGAACACGCTCTGAAAAATGGAGGAAGCGTCAAAGCAGTGAAGAGGAAACTTGGGATAGGCAAAAATCGGACGTATGCACTAAGGGTCAACGAAGGCAAAATAACTACTAATATTGATAGGATAGTTAAAATGGCGGAGGAGTTTTACAGAGATCTGTACAGTAAACGGGACAACCACGGCTATAATACTTTAAGAACTAGCAGCAGCCCAGATGACACCCCACTAGTAATGATAGAAGAAGTCAGAAAAGCTTTGGAGAGCATGCAAAGAGGCAAAGCTGCTGGTGAGGATCAGGTAACATCAGATCTGCTGAAAGATGGAGGACAGATTGTGTTCGAAAAACTAGCCACCCTGTTTACGAGGTGTCTCCTGACGAGAAGAGTACCAGAGTCTTGGAGGAACGCTAACATCATCTTAAAACATAAGAAAGGAGATGACAAGGACTTCAAGAATTACAGGCCGATTAACTTGCCCTCTGTAGTATACAAGCTATTTACAAAAGTAATTGCTAACAGAGTAAAGAAAACAATAAAATTCAATCAACCAAAGGAACAAGCAGGATTTGGAACAAGCTACTCATCAATCAACCACATTCATACTATCAATCCGGTAATAGAGAAATGCTCAGAATATAACCAACCACTATACATAGCCTTTATAGATTACGAGAAGGCGTTTGATTCTGTAGAAATATCAGCCGTCACGCAGACACTGTGGAATCAGGGCGTCGATGAAGTATATATAAACTTCCTGGAAGAAATCTACAGGGGATCAATTGCTACCTTAGTGCTTCATAAATAAAGCAGCAGAATACCAATCTAGAAGGGTGTAAGGCACGGAGACACATTCTCCCCAATGCTATTTACCACGTGCTTACAGGAGGGTTTCAGAAGCCTAGAATGGGAACAGTTAGGGATAAAAGTTAATGGAGAGTACCTTAGTAACCTGCGCTTCGCCGATGACACTGCATTGCTGAGTAACTCAGGGGAGGAATTGCAGCTCATTATTATGGAGTTAGACAAGGAGAGCAGAAAGGTAAGTCTTAAAATGAATCTGCAAAAAACGAAAGTAATGTACAACAACCTCGGAAAAGAGCAGCGCTTCGAGATAGGTAATAGTGCACTTCAAGTTGTGAAAGGCTATGTCTATTTAGGGAAGGTAATAACCGTGGAGCTGAACCACGAGATTGAAGTAACTAGAAGAATAAGAATGGGGTGGAGCGCATTTGGCAAGCACTATCAAATTATGACATGTAGATTGCCACTATCCCTCAAGAATAAAGGTATATTGGAACCACCTTCCCTCTTCCGTTGTAACAATAACAGACCTTTTGTTATTCAAGACTGCAATTTCTCAGCAATGCTTGTAACTATACGCAGTTTCCATTATCTATCTTTGTCTTGTATGTGCTTGAATTCTTACTTATACATTTTTAGTTGACTTATGTTGCCTTCCTGATTTGCGCATATGACACTTGTTTCTTTATTTTGTCTTTTTTTTCTTGTGTGTTATAAATGTTGTACCCACCCCCTCTGTAATGCCCTACGGGCCCTGAGGGTATTCTAATAAATAAAAAAATAAATAGCAGCTGTAACTTGCCGGTACTTAGCTACAGAGCAGAAACCTGGAGACTTACAAAGAGGATTCAGCTTAAATCGAGGACGACGCAGCGTACAATAGAAAGAAAAATGGTAGGTGTAACCTTAAGAGACAAGAAGAGAGCAGAGTGGATTATGAAACAAAGGGGGGTTAAGGATATCATAGCTGAAATCAAGAAGAATAAATGGACATGGGCCGGTCATGTAGCACGTAGACAGTATAACCGCTAGTCGTTAAGGGTAACTAACTGGATTCCCAGAGACGGAAAGTGGGTAAGGGGGAGACAGAAGGTTAGGTGGGCAGATGAGATTAAGAAGTTTGCGGGTATAAATTGGCAGCAGCAAGCACAGAACCGGGTTAACTGGCGAAACATGGGAGAGGTCTTTGTCCTGCAGTGGACGTTGTCCGGCTGATGATGATGATGATGATGATGATGAAGGGGAAGTAGGTGAGAATGGCGAAGGTACACGTATGGCAGCCGCGTGATATTTAGGGTTCGCTATTTTTATGTATTGAGCACCTTAGGCTCTAGGCTGGTTCGCTGTGTGTTCTCCGTTTTCCGGCGATGCTCATGCAAGGTGCCCACTACAGCAAATGGTGAAGGCACTGACGAATAGGGCCTTTCATATCATTTAATTTTATTACCTTAAAGGTCCCCAGGGGTACATTACATAAGGGGTAGTGGGGTTACAAAAAACGTACAAAAAAGCCATGAATTAGAGAGACCATGAATTAGAGAGACTATGAATTAAGACCAAGCACTTATTTTTTTCATAAATGAAAGCGATCTTAGAAGAGCTCTCAACGCTGAAAGGCGAAGCTGAAACGCTAACAACCTGCTACACCGAAGGCAGAGCTTGGAATGTGCTAGTCATTGTATACGTATTCAGCAAGCAAGCCCTGAAGCGAGAGCTCAGGAAGCAGAGGTAAAACAGCAATGCGGAACAAGCTGCCCCCCCCCCCCGCACCAAACTCCAGGTCGCGTGAAGCGGCGAGCGCACATTGTGTATACTCTACTGGAGGAACGCTGAGAATACTCCCCACCACTATACGTATCCTTCATAGATTACGAGAAAGCCTTTTATTCAGTAGAGATATCACCTGTTCTCCAGACACTGAGGAATCGGGGTGTCAGTGAAACGGATAAAAACTTTTTGAAAAAATTGTAGAGACAATCAGTTGCCACCATAGTGGTCCAGATCGAAAGCGACAGACTAGAGGTAAAGAAGGATGTAAGTCAAGAAAACACAGCCTCTCCAGTGCTTTTTACCGAATGTTTAGAGAAGGTTCTCGAAGATAATACAAAGACAAAGGTTAAAGAATTGAGTCAGTAGAGAGTATCCTAGTAACCTGCGCTTAGCCGATGACATTGCCTTGCGGAGTAACTCAGGGGACGAATAAAAATTCATAATCACTGAACTAAACGGAAAGAGCACAAAGGCAGGTTAAAAATTACTTGGAAGAAGTGAAAGTATTATATAACCCTCGGAAGAGAATAGCGCTTTGAGATAGGTAGCAGTGCACTCGTAGTTGTAAAAGAGTACGTCTCAAAAAGACAGGTAGTAATCTTGCAGCCGAACAGCAAGATTGATGTAGCTAGAAGAATAAGAATGGGTTGCAGCCCATTCGTCAAGCATTCTATAGCCATGCTGGTATATCGCCAGTATTCCTCAAGATGGAAATGTGTAACAGCTGACTCCTCCCGACACTTCACTACAGAGCAAAACCTTGCAGGTTCACAAGGAGGGTTCTGTTCACAATGAGGGCGACACAGTGAGCGCCGGACAGGAACTTATGTGGAACCTTAAGAGACAAGAAGAAAGTAGAGTGAGTGAGGCAACTAGAGTTGAGGATATCATAGGTAAAATCTAAAAGAAATTTACATAGCCCAGGCACGTAGCACATAGGCCGGAAAACCACTAGTCATTGATAGACGGGATTCTCAGAGAAGGTAAAGGGGAGATAAAAACTTAGCTTGACAGAAGATAATATGACGTGCGCGGGTATAGTGTGTTGCGTGCCCAGAATCGAGTTGACTGGCGAGACATGGGAGAGACATTTGTCCTGCAGCGCGCCTAGTTAAGCTGATGAATAGACTGATGATGTATTGCACACTCATTGTTCCCTTCGCTCATGTCAAGGGTGATGCTCAGTGGTTCGCTCAATTCTTAAGAAAGACTTCATAGATATGTGCAATTTTGTTCAGCTGAGTAGCTTCTGGATTGCGTGTATTTATACTGTATTATAACAGACCACTTGCGTTTTGCTCTCTGCAAACTTTTTTTTTCGAAGCAATGTTGCTGGAGCGAAATGTTGGGCTCTTTTAGTCGAAAACCGCTTTCTTGTGATGTGCACGCGATGTCCCTTATAAATTTGAAAGCACAAAGTTATGAAAATAGGATGCTTTATATCACTGCAGTGTAAAGTTTACATTATACAGCATTATTTTCACTGAGCTTGGGCTGCCACAAGTCTTTATGTTGCTAATAAAATTATAAGTTGTTGAAAATGAAGGACCGCTTGATCGAAGTCCAAAACACACAGAGGCTCAGTTCTGATTTTTAGTCATATGTCCGCCACGTAGACTCGTATCACAAGACATTTCCTTCAAGAACTATTTTCATAAGGAAGAGTTTCAAAATCATAAAATGTCAGGGTGGCAGCTTGTAAAAAAGAATAATGAATAATATCTACAGCATGCTTCTCATGCCATTAGTAATAACATATGAAACATTCAACCAGCGAACATGTTTGCAAATTGTGCCTTGTCGGTAATTGATTGACGCTATGGTGTCCTCATGTTTCCCCATTGTTATTACTCTATAGCGCCATGTATAAATACGGAGGCTTCTAGTCCCCAAGCACTTCATCCACCGATTGAACCTCGAAGGAAGTCAACATGAAGCTTCTTGTCCTCTCTCTTGCCTTTATTGCAACTCTAAGCCACGGTAAAGGCGATAAGCGAGTTTGGGCGGATGAAGCGGCAAATGGAGCACACCAAGATGCATTGAAGGTAAAATGAGTTGCTCTGGTTGTGATATTTCTGCATGGAGAAACATATGAGAAGAACATTTTTTTTCGAGTGAGCAGTGAGTGTAGTTTTTATTGTAACAACACCTTATAACTTTTCACAGCACCAAAAATCAACACATCATTTATTGTGTACTGTCAGACAGTTTTCAAACAATCATCAGTAGACTCAGTACTTGAGTTGGTTAAGGTGCAGGCAAGGCTAGTCTGTTTCCGACAACTTTCACGAGGAATAAACTTTTTTCGTTGGCCGACACTTGTTTTTTCAGCGCCTTGTACTTTGTGGTTTGAGTTTATTATTTATTGTGAATTGTTTACATGTGTACGAAATGTAGAGAACGGTTTTTTTATGCACTGATATTGTAATATATGCTTGTTGTTTTTTTCTTTTATTTCGAATAAGATCCGGTGAAAAGCCTGAATAAATATTCCTGTAGAATCCATAACGATTACTACTTCTATATGCATACATTTTATTATTATTTTTAGGTTTTTGTTGTATTATACTAACACAAAGATATAATCATGCCTTAACAACACATCTGTTTAGCGACATGAACGTTACACTGTAATCTACGCTTCCGTAGAAAAATACGCGGACCATTAGCGTCAGTACGCTTTCACCTGAAGTGTCGTCTTACGGCAAGGCGTCTGCTGCCAAAGTTGTTTTTCTGAACAATTGCGTCTGAGTAGCGCTTGCAAGACCATTTCGGGAAATCCGTGCTCTAGACAGCAGACGAATCATGACTTGAGGTGTAAACAGTTACGTCGTCTTGTGCTTCCGGGAGCAGAACTTTTTCACACAAGTGCGGTTCCTTCCTCACTCCCGTTTCACCAATAAGTAATGCACTAGGACAGTCATGGTTGAAAAATGTAATGGTGCATATAGATTTAAATAGAAGGCATTATGAATATACAGAAAGAAAGCAGTATCACTCAAAACGGCAATAACAACATGAGTGCTATATTCGTACGCAGTTTTCTAGATATTCATGAAATCACACTTGAAACGTGATGATTGGTTCGTTATCAAGTACATCCGTCAGAAAACTTATTTCATTATATAATGCAGATAAGATCGTTCAAACGAAACTAACATATATAAGAATGAAAGATTTGCCCACGGTTGACTGAATTTTCTTGCAAATCACGCTTGACGATGCAATAAGCACGTCTCTAACAATTTACATGCCTCTTTTAACTTTCTTCTTAAGATGGTTCATACCAGACGATTCATATTTTCTCTATACTGAATTGATCACGTTTTGGCTATGATGTGGCACAAGCAAGCATGAGTACTGCAGACTATTTATCGCGGAAATTGGCTGAATCCCCCACAAATAAAAATCCTGAAATGGTATACGCTAGTGACATTAGCTCCAGGGTGAAGTTCTGAGGCTGAGATGGTCCAAATGACGTGTTGTGTCTCATGGCTGCACAGAGGTGGCGTCAGTGTTTTTTTTTCGTAGATGCATGTAAACTCAAAACATTCTTTCAATGATGAGAATTTACTGAAACATGAAATACGTAAATAAATGCTTCCGTCTTTCGTGTAAGTATTATGCACTCATGATATTCGTAAAACCATAGTGCGAGAAAACTTTAAAAAGTTGTTCCTTTGCATTTGTCAAAGAAGCCTGTTCGATTATGCCATCTTCTTCTCCGTCTTTTCCATCGTTGCACTAGCTTCAGATGCCCAACGATGCTTTATACAACTTCCGATAACTTTTTCTTTAAAATAGAATATACGCGATCATTCATTAATGTGAAACCACAGCATGTAATAACATAGGAAGGTCATCTGAGGACCACTATTTTATGCCAATTTCGCACTCGACTCTTTTTCCGCCACCATCGAGGCGGTGGCCAACACTCGTATTGAATGAGTCTATTACGTATTTCGCCTTTGAAATTTACTGTAAATTCGCAATCCCTTTTTTCATCTTGCGACCCCAATGAAGGAGATGTAGGCAATCCCTGCAAAATTGAACCTCGTATCTACGCTTCTCGTATCTACGATCACCTTGAATCAAACAACGTCTTCCTCTCTAATCAGCATGGCTTTAGAAAAGGCTACTCATGTGTCACCCAGTTATTCGAATTCACGACTGACCTTTTCTTTAATATGAACGCTAACAAACAAACCGAGTGCCTCTGCCTTGATTTCGCCAAGGCATTCGATACTGTCTCTGATTTTCGTTTAATGTCTAAATTGGCTGCACTCCGTGTTTATTCATTAATCCTGTCTTGGCTACGAAGCTTCCTTTCTTCGCGTGAGCAACTTACGGTGATCAACGATATTTCATATAACCTTGGCGACGTCACAACCGGTGTTCCCCAAGGCAGTGTCATAGGTCCGTTAACTCTTCTAATACACATTATTGATTTGCCCGATAACCTTTCATCTACAGTTAGGTTGTTTGCCGATGATTGCGCCATATACCAAAACAATAAATGTTTTATTGATCATTGCGCTCTCTAAAATGACCTTGACCTAACCTTCCGGTGGTGCGAAACTTGGCAGGTGTCTCTTAACGCCTTTAAATGCAAGTTATTCTCGTTCAACCGAAAGCATACCAATTCAGCGTTTCTCTATAAGATTAATAACACCGTTGTTACAGCTACACCATCTTACAAATATTTAGGCGTTCACCTTACATAGGATCTATCCTGCGCTACGCATATAGCAGCTGTCTCATTGAAAGCCTCTCAATCTCTCGGATATTTCCGCAAAAACTTACGCAATGCTCCTTCTATTGTACGCGCATTATCATATATTACTTATGTTCACCCACAGCTAGAGTATGCATCATCGACATGGTCACCTTATCAAGATTATCTGGTACGTATGTTTGAAGCCGTCCAGAATAGGGCAGCGAGATTCATCTCTGCAAACTACGACTATCATTTAAGCTAATAAAATAATAATGAAACAACACCTTGCGTTTCAGTCGCAGGAAATACGCCGCAACATTGATCTTTTATGTCTGTTTCTTATGTACATTTATAGTATGGAAATTCACTGTACGCCACTTTATGCTCCTGCGTGCATTTTCCGGCGCATTCACAATGCACGTAGTATCATGCGCATTCATGGTCACTCGCAGGCATTTAACTTATCAATGGTACCTCGAGCCATTACATATTGGAACGATCTTACGGATCATGCTGCATCCATTACTAACCGTTAAACGTTTCGTCATAACCCGATTTCGTTGCACTCTAACCTTGTATACCGCTGTTGCACCTTGATTTTTGTAGTATATATATATATATATATATATATATATATATATATATATATATATATATATATATATATATATATTGTTCTGCTTTTTTATTGTTATTTAGTTTGTATACTGACGCCCTCTTACTCAATGCCCTTCAGTGGGCATGCAAGGTACTTTGAATAAATAAATAAATAAATAAATGAAAAGGCTGCATAACTAACTATCAAATAACGTACTAGGAATTAGAATTGTTTAGTCTGAGCTCGAGAATATTTACGTATATTTGATTTCAGCATCTCAAAAAACGGGGTTCGGATGCTTACGACATGGTAAAAGTGACCTATAAGAATGACCCAGTGTGGGGAAATAACCTCAGATGTCTGTATGTTGTATTTGACAACTTCAATGAGGATAAGAAGAGCATTCACGCAATGTTTATGGTTATTAATGATGCTGATGAAATTTAGTAAGTACAACTTTCTTTCCTGTTTGTTATGCGAAAAAGTCAACCCAATATTTCCACGTGGTCGTGACGTGGACGAATCTAGCAGCCTTGAAGTTCCGATGAAACTGTTTATGCAGCCATATTTGTGGGCTGTATAGGGGAAGTTAGATGACAGCAGCACACTGCACTAATGATGGCTAACAGACCATTAGCCGTTGATAAACTGACAAGAAGCAAAACGCGCCGGTGTTTTTACATGTGCCGTTAAAATTTCACTCATATCACTGCCCTTCGCGTAAGTGCTAAAATAATCTCGAGTGTTGACGCTTATGCGCAATCTTGACAGGTCAATATACAATGATCGCAAACCTTCTCAGATATTTGAGCGCTGTATAGGCTGAGGAATGGTAAGGCCTCACGGGTGAAAGCCTGAACAAACGAAATTTTTAAAAAAGAAACATACGTGGAATCATAGAAGTCATGTGCAGATTAAAGTCCCGAAACCTCCATATGTAGAATAGAGACGACGTATTGGAGAGCTCCGGAAATTTTGACCACGTGGGGTTGTTTTTTTACGAGCACCCAAATCTGAGCACGTGCGCCTACAGCATCTTCGCCTCCATTGAAAATGCAGCCGATGCAGCCAGATGTGAACCCGCGACCTGTGGGTCAGGAGACAAGTACTTTGACCACTAGACCACTGTGCTGGGATTGACAACACAGCCATCGAAGCCTTCGAAATCTTGAATTTTTTCACCGTACAGGGCCAACGCGTTTGCATGGGAGGACAGTTTTAGGCGTCGCAACGATGACACGTTGGCCAGCGTCTATGATATCATTTTTTGCCACTTGGTCACTAGATCAATACAAAATTTACTCGAAGACTTCACTGAAAATCTTGAAAACAGCCTTCGCCTAACGCGAACGTAGTTGCTTCGATCCATTGCCTACGTAGTCTTGTATGCACACATTTCACCCGACTGCCCTAGAGTGTGGTCGATTGGTGAATTGTAGCACCTAATGTGGATGTGTTCCTATTTACGTAACAAAAGGAGACACCACGTCCTCGATGTAATATTTTACAAATTGATCTGCAGCAGTGCATTGATAAGTCAAAGATGGGCCCTAGGAAGCCCATGATGCTAAAGGACCCACTGATTCACACTCCTGTCACAAGAAGAAACTCATGGGGCTCCTGGAAGCCTCCTCTGGAGTAATATTTTTTTGATTGACTTACATTTCAGTGTGAATAATTAGACACTCTAAGAAGACAACACTTTTTAATACCCAACCAGCAACATATACCATACCACCTGCAATGTTCGTTGGTAGGGAGCCACTTTTCATTCATAAATCGTTGCTGGCTTCTCCAACACATGTTCGTTTCTACCATGTAATATGCCCAGGAATTGCGTAGCGTGACCTCTCAGGAGAGGTTGCTGCTGCGGTGGCTACATTAAAAAACACTTGCCTCGCGGCCCTTGGACACAAAAGCGCTGATGAGGTATTTGTGCTAGTGCCAAATACTCTTAAACATGCTTTTATATTCAAAAACTTTTGTCCCCCATTTGTACAATATATATCACTCCACTCTCATGATTTTATTAGTTATGTTTTTACCCGCTTTAGCAAGAGGAATTTTAAGGCCCTCTATACAGCCACGCAGTATATTATTGTCAACATTCTGGTCACTGAAATGGCACCCTTTTGCCATCAATTGGCCTCTGCGCCATCAGGCCCTACACATCATCATCGATTGACTTTCATAACTGACTCACTAGGAAGAGCGGCATGCTGTCAGCTTTATGAAAGTTTAGTCACATACAGTGTTGTTTCCGTTAGTAAAAAAGTAAATCAATACCTTACTCGGTACCCAAACATAAAAGCAACACTTCACCGCCCAACGTTACAAGCAAAAATAAATGTAACGCGTAACCGTTACAGTTACCAAAAAAGTAACAAACGTTACCTCAGCTGTTACTCAGCAACAATAAATATCAGTCATTTTCTTTTATGCTGCAGGAACTTTCAGTAAGTACTATATAAAGCTCATACTTATTTTTCACACAATACATCTAAGCCAAACGACGATTTCACCAAAAAGTTGTCTTGACTAAACTTTTTGTCCAAGTGCATTGAACCTTATCAATGCCAAGGACATTAAAGTTAGTTGCCTCTATAGTTGCACGTGATGGCTTCGGTTCCTAGCACATGATGAAGCTGTGTGTTTCAACGTCACATAGTGCACAATATGAGATTCAATCCTAACACCCTGACTTAAATTCTCACAAACTAGCCGAGGTAATTGTTTTCGTAAGAATAAACGCTCTCCGCTTAGGAAGCTTCACTGGAGATTTAACAAATTTAGGCAATTCTTTCAGCTGCTTTTCCTGTCAAAGCAAATGCGCAACATTTGTAGAAGTAAAGAATAGTTTCAATGGCCTATTCGCCTTGGAAAATACTTGTGCATGAACATTTCTCGTTCATTTTAAACGGGTTATTTACCGCCAAAATTTGAAGCGTTTATGCGAAAGTATTCAAGGGTAGCCTCGCTTGCTTGGGAGCTTTTTAACTAGAAACGTTAACAAGAACACAGTCTGCCATTGCTACACGGGCTAAGTTCAGCATGCCAGCAAATTACCTGCTCATTCATGTGGTCAGAAAAAAGGTAGGGCATACCATCGGCAACTTTCGTGTGACGAGACAGATTGGGCCGCAAAAGCCCTTCGTCAGCTTTCTACGCCTCCGCAGCAGAAATAGCTCTATGAGACCTTTTTCCCGGAGAGAAAGATCGCTTCATTTCTGAATGGCTGGCGCAGGTATAAAAGCCGGCTCTCAGATCTGTGCCTGTACCAAATTGTGGTGCTTTCGAGCACAGGGCGACAGCCGCCGCTATCAGAATGAACCACCAGAAAGCCGTCGGTATTGTTCCAAACATTATTGTCAAGCTCTCTGAAACTGTCAATGAGACACCTGCCTTTCTGACCAATGTGGCAGGCTCAACAGGACAAAGTGATTCTGTTGACTACCCCTCCCACCCCGCACACATTCCGGAAATCGATTAATATGCCTTACCTGGCATCCAACTTCGCGTCTCGTGACCGGACTGCTCCTCTGTGAGAACGAGGCTCACTTGAGTGAGGCCAAAAAAAAGATAAAAACCACCACGACACCAACGTGCTGGCCGATCTTTTTCAACATGTGTGCATGAAGAAAGCTGATGCTTGTTAAAAATGACCAAGACTATTTCGTGTCTCCTTATGCTTTCCTGTACACCATAATCTGCAGCCCGTGGTACGTGACTCTGAGCTCTGTAGATGCTTTCAGCCACAGCAACGTCTCAGGATAGCCAGTCTTTCTAAGACGAGTTGCAGTGCGTTATACCGTCTCATGTCCGCGCAGGGAATCGGTGCCTGCTAAATATTTCTCTTTCATTTCCCCCCTCCAAATTCCTGAAACTAAACTCCGTCCACGCTTTTTTTTTTGTCAATGCCAGGTAGGCGACCGTGGTCCGACGCTGAAACAAAAGAATTTGTCGGGGCCGATTCAGGGAATGTCGCACCTTCGAAATGAAAAAGTAACGAGTAACGTGACGCCTTACGTTGCCGAAAAATGCTAATGGCAGTACGTTACCCGTTACAGTTCTGAAATTGTAATGAGTACGTTACGAAGTTACTGAAAAAGGTATTGCGTTACCAGTAACAGCGTACACTTGTAAAGCGTTAACACCACGACGTATATAGCGGAACAGGTAGCAGTAATGTTCAAGAATAGAGAATGGCAGAGTACTTCGTGTGCAGAAGTATATACTGACCATAGGTGTATCAGCCGGGCGCACAAAAAAAGAGCAACCCCTCCCCCCCCTCCCCCCCCCCCCGATGTGAAAATTGGGAGGGGGGCTGAGCCTCCTAACATGCGGCAGTGGTCACTCTCGGGTGCACGTAGGAGAAACAAACTAGTAAGGCGAAGTTTGCCGTCACAGCTGTAATCACTCAGTTATGTTATTACGCTAAAGTGGAAATGATGCAAGGCAATGTTACAACACAGTAAAATTTTGCCAACGTTTCCGCACTGATAAGTTTCTTTCCAGGCACTTTGCAGTGCGGGTCGCCTATTCGACGTTTTTTATCTTGTGTTTTAGTATTGCAGAGTAGGCAAGCGCTGAACAGGGGCCGAGTAATATTGCGCCACTTGTTCATGCATTTATTCTGCTGTGACTTGTTGATGAAGTTACGGATGGGAGCAAGCAAACGTTTTATGAACCGGTGAAAGCGTAAAGTATTTGCTGCTTCCGTAAAATAATTTTCTTTTGAAAGGATTGATTATTACCGCTGCTCTGTCGAAGCTGTTGCGAGCCGATGAGTGAGACGAATCATTTTCGACGTTTGAGTGGTTCGTTGTGTGCGCAAATTCTTACCAAAGTACGAGCGCTTCGATGATAATTGCTCTTCTGATACACACACACACGCACGCACACACATATATACATATATACACATACATATAGATATATACCCATATATATATGTATATATATATATATATATATATATATATATATATATATATATATATATATATATATATATATATATATATATGAGGAAAAAGAGAAGGTATTAGAATCAATGTATTGTAAATAAGAATTAAGAAACTTGGGTCAAAAAGTACCTTGCCATGAGCTGGCAAGTTATTTTTTCACCCATATTTCTGATTTGTTATTTACATTACATTGGTTCTAATAACTTCACCTATACATTCCTTGGCACTATTGTCTGTTAGATCTCTATATATCCTGGCTGACAATTGTTGAAGTAGGCTTGCCCCCCCCCCACTCGCCAAAAGAGTTGCTACGCGCCACTCATACTGACCCTATAAAGTAAAATGCGAGAGGCAGGTGTGGCTGTTGATCTGCGTAGCCTCACGACGTTCGACATTGTAGAGGCTGCATGTTGAACAAAATTATTAAATCGTTTGGCACTAGGCCAATCTTTGTTTGCTTCCGGCACTATTCTAGCGCCAGAATTTTCTTCCGTCTTGCTATATGACACACCTGGCTACAATAAATCATCATAAACTTCTATGCGCGCGAATCGAGACAATGAACGCAAGTGGTGAGGCACTGGTCCTCGTGGCTTTTGTACATTGTCTCAATTTTTTGCGCTGAGAAGTTTAATAATAGATTACCAAATAGCCCAACCCCGCACTTCACAATAAATAAAACGCGATCACATAGAAAAGTGAGCGTAAGTATTGCTGTTAAGCCCAATGTACTTCGTACAGAAAAAGGTGCGTCAAGCACTGAAAATAACTCCCAAAGATGATTATTTCTGGAACATGAAAGCGCATATATATGCAGCATCGTTTACTACATGCGAGTCATGCCAATAGCCAATCAGACCGAGATTATAGTTAGACGACGACCAAGAATGAAAGCACAGATAATCCCATAAAGAAATCAAAGTATATTGAAGTTAGATGCGAGCCTTGAGGCTAGCCAAATGACGCTACAATGTCCTTACTTTTTGTAACGCCGCCCATCCCGGTGTTGAATTTTTTATTGATTGGATAGTACGCGCTTTGAGTCTTGCATGTCATTGAGGATGTTGTTCTTCTTTTTGACAATTTTAGCAATACCCCTTAAATTTAACCAAGAAAACCACATAGTACCTAAGTAGCATTGCTGTATTATTTACACTCAAGACAATTCGCAGTTAGTATCATTCTCCCGAAAAAAGTTTGCGAGATTGAGCTTTCTAATCACTTTGATTGCTCTAAAGTTTACTGTTATAGTCAAAAAATAATTTTAATGAAAGAAGGTGCTGTCAGTTTGAGAGCGGTTTTACAATAGGTGTGATGATATAAAGGCATTTTATGTGGCACTAGGCTTGGTCTACACGTTCTCAAGCTGCGAAAAGCTTCTTCTCAGAATAGAGTCGGCTGTCTAGGTAAATGGTGAAATATTGTGACTGGCTTTAGTGCCGCCATAATGACACAGGGAGTGCACACATACAATGGTATGTGTCGTACGGACTACTAGTAGGGTTTTTTTCTTCAACCAGTTTTTGAAAATTATCACCGTGTGTTTGCAAGAGCTAGTTGGAACCTGTGCAGCAGCGTTTCCTATTCTCTTCACTTAGATGTTAGCAGGCTAAAAGTATAACTTATCGTCCCACGCCGACTCTCACGTGGAATAACATCGTATTGCCTGCGGAACAATGATCTCTACAAGAGAAATCTTGAGAGCAGCCAGGAAACTTTTCTCCTGGCCATTCCAACGTTACTGCGTCAGGAAGTTTTGCAGGCGTGCCACGACGATCCTTCTGCCGGTCACTTGGGCTTGGCTAGCACATTAGCGCGCATCCGACAGAAGTACTACTGGACACAGCATTATTTGTTGATTCAGCGCAATGTCCACGCTTGCCGTGACTGTCAGAGGCGTAAAGTACCGCGCACAAAACCCGCCGGCTTCCTCCAGCCTTTAGATCTACCTCGAGAACCGTTTGACAAAGAGGGAATGAATTTTCTTGGTCCATTTCCTACGTCATTCTCACAAAATAAGTGGATAATCATCGCAACCGCCTATATGACTCGCTAAGCAGAAGCCAAAGATGTGCCTAGTGGAACTGCAGCTGAAGTCACCAGATTCTTCGTCCACGACATTGTTTTGCGTCATGGGGCACTTGCTGTTCTCTCAACCGATCGCAGAGCAACATTTACGGCAGAGTTATTGCAACAAGTCGCCAAGATGACGCACACCTTCCACCGGAAAACACGAGCTTATTATCCCTAAACGAACGGCTTGAAAGTTAACGAAAGTTAAACAAAACACTGACCGACATCTAATCTAAGTATGCTGTAGAGCACAAAACGTTGGATGAAACATTGTCGTACGTCATGTTTGCTGACCTAACACCATTCAAGCTTGTTTATGGCCGTCGTGTCACAACACCATTAGGCGCTATGCTCCCGTAGACCAGGACACCAGCGGAAACGACATCATTGACGGCTTCGTTGAAAAAGCCTAGGGAGCCTGACATCTTGCAAGGAACCGCATTCGCACGCAGCAAGATATCGACACTCGCCCTTACAACCAAGGCCGAAGGAACGTCCAGTATCAAACAGGTGACTATGTATGGGTGTCGACACCAGTACGACTTTCGGTTTTCGTGGACTTTCGGAGAAGCCATCGCACCGCTAGTTTGGCCCTATCGAAGTTGTGCGCTGCCTCATTGACGTGAATTACAAGGTAGTTCCCCAAACCTCTGATACCAGTTTAAACTGAACACGTGAACGTTCAGAAGTAGTCCATGTAGTACGCATGAAACCTACCACGCTTGCAAGTTATGAACACTTTTCATAACTTTTCATAACTTGAAAAAGTTATGAACTTTTTTTCCTTTTATGTACAAGAGCACGGGGTTATTTTTTCACATATCTTAGTCACTTTTCACTTATCTTAGCATCTTAGTCAATCGACCAGGACGGTCGCTCTTGAAAGAGGGGAATCGATACAAGGTAGGCTGGCAACTATATAAGCTAGAGTCTGAGGAGGACAACGAACTAGTGTTGTGGGCTCGTGCTCTGGTGTTCGCGCATTTGGCCATTGGTTACGAAAGTAAACGTCCTGTTTTGTGCCTGCATACTTGTGTCTTTGTGACAATATGATTAGAAGAGACCCAGTAGTGAAGAGCTCCGGAAATATTGAGCACGTGGGTTTTGTTTTTTTTCTTTCTGGGGAAACCAGCAAGTAAGGCGAAGTTTTACGTCACAGCAGCCTTCACTCAATTATGTTCTTACGCTAGGTTGAAAATAGTACGAGGCAGTGTTAAAACACAGTAAAACTTTGCCAGCATTTTCTCTCTGATAAAGTTCCATCTAGGCGCTTTGCTGTGCGGGTCGCCTATTCGACGCTTTTGTGTCTTGCGCTGTAGGCAAGCGCTGAACTGGGGCCCTGTAATATTGCGTTACTTGTTCATGCTTTTATCTTGGTATGACTTGTTGATGCAGTTACGGATGGCAATGAAGAAACTTTTTATGAACCAAACGAAGTAAAAAGCATTTGCTGCTTCTGTAAAACAGTTTTTTTTAAAGAGAGATCATTACCGCTGCTCTATTGAAGCTATTGTGAGCCTATGAGTGAAACGAATCGTTTTTGATGTTTAAGTATTTTGTTGTTGGCGCAAAAGTATATCAAAGTAAGAACGTGTCAATGAAGTTTTCTTTACTTATATATATATATATATATATATATATATATATATATATATATATATATATATATATATATATATTGATATATATATGTATATATATATATATATTTATATATATATATATATGTGGGTGTGTGTGTGTGTGTGTTCATCCCAACTGACGATTGTGGTAGGCTTGCCCTTCCGCTCGCAAAAAGCTTTGTACGCCCTTAATTCTCACACAATAAAATAAAATGCGAGCAGAGGCAAGTGTGGCTTTTTGTCTGCGTAGCCTCACGCCGTTCGAAATTGTAGAGGCTGCATGTTGAACTGAAATACGAATTCTCTTTGCACTTGGCCAATCTTTGTTTGCTTCCCGTATCACCGTAGCTCTACAATTTTCTTCCGGATGCCTATATGATGCACCTGGCTACAACAAACAATTATTAAAGTTCTAAGCGCAAAAATTCAGACAAGTTACGCAAGAGACCAGGCGTCCATACTCGTCTCTTGTGCCCATTGCATTATTTTTTTGCGCTGGGAAGTTAATAATTACATTACCAAATAGCAAAACCTCACACTTGATAAAAATAAAGTGCCATCACATAACAAAGTAGGCGTAATTATTGCTGTTATACCAAATTTACTTCGTACAAAGAAAGATGTGTCAAGCATTATAAATAACTCCGCAAATGTTTATTTCGGGAACAGGGAACCGCATATATACGCAGTTTCGCTTACCACATGCCAGTCATGCAAACAGCCAATCAGACCGAGATTCTAGTTCGATGACATTCAAAAATAATAGCACAGATAAATTTAGAGAGAAACCAAAGAACATTGAAGGTAGATGCGAGCCTTCGGGCTAGCCAACTGACGCTATTTGGCCCTTACTTTGTGGAATGCCACTCATCCCGGTGCTGACATTTTTATTCATCAGTTAGTACCTGATTTCATTCCTGCACGTTGTCCCTGATGATATGGTCCTTCTTTTTCAAGATTTTAGTAAAATCTACAAAATTAAAGCGCAAACTTGCCTCATAGTACCTAAGTAGTATTGCTATTGTATTTAAACTCAAAAGATTTTGCTCTTAGTATCGTTCTCCAAAGAAATTTTTTTGAGAGCGAGCTTTTTAAACACCAAATTGGTTGCTCTAATGTGTACTGTTATGGAGAAGAAATTATATACAATAAAAGAGGGTGCTGTCACTTTGAAAGTGGTCTTAGAGAAGGCAATTGTAGAGGCAAATATAGATATACCTTGTGGGTCTGTGAAGCCCTTTTAGGAATAGTTAAGCCTAATTAATGCTTTAAATTTATTTACAGAGCGGAATAAGACGATACCTCCAGAATTACGTTCGTTTGCGGAAAACTACAACACAAAAAACCTCTACGTCTCATCACATATGACAGATTTTCGCACTCACTTTTACGCTTAACTGAGTGTGCATCACTTAAACCTCTTCAGCACTTGTTTTGAGCGTAAACTTCTTGGCCCATGGTAGAAATCTCGAACAGGCTAACTTTAATGAGAATGTTGTGTCTCGAGCATTTTCAGTTAGGATGCGAGCCCAAGCTGTGATATAGTAATGTAGCGTGTCCTGCTGAGTGATGCAAACGCTTTTCCATGAGAAAGATCCTCCCGTCTACATTCATAGCGCCGAATAGATGGATTATGTAGGTAAGACATTTAAATTCAGCAAGACTGGTTGGTGCGCTGTTAGCTTTGTCTCAATTCTTCGAATGCATATATTGTTTCCTCAAGAACTTGTCTTAATCAGTGTCCGCGCGATGACTGCGCGTATTATCTTAGAATTATGGTTATTGAAGAGCCAGCTTACGTAAAACGGCACCAGACTTATATAATGACAGCATTCCGAGATCGGGACACCTCGTGACCATAATTTTAAGAAAGGTAAGAAAACAACATAGCTAAATATCTCGCATACCTAGTATACTGTTGTATAGCCAGTTTGTTCAACACTATACAAAAGTGGGCCGTACGGTAAATTTATAAATTTCTGTGACAACGCAGAGCTAGTTTTAATCCTCGTTTTCATGAGCAAATCTATCCCATGATAAACTTGTTGGCTTTAATATTATAGTTGAATCAACTATACCTTTGTAAAAAAAACCGTTTCATGAAATTGTCTCTGTAAATTATTGTTGCATAAAACTGAGCCTTCACATACACCTGCACCTTTTTTCTAGAAAACTTTCAGCCAAACTTCTCAAGAAAAGGCAACTGCTGTTAAAATGTACGGCTAAAAAAAGAAAACGCAATCACATAAGTGACGGAAGGTAAGTTTCTGTTATGCTTTCTGTGCCAGTGCAAGTTAATTTCGGATGCACGAAGCGTAAAGCCAAACCGTTAAAAACCTACCTATGTTTGAGTAGATAAAGCTGGAAGATCTCAGGCGTGCGTTTTGTGTGGGTTGAATTATTATGCCAGCGCTAGCTGCAAGAACACTGCTACTTCCTCTGAAATATTGTGTACTTGCTCTTTTCTCTTGATATGTGAAAGAGAGATGACCAGTAAACTTTATCCAGTGAAATAAATGTTTATTGAAGGGCTTCGTAGACTCACTGAGGTGCGTCACTCAACCATATAATAATATCACGAGCTTTGTTAGAACCACTACGGGCCTGAAGGCACTGTTACTGATATTTGCCGTATAAGCAGCTGTAAAAAACCAATGTACAAGTACTGCAAGCTATAGTTTTTAAGCCGAGATGTTTTCACGCGCTGTTTTTTTTTACAGTAGAATAGCACAAATGCTTTTTCTTATAATTGTTTGAACATTACTGAGACTTCTCTAATTTTTGTCCTCAAGAACACCACCAAGGGTAACAGAAATGCCCTGTTAAAGCACTAAGTGAGAAATAAATATTTCACCAACAGAGAAACGCTATCTATAATCCATCTTGTTCACCATCGTAGCAGCCTGTACAGGCTTTCACCATGTTGTCATCATCATCATCATCATCAGCCTGACTACGCCCACTGCAGGACAAAGGCCTCTCCCAAGTTCCGCCAGTTAACTCGGTCATGGGCTTGCTGCTGCTAATTTATACCCGCAAACTTCGTAATCTCATCTGCCCACCTAACATTCTGTCTTCCCCTCACCCACTTGCCTTCTCTTGGAATCCAGTTAGTTACCGTTAACGACCAGCGGTTATCCTGTCTACGCGCTACATGCCCAGCCTATGTTAATTTCTTCTTCTTGTTTTCAGCTATGATATCCTTAACCCCCGTTTGTTCCCTAATCCACTCAGCTCTCTTCTTGTCTCTTAAGGTTACACCTGCAACATTTCTTTCCATTGCTCGCTGCGTCGTCCTCAATTTAAGCTGAACCCTCTTTGTAAGTCTCCAGTGTTCTGCTCCGTAGCTAAGTACCGGCAAGATACAGCTGTTATATACCTTCCTCATGAGGGATAGTGGCAATCTACCTGTCATAATTTGAGAGTGCTTGCCAAATGAGCTCCACCCCATTCTTATTCTTCTAGTTACTTCAATATCGTGGTTCGGCTCCGCGGTCATTACCGGCCCTAAGTAAACATAGTCTTTTACAACTTGAAGTGAACTGTTACCTATCTCGAAGCGCTGCTCTTTTCCGAGGTTGTTGTACATTACTTTCGTTTTCTGCAGATTCATTTTAAGACCCACCTTTTTGCTCTCCTTGTCTTACTCCGTAATCATGAGTTGCAATTCGTCCCCTGAGTTACTCAGCAAGGCAATATCATCGGCGAAGCGCAGGTTACTAAGGTACTCTCCATTAACCCTTATCCCTAACTGTTCCCATTTTAGGCTTCTGAAAACCTCCTGTAAGCACGTGGTAAATAGCATTGGGGAGAATGTGTCTCCGTGCCTTACACCCTTCTAGATTGGTATTCTGCTGCTTTCTTTATGAAGCACTATGGTAGCAATTGATCCCCTGTAGATTTCTTCCAGGATGTTTATATATACTTCATCGACGCCCTGATTCCACAGTGTCTGCGTGACGGCTGATATTTCTACAGAATCAAACGCCTTCTCGTAATCTATAAAGGCTATGTATAGTGGTTGGTTATATTCTGAGCATTTCTCTATTACCGGATTGATAGTATGAATGTGGTTGATTGTTGAGTAGCTTGTTCGAAATCCTGCTTGTTCCTTTGGTTGATTGAATTCCAATGTTTTCTTTACTCTGTTAGCAATTAATTTTGTAAATAGCTTGTATACTACAGAGGGCAAGTTAATCGGCCTGTAATTCTTGAAGTCCTTGTCATCTCCTTTCTTATGTTTTAAGATGATGTTAGCGTTCCTCCAAGACTCTGGTACTCTTCTCGTCAGGAGACACCTCGTAAACAGGGTGGCTAGTTTTTCTAACACAATCTGTCCTCCATATTTCAGCAGATCTGATGTTACCTGATCCTCACCAGCAGCTTTGGCTCTTTGCATGCTCTCCAAAGCTTTTCTGACTTCTTCTATCATTACTGGTGGGGTGTCATCTGGGTTACTGCTAGTTCTTATAGCAATAAAGTCATGGTTGTTCCGGCTACTGTACAGATCTCTGTAAAACTCCTCCACTAATTTAACTATCCTATCCATATTGGTAGTTATTTTGCCTTCTTTGTCCCTTAGTGCATACATCCAATTTTTGCCCATCCCAAGTTTCCTCTTCACTGCTTTGACGCTTCCTCCGTTTCTCAGAGCGTGTTCAATTCTCTCTATGCTATACCTTCTTACATCGCATACTTTACGTCTATTAATCAACTTCGAAAGCACTGCCAGTTCTATTTCGTCTGTTGTACTTGACGGTTTCATGATTTGACGCTTCTTAATTAGGTTCTTCGTTTCCTGGGAAAGCTTGCCAGTGTCCTGTCTACCTACCCTGCCTCCAACTTCCACTGCACACTCCGTAATGATACTCGTCAGATTATCATTCATTGTATCTACGCTAAGGTTGGTTTCCTCACTAAGGGCCGAGTACCTGTTCTGCAGCGACACTCTGAATTACTGTACTTTCCCTCTCAGTGCTAGCTCATTGATTGGCTTCTTGCGTATCAGTTTCTGTCGTTCCTTCTTCAAGTCTAGGCGAATTTGAATTTGTGACCGTACCATTCTATGGTCACTGCATCGTACCTTGCCAACCACTTCCACATCCTGCACGATGCCTGGGTGTGCACTCATTATAAAGTCTTTTTGTTCTTATTTTCGACATTAGGGCTCCTCCATATCCACTTGTGGTTTCCTCGTTTTCGGTGGAAGGTATTCAAGATCCGTAAATTATTGTGTTCTGCGAATTCTACTAGTAGCTCCCCTCTGGCGTTTGTAGTACCGATGCCATAATCTCCTACTTCCTGGTCTCCCGCCTGCTTCTTCCCTACCTTCGCATTAAGGTCTCCCATCAGTACTGTATAATGTGTTTTTACCTTACTCATTGCCGATTCCACGTCTTCATGGAAGCTTTCAACTGAAGCGTCATCATGGCTGGATGTAGGCGCGTAAGCCTTTACCACCTTCTTCTTGTATCTCTTATTCAGTTTATTTACGATACCTACCACCTTTCATTAATTCTATAGTAATCCTGTATTTGCCAGCTATGTTTCTGTGAATTAGGAACCCCACTCCCAGTTCTCTTCTGTCAGCCAATCCCCGATAGCAAAGGACATGCTCATTCTGTAGCACCGTATAGGCCTCATCTGTCCTCCTAACCTCACTGAGCCCTGTTATATCCTGTTTAACACCCTTTAGCTCCTCGAATAGTACAGCTAGACTTCCCTCACTAGATAAGGTTCTAGCGTTAAACGTTGCCAAGTTCAGGTTCCAATGGCGGCCTGTCCGGATCCAGAGATTCTTAGCACCCTCTGCTGCGTTGCAGATCTGACCACCACCGTGGTCAGTTGCTTCGCAGCTGCTGGGAGCTGAGGGCCGTGAGTTATTTGACGTATGCATGTGGGAGGTAGTGGCCAAATACTGCACCAGGGTGGCCAATCCTTCTCTGGTGAGGGAGTGCATTCCCGGCGGTGGTTACCGGTGAGGCCGCCACCCAGGCCTCGTAATGCAGTTTCATCACCACGCGGATTTTTTTATCCGGTTGAGAACTACGCAGCACTGAGATTTGAACCACGCACCTTTTGCATGCGAGGTGGATGCTCTAACCACTATGCCATCGCGCTTCACCATGTTGTGCGGACTTTCAAATAGTGTTGCGCATTTTCTCCTATTACTCACTTCTTGACACAACAAGCGTGTGATTTGTTTGTGAACACGTATTACAATCAAAAGAATCGTTCGGCTTTGAATCAGTTTCCTACGGTTAGCTGAATGGCATTGTATTTTTTCTCTTTTAAATCGCTTTTCTAAGTTTGACAATCACACAAGATTACATGAATTGCACCCTCTGTCTCTGAGTATAGAAAACACTTCTGTAAGTTTCCAAGCATTGTTTTTTTTTTTCACGCATTAACAGTGAGGTTAAAATTTTAACAAATTTGACGCTTTAAGCCTTATTGTATACATTTGGTTAGTTTTCGGCTCATAATTCTATCTCGTGCTAATTAAACCACCGCTGGCAACAATAGTAGCACCGCATATTCACCGTAATCATTTAGAGTGCCGTTGGTCAATACCTCAAGGGTTTCGTAAAAAAAGACAGTCAAAGAAAGCGGTAATCCCCAACTTCTGTGGCTCAACTGCAAAGAAACCAGATGCATAGTCCCAAGGCTGAAGGTGTGAGCCACCATAATTCCATAAAATAAATAAGTGTGATGATAAACTTTCACAATGTTTTAATGCATATATTTCTAAACACTTTCACACGCTTAGTGCATTTATGCACTATGCATACTTTTCATGTTCGCTTGCAGTAGGACAAGTTTTCACAGACGTCCTCGCATATTCTGACAATAATTGCGACGTGGTCTACGCTCTTGGCGCAGACGGAACGGAGGGAGGTACGTAATTTCAGTGACTTGCGTTCCTACCAGAAATTGTGGCACAGCACTCTCGCGAAAGTATTGTGCATTTCTCCTGAAGTATTCACTTTGAGCGTTTCAAAAATTGAGTTAATAGATAACTTCATGAGCTGCCTGTTATCTGTTTTTCTCTTTGCCTAATACAGAGCACTGTTCAAGAGTTTTTTATTTGCGACAAATATAAATGAATGATATTCCTATTTTTAATTTTGTGCACGTGTTGTAGATGGCATTTAAAAGAAGTCCCCTTAAAAGTAGTTTATGTAACTCTTCTTTTGTCATGGGAAGCTTTGTCTAACCTTTATTTGAAGACTTGTATCATTGATCGAAATGACACAAGTGTTTCTACACCTAGAACTGTTAGCATATACTAGAAAATGTAAGATAAGCTCTGTGAGCATGTGTGATCTAAATGTTGTTCTTCAATGTTATTCTTCATTCTATTTTTGGGTGCTATCTCAAACATCACTGTAAAAAACACCAGCCATGTAAATGAAGAAGCTTGTTTGGGTGAATTAAGCTCTAAGCCTGATAAAAAAAAAACAGCAGTCTTCAGTCCGGTTATCACCACAGGGGCATCAAATTACTGATATTTTTTTCTGCCAATTTAGAGAAAACTTATTTAGTTGACAAAAATGAATGTATTCTACGCGCTATTGATTATTTAAATTGGGAACTTTTATGCGTGCATATGAAGGTTGTTACTGATATTGTTTTTCTTAAACAGTTACAATGAATGTTCGTATAGATAACACGCCTATCGCTATATATATAACGCTAAACTTTTATCTCGCCTACTTATCAAACTCAGTGGCATAATAAACTGATAGAAATATGGGTGGCCCTCAAAATGGTTGATGACGAGAACCTCACCATGATTAAGAAGCATCATCTGGAAACATAGCCTTTGAATATAGTGCTAACAGCCAAAGCTACGGACAACAATCGAATTAAATGTACTATGCAGCGAGAACACATTGGACACATTGCGTCAAGTGCGTACCTGGTCATTGAAAGGCATGTTTTGTAACATCGCAAGCGTCATTTAGAATATAAGGTATGTGTACATTTTCAATTATTTATTGTTCTGCCTCGTAAATTGCGCATTATATTCTGAGAATGAATCACTAAATTTGCTTAAGTATTTATCACTGTGTATGCCAAAAAAGTATGAATAACTGGTAGTTTACAACAAAACGCAACCCGAAGAATACTATTTTTGAATTGTTTCATAACCATGTATCGTTGCACGTTGTCTTGAAGACACTTGTTTTCGGCTTAAGAAACATGTTTGTCGTATTTTGTGGCACTAAGCTATAACTTGCATTCTATTTCAGGTTACAAACTATGGACCAAAGATTCTAACAATGTTCCAACCAGTTGTCTGGAAAAGGTCAATGAGTACGCTGCTGGTCTACCGGTACGGGTGGTATTCTCAAGTGACTGTTCTCCAGCGAGAGAAGGATAACTTGGGAGTTTCATGCCTTGAACGTCAACTGTGGTATATCCAACTCATGCCTCTTTGTTTGATGCAGTGCGTTCGACGATATGATTTACTTAGGTTTCCTATGCTTGGTACTTTCTAGTCACTGCTGCCAACTAGCAGGAGTACTCCTGAATAAAATATCCTGTAGACGGAATACAGCGTCCAGTTTTCAATTATCGAATGCTTGTACAGTGCTCAACTCAGCTGTCTATAACGACGAAGCATCGTGTGCGAAACAGCATGAGCGACACCTGCTGCCCTAAATACGTCACATCTGACCATGCGCGGCGCCAGTGACTTGCCTGGCTCGCAATGCTGATCCCTGTTCATCACCGCGGATGCCACAACCGCTCTGGCCATCAAAAGCGCTCAAAGCAATTTCGCAAATAAGAAAAAAAAAACAGAAAAGAAAATGAAGTAAAAACGTTGTCGCAGTGATATGGTATCACGGAGCAACAATATGTCTTTTTTGTTGTTGTTTTAGTTAGATTTCGTATTGTTGATTCGACGGCAAAAGCAGCCATCATGGCCGCAGAGATAAAGATTGGTGGAAACTGCAGTAGTTTCTGGACTTCTATCAGTTGCTCATAGGTGGCCTTTCGGAGCAATATACTATTGAACAAATGAACTTGCAGGTAGATGTTAAAACATTTCTTTAGCACACAGTATACATTAGTCCCTACGAATAAAAACAACTACCAGTAGAGTTTCAGAAACTAAAAACTGTACGTGAAAAGACCTTATACAAAGTAACAGCTGCAAAATAACCTCAACACTACTATATGTCACTATAATCATCTTTGTTAGCTGAACTTAGCCACAGGAAACTTTTCCCAAAAAATTCTGGCAAAAAAGTTCGGAATTACAGTAGACTCCCTTTAAAACAAACTCGAAGGGACCATGAACATTTGTTCGTCTTATCAGGAATTGGTCTCATCAAAACTGCCCCCAAAAAACAAATGTTAATATACGAAGTAAACCCTAATATGTAGCTTGAAAACACTGATTTGTGGTGTTTAACGTCCCAAAACCACCATATGATTATGAGAGACGCCATAGTGGAGGACTCCGGAAATTTTGACCACCTGGGGTTCTTTAACGTGCACCCAAATCTGAGCAACGGGCCTGCGACATTTCCGCCTCCATCGGAAATGCAGCTGCCGCAGCCGGGATTTGAACCCGCGACCTACGGGTCAGTAGCCGAGTACCTTAGTCACTAGACCACCGCGGCGGGGCACTTGAAAACATTGAATGAAGTATACTTATAATGGGAAAGAAAGAAACAAAAAAAGCATTCATTTGGCTTAGCTTGATAAAAACTATGCTTTTGAGTAGAGTCTACAGACTAATCTAACTAGCACTCGATTTCACGTTTCATAGGAAATGTGCAGACGAATAAATTGTTACCGCAGTTTAACAGCAAAAGTGAACAAAATATTCCTACAACTACAGTGCTTTGTTCTTATACACAGGAATCGGTAATTAGCACTTTGACATCTGCAAGGTTTGGCCATTAACGAGGTGATATTTTGCACAGAGATAGGCTATGCAGTGCGTAGAACAATCCCTATGCACGCACTATCTTACCTGTCCATCGCTAATCAATGAACAGTCCGCCCCAGCGGAGGCAGCAGTTTTGGCAGGCGTGTCCTAGGAGGCAGTGGCCACAGCAGAGAGGTGCTGCAGGAAATGTGAGCATCGCAGGCGATTCAGGCACCACAGGCTGTTCAGACACCGCCTCAGGATATGATGAACCAGTTCCTGGTGCATAATATTGGGTGCTTAACCATACAACTAAGGTTCCATCTGTATACAGGGAAATTTCGGTATTGTCAAGGGGTCGTGACATGGCCAAACACAGGAGACTTTATGTTGGGGTTTAACTGTTTATTTAGGCGAACCTGTGCCCCGTAAACGGAAAGTTCGATTACAGTAGCAGTCTTGCACAGATAGCAGTGAACGGAGCGTCAGCCGTCGATCAACTACTGACAAGCGGCGAAGCGCGTCGGCATTTATACTCTTGCGTCGAAAGTTCTAGCGTTATCGCTGGTGGTGGCGTACGTTCCAGAATAATCTGTACAGTTTGCAGAGCAGACGTGATCTTATCGAAATGATTTACTACTGTCCGGAAGCTTCTCGAAAACTGCAGGCGCGGTTTGCGCTGAGAACTGTGCAGTGTTTTGGGACGATAACAAAACTTCGGAAATGGAACGTGGCATTGCCCCCCTCCTCTTAAAAAGGCATCGTCTTGATGCTTTTACTAAAGATGAAGGCACAACAATAATGCAAGAAAGTACAAAGAATAAGTTACGATACAATAATAATACAAAAAACACTGTTTCAGTTTGTCAACGCGCATGAAATGGCTTGAGGCGCGCGACATGGACGACTTCAGGTCGCGATCAGCGTCGTTACGGGTTCGTGATGCCGTCGGCGACAACCTCGTAATCAACTGGACCGAGACGTCGAACCTCCTGTACGGTCCAAAGTACCGTCGCAGAAGCCTTTCACTTAGTCCACGTCGGTGTATCGGCGTCCACACCCAAACACGTTCATTAGGCTGGTATTCAAGGAAGCGTCGTCGAAGACTGTAACGGCGGCTGTCGGTCGTCTGTTGATTCTTCATACGGAGACGCGTGAGCGGTCGGGCTTTTTCGCCGCGTTGAAGGTACTCACTCACATCGAGGTTTTCTTCGTCGGTGACGTTGGGTAACATGGCATCGAGCGTCGTTGCCGGGCTCCTTCCGTAGACCAATTTGCATGGAGATATCTGCGTCGTCTCCTGCACCACCGTGTTGTATGCGTAGGTCACGTACGGAAGAATGGCGTCCCACGTCTTGTGTTCGACTTTGACGTACATTGCCAGCATGTCGGCGATCTTCTTGTCAAGCCGCTTGGTGAGGCCGCTTGTCTGTAGGTGGTACGCTGTTCGGCCGGCGGTGGTTTGTCTGACTGTATGCCAAGATTGCAAGAGTCAAGTTGGGAGTGAGTTCTGTTTCTCTGTCGGTGATAAGGACCTCCAAAGCGCCGTGACGTAGGACGATAATTTCGACGAAGAACTTAGCTACCTCGGATGCACTGCCTTTGGGAAGGACTTTTGTCTCGGCGTAGCGGGTGAGGTAGTCGGTAGCTACCACGATCCACTTGTTTCCGAAAGCCGACGTCGGGAACGGCCTCAGTAGGTCCATATCAATCTGCTGTAAATGTCGGCAAGGTGGTTCAATTGGCTGCAGAAGACCCGCTGGCCTTGTCGGCGGTGCCGTGCGTCTCTGACAGGCCCGGCATCTCCTCACATAACGAGTGACGTCGGTGGTAAGACGTGGCCAGTAGTACCTTTCTTGTATGCTCGCGAGCGTGCGCGAAACACCGAGGTGCCCTGCCGTCGGATCTTCGTGCAGGGCCTGCAGGAGTTCTGGTCGCAAAGCTGAAGGCACGACAAGGAGGTACTTAGTTCGAAGCGGTGAAAAGTTTTTCGTTTATAGAAGACCGTTTCGCAAGAAGAACGAAGCAAGTGCGCGCTTGAATACCTTCGAGACTTCGGTGGACCTGCCTTCGAGGTATTCTATTAGGGCCTTAAGTTCAGGGTCGGCCCGCTGTCGTTCAGCGAAGTCGTCCGTAGTTATCGTTCCCAAGAAGTAGTCGTGATCCGGGTCGTCGGGTGGTGGTTGGTCGACAGGCGCACGAGAGAGACAGTCGGCGTCGGAGTGTTTCTTGCCGGACTTGTAAATGACAGTAATGTCATATTCTTGAAGTCGGAGGCTCCATCGTGCGAGGCAACCTGAATGATCCTTCAAGGTGGCTGGCCAACACAAGGCGTGGTGGTCTCTCCCAACTTTGAAGGGGCTGCCGTAGGGGTAGGGGCGAAATTTAGGGGTAGGGGACATGGTGTCATGGTGTCCTAGTGAGCAGAGGGACAAACACCTCGATATGTATATATCAGCAGTTCAAAAAGATATCATCAGAGCGTATGAAAAAAATCGGCCATTTCGAAACAACATATCAAAGTCAGAACGAAGGGCACTCGATGAACTACAAAAAAACACTGGAATTACTATCAAACCGGCTAATAAAGGGGGCTGCATAGTAATTCTAAACACGTCGGACTACTTGAAAGAAGGGGAACGACAGCTATCAAACACAAATTTCTACAAAAAACTTCCAACGGACCCGACTCTCGAATTTGAAAGGGAGATAAAAGTAACTCTAAACAATCTCCGCCGGGACGAGAAAATTACCGGCAAAATGTTAAAAGCAATGTTACCGGCCCATTCTGTTCCAGGTCGATTCTATTTGCTCCCCAAAATACACAAGACAGGTAATCCGGGACGTCCGATAGTATCCAGTAACAGCACATCAACAGAAAATAATCAGAATTCATCAATTCCTTAATAAAACATCCCCCCAAATTTTTCCTATTACCTAAAGGACACAAACCACTTCATCTGCGAAACTTCAAGTCTCGACATCCCAGGCGGCAGTTTTCTGGTGACCATGGACGTCTGCTCACTGTACACCAACATACCCCACCATGACGGAATAGCGGCTATGGTTTCTGAATACGTAAAATCTGACTCATCAAGTAGTGTAAGTGGCGAGGTACTGTTTACACTTCTTGAACTTGTACTAAATTATAACCATTTTGAGTTCAACGCAAGCATTTCCTTCAGGTCAGTGGCACTGCAATGGGCACGAAAATGGCCCCAAACTTCGCGAGCACCTTTATGGCTTCACTTGAAATCCCATTCATTGAGGGACGCACTTTGAAACCTTTCTACTACAGAAGATACTTAGAAGATATTTCTGTGATATGGAACCATGATGAGGGAAGTCTTTTCCGCTTCATAGAGGATTTTAACAAATGCCAACCGTATATAAAATTCACGCACAAAATTTCCAAAATTAGCATTAACTTTTTGGACGTCACTGTCACGGTCGAAAATGACCGCTTGTCAACAACCCTTTACAAAAAGCCTACAGACCGTCAATTGTACCTACATTTTAACAGCAGCCACCCAAAGCATTGCAAAACGGGTATTCCATATTCTCAGGCCTACCGGTACCGAAGAATATGCACCGATATGCGGGAATTTGACAGACACGCGGAACACCCAAAGCATTCCTTATTGAAACAAAATTATCCGGAAGACATTATTGACGATGCCATACTACGTGCTCGCAACGTGAACAGGAATGATATAATTAAGGGACCAAACAGAGTATCTAAAACGACTTCCCAAACGAACCTTGTCCTAACTTACTCCTCATCAGCGCCACGAATCAACAACATACTTTCCCGCCATTTTAACATAATCAGGCAAAGCAAACGACTAACTTCTATTTTCGCGAAGCCACCTCACGTGGTGTACCGCCGGGATAAAAATCTGAAGGACATTCTTGTCAGAGCAAAAACAAACACCCCCAAAATTCCATCAGGGTGCCATCCCTGCGGAAAAGCTCGATGCAAGGTATGCCCACAGATGGTCACAACACGTGAATCCAAAGCGAAGTTCTCGGATTTCAAATTCTGCATAACTGAAAGCCTTAATTGTGACTCCAGTAACGTAATATACATGCTACATTGCAACATCTGTGGACAAGAATATATCGGCCAAACAGACACGCCATTTCGGCTGCGGTTCAATGATCACCAGTACCACGCCACTTCACTGCCGAAGCTACCTTTATCTAGACATCTGCGCCTGCCAAACCACAGTTTTGAAAATATCAGCGTAACTCTTTTGCAGTCCGGTTTCTCAAACAGATGCGAGCGCGAACAGCGTGAGGCATATTTTATTTTCAAATTTCGTACAGTAGTAGCCGGCATCAACGAGGACCCCGGAAAACTCAACTGCCTCCGAGAAGTAAGCCAGGAGAAAATTGGTGACAAAGATTGATAGTTGAAGACCATGCTTTTTTCTGACTGACTCGTACGTGTACACTGTCCTTTTTTTTCACATGCACATACAAAGTGCTTACCTTCGCCTACCACTTGATGACCATTGACGGGAAACGGACGAAGATTAAAGGTAAATAGCCGACCAACCCATTAACGGGAATTCCTTCCTTTACGCACGCCGCCCGCCGACCGACCCATTACGGGGAAACCCCTCTCTTTATGCACGCCGTCACGGACCCTCCCGGCACCGCGGCGACAATCTTGGGTGGCCCGGCACACGTCAAGAACTGAACTGCACGTGATATGAACCGTATGTGGATGTAGATGGACAGTTTGCTTCGTTCTCAGTGTTGACAGTGGTTCTTCCTCTTTTTTACTTTCTTTCTTTTCTTTCTTTTTCTTTTTCGTATTTTTTCTCCCCCCCCCCATTTTTTTCCTTTTTCTAGTTCCCTCTCACTCTCGCAAACATTTTTCAAGGCGAGAGGGACGTGGCAGCAACGAAGTTTGGAAGCTCAAGTCAGTATAACTCATCCTCTGATGAAGGGAGAACCCCTCCCGAAACTGTTGGGAAATAAGTATATTTATGCTTGTTGACAACGCTCCCGTTGCGCCATATCTCATACCTTCACGAAGACTAACTGGCCCATTGAATTATTACTCCCACTATATATATATATATATATATATATATATATATATATATATATATATATATATATATATATATATATATATGACACGAGCGTTAAAGAGCTCATGTCGCAGAAAACCTGCCGCCGGCGTCGGCCCCGTTGATTGCGAAGGAAAAATCGTCTGTGTGCCTCTGACTGAAAAATCAAGGAAGCTACCGACATAGCCTTGCAAGGCCGCAACGCGTGCGCACGCAATCACACTCAAAAAGCAGCGCATTCGAGGAAAAAAGAAGTGCTCAAAGTCCCGAGGCACGGTAGTTTTTCCGCCCTGCCACCTCTCCCTGCTTAGCTTGCTTCGTTTTCGTAGTGACGAGAGAAGAGATAATGCAAGTGCAGCATGCGACAAACCTTTGCAACTCAGCTCGCACCGGACGGATTCCTAAAATTTTTGCTGTGTTGAATTCGCGGGACTATGAGGTCTTCTCCATTTATTCCATGGTTACTTGAAAAAGTGTTTCAGGGCCCCTTAAATGCATTATGTTTGACAGGTGTCACGACGAAAAAAAGCCGATTTGACGATAATAGCACGCGATGGTCCAAATCACTGCGTGCGTGTTTGTGCGCGTGCGTGTAACAGAACATATGAATACGTATGCACTTGGAGATTGAAGGGTGCACTAGGGGCCAGATTTCGCGATCACGTTCAACTCTCAAAGGCGAAGCTTAAGGGTCCCCCAACTTTCTTCACATCTTACTACATACATTGTGCGCATCTAACCCGAATATACACACTTTCAAGATCCGCTGGTGCACAAGTGTCCTCCTGAAGACTTAAGCAGGGTGGGCTTCTCGGATCTTGGTTTACGGAATCCAGTGGTGGGCAGTGAGTAGTCTCCATGCCTGTGAAAATGTGGCTAAGCTCATGAGCAAGTTTGCCAGACTTTCCAAATTTTGAAAAAGAGCCAATTTTGGGCAGCCTCTCTCAATTTTCAAAAGCAAATTTTTCAATACTCGTTTACAACTTAAAAATTGAACGAAACTGTCGCTCCGCCTACATCTGCGATCCGCTGCCAAATATCAACAGAAAAAAATTACCTTAATGCTAATTGAAAAAAATACAGACGCCACAACTTAAGCAAATGCATCAGGATAGAAAAAAAAGCAGAAAAAGTAACAGATTTGGGTCCAGAAATAGCAAGTCGTTTGTTGTCAGATTGTTATTACACAAGTATGATTTGATGCCACTCCTAGTACGATAGCATCTATTCATATTACAAACATTATTAAAATTTGTGCAGGGGCTGAAGCACTCCTAACACAGATATCTCAGATGGCCCCAAGCTGCAGTTTCCTCCAAAGAGCACATTTTTTAAATTCTAACAACCACCTCGAAATGAAAAACAGCTCTGTACATGTGAGTGAAATTCTGATACCGATGCTGAAAAAAGACATTTTTCACATGAGGGACCTAAGTACAATGCCATTTGCATTACTTTTTCTACACTGTCACAAGGTTATTCGCACATCGTTTCGCCAAATCTTTTATGCCCATACTTTTCAAAAAACATAAATCTACGGCAAATACTGCATCCTATACATGATGGTTAAATGTACACCGAAGTATGTATTAAAGTTTGACATTAAAAATAAAATTTTACGCCACCTGCTTGCGCGCTTCTGTCAAGCAGCGGCTCCTGTAGTCTCATGTTTAGCTTCTGGATCTTGCCATTTTCTGCCTGGAGCCTCTGCACCTCCTGCTCGAAGTGCCGGCAGCTGTGGCATTGCTGCAGGTCTTTAGTGGCAGCCCTCTTTTCTGCCGTCCTTAATTTTCTCTTGTTTAGCGAGACTTGAAATTAGAGTAACCACTGAATCGAAAGTATTAGCCTTCAATATAACAGAATTATCACCACAACATAAGCCTGCAAAAGGTATGACAAGAAAACATACACAGGTGCTTGAACTTATCCACATTGCAATCCTGCAGCACCCTTTATATAACATATACTAAGTGGCTCACCAACCTACTATGCAATTTGTTTTTCATGCCAATTTCAGCATGCAGAAACCTCGTTAAGTAAGCGGCCTTTCTCTAACTATTACTGCAAGCAAGGGTTCACAAATATTTAACTGTGGAATAATAATGTGAAATTACGAACTCTGCACACTATGAAGCTTAGCCTATATATGCTTATGGCCTTTCACTCACATGATCCTAAGGTTCATTATACACTGCATGTTAAGGAGTGACAATACAATTATTTAAACATGATTTCACTCAAGGCACTCATGAAAACATTACAACGCCATCTGCACAGTACCGCATAAAACTTGTTTTATTGTTTGTTGTATATCGTTTCATATCGTAATTGAAAAAATTACGAGGTCATCATGCACGCTCACGTCGCAAAAAATGTACGAGTTCTGGTCAGGTTATAACATATGAGTACGAGATGGCAAGTACTAAAAGCGAAATGATGATGAAGCCTAACGTGATGAAGCAAAGCCTAACTGAGGGCCCACAAAGAGACGTGCCCGCTTGCCAACAGTAGAGAGTTCTGTGATTACTGGTTATGGAGACTTACCAGGGTGCGTGCTTGCCTGCCCTGAACCTTTAACAAAAATTCCCTCTAACAGCCTCAGTTTTCCATCATTCGAGACTAATACCCCTTCACACGTAACTTAAGTGCACTTCGAGCTAGTACACTTCGCCACGAGTGTCATTTGCGCACTGTCACACGTGCTACGTGACGCCAACAGGCAAATAATGAGTGTACCTTACTCGCCTCAATGGCAACAGGTGGCGCTATACCCCATAAAGTGACGGGTTTGTTTTTTTGTGCTTTTTTTCCTCTTGCCACCCCGTGGGGGAGGTGCACGTACATTGAACACAAATTTTGTGTAGTACAGCTTAGACTTTCTCTTTTTCGCCGGGCAGGGATTGTGTTTTGAACTTATCGAGTGAGACAAGTCATAGGGACAATTGGTGTCATGAAGACATGGTTAAAAAGGCTGTAAAATGCTCAGGATGCGGGGTGAGTTTGAAAATGGACGCAAGTGCAGAACCAAATGGAGAAGAGGCTGACGCGAAGTGTAGGCAATGTGATGTCGAGGAAAAAATTGAGAAAACGATGGTTGCCCAGAGTGAACTCCTGTTGAAAATCACCGAGCTGGAGACTGCCTTGGCGACAGAGCAAGAAGAAACGAGAGCAATAGGCGAAAGACTGAAGTCTGCCGAGGAAGCAATAGCCAAGGTGAACAAAAGAGCGGCCAACGGAGAGAAGAGTAGGGCACCGGCAACCCCAACGGCGGAGAAGAAAGAACTAGCAAGTTTGGAAAAAACAGGTTCAGCCGGTTCAATTGTCGCAAGTCTCAGCTTTAGCAAAGTGGTGGTGGGGCTGGCGCAAGTAACCCCTAGGTGCAGGACGCTCCAGCTGAAAAGTCACTGCATGTGGTAATCGCCGGCGACTCGAATTTAAACGATGCGCAGAAGCAAACAAAGAGAGAGTAAGAGGTGACAAGAGGGTTGCAGTAGGGACGTTCTCAGGACGCTAGCTGGAAGCAATCATGTGGCAAGCGAGCGCAAAACTCAAAACTACAGCTGATAAACGAAACCTCGCGATAATTTCAGGCGGTTTAAACGGTGTCTTGCTTGAAGATACGGCAGGACAACGACCAAACTGGTGAAAAGGGTCGAAGACATAAGCGTCACTTCCCCTGAGGTACAGGTAGTGATATGTATGATACCTGAGGTACCGGTGCGTGACGGCAACCTGCAAATAGCGGTTGTCAACGCAAACCAAGAGATATGGCGGATGAGTCGAAAAAAAGGCTTTGAGGGGATGTAAATAAACAGAGAGGTGCATAGGTGGGGTGGTTTCAGCGAGACGAAATTCACTTCGATGGGCTAGCCGCCCATCAAGAAGTGGGTTGGCGACTTGCAGGACGCGCAGTGGCTTTTTTGGGAGACACGTGGGCCCTTCGCGGTGCAGGATAGCTAATAACGAAGAAAACAACCAGAGATACTCTTTGACAGGTGGTATGGCCAGATACGATTTCAAAGTCATAGAGTATATTAACATGCAGGGTGGCAGGAGCAGGCTGAAGTGGGAAGAGATGGAAGAACAGCTAAGTGAGAAGATGCAGATGGTATACAGTTTTGTAGAAACACATCTTATGGCAAGGAACAACCTCCTAACAATCCGGACTACGCGTGGGAATATTGTATTATAACAGAAGGCAGCAGAAAGGGGGGTGGTAATGGGGCATTCATTCATAAAAGTACAGGCTGGAAAAGGGTCAAGCAGGAGTGCATGGAACATTTATGACTGAAAGGGAAAGTGGCAGGGCAAATAACATTCCTTGGTTTGGTGTACTTGTGGACGAGAGCGAAGACCAGAGAGGAAAACCAGGTAATGCGAGTGTGTATATCAAAGGACATTGAGGAGTTAGGAGGAGAATGCGAGACGATTATACTAGGAGATATGAATGCACACATAGAAGATTTAAATGGGTATACCGACCCAATAGCGAAACGATCATAGATATGCGTGAAAGCTATGACTTGATCATTTGCAACAGTACCGAGAAATAACAAGGGCAAATAACATGGCAGTTAGGAAGGCTGCACTCGACAATAGATTACGCACTGATGTCACATAGGATGTATGATAAGCTCAGGGGAACGCACATAGATGAAGGTGGCTCCAGAAGTCTGGGTAGTGATCACAAACGTATCAAGCTAAGTTTTGGAAGAGCAGTGAAAGTGGGAAGGAGGAAAGTTGAGCAACTGCAGAAAAATTTTTAAGCAGAAAGGCTAATAGAAATAGCTACTAAACAAACGAAGAAAGTAATCACTGAGTATAATAAAACAGTGTGGACATACACGAATCTAATTAGACTATTTGAGATAGAGCTTGCTAAGTCACGCGACATGTCACCCTGAAAAAAAAGACACAAACGCAAAAGTTGGTGGTATGAGGAAGTTAAGAGAGCCATAGCAAAACGTCAGGAGGCCTCTAAAGAACACAGCCGTGCTAAGCATCGGGGTCAACCGGCAGATGATGTTGAAATAAAATGGGAAATATTTCTAAGCTCTAGAAAAGATGCTTCTCTTCTGAATATTGAACAGAATAGAAATAAAAGGAGCTCAGTGGCTGGCAGAAGTACATAAAAAAGATAGAAAGGCAGCTGCGAAATTTAGAACCTTCTGAACTCCTTAAAAATGAGACGAGCCTGGAGCAGAGGTTTATAACTACAGCTCAAGGTCCTAGGCTAGAAGGGGATGAAGCTATTGAATATATAAGAACAAGAGGGAAAGAAAAATTTTAACAACGAAATGCTTTATGCACCACAATAGACAAGGATGAATCAAGTGGCGCCATGGCTCTAGTTTCACAACTGAAGTGGGAAAGGGCTGAAAAGAGGGTTCCTAGTAGTACATCAACGTGCACAGATGGCATGCCAAATATGCTGAGAAAGACATTAGGTCCGAATTCCAAGCAGGCTTTGAGAGAGGCAGTAAGCAAAATAATAATCGATGGTGAAGGCCCCGATGGATGGAAACTCAGCAGGATGAGCATGATATATAAAGGAAATGGGCACAAAGCTGACACAAACAACTACCGACCTAAACAGTGACATCAGTGCTCTACAGGCTGGCGGCAAAGATTATAACGGAAAGGCTGCATGCATGGATAGAGGATGAGGGGGTGCGGGGGAATAGCAGAATGGGTTTCGGAAACACAGAAGGTTGGAAGACAATCTGTTCTCACTGACGCAGCACATCGCAATAGCAGAAAAAGAACACATGCCCCTGTGGCTAGCATTTTTGGATACCAAGGGAGCATACGATAGCCTAGTTCAAGAGGACTTGTGGGAAATACTGGATACACTAGGCGTGAAAGAGGTAGTCACTTATCTTTTTAAAAATATCTATAAAGGTAACAAGGTAGTTATTAAGTAGGAAAACAGGTATCCAAGCCTACAGAGGTAAAACGGTGGCTTAGGCAGGGTTGTCCGCTGTCACCCTTATTACTTATGATGTACCTGCAAAGATTAGAGGCCAAGTTAGAGGGAAGTGGACTGGGCTTCAACCTCTCTTTCGTCAGACAAGGAGAACTCATTGAACAGGCACTACCAGCATTGATGTACGCAGATAATATAGTGCTAATGGCCGACAACAAGGAAAATTTGCAGAGATTGCTGGACATCTGTGGTAATGAGGGAGATAGGTTTGATTTCAGATTCAGTAAGGAAAAATCAGTAGTCATGACTTTTAATAATAATGAAGGTAGAGAGCTTAGAATACAGGAGGTCACGATAGAGATAACAGATAAATACCATTATCTGGGCGTATGAATAAATATTTAACGAATACCTAAGGGAACACGAAATATACGTGACGACTAAAGGTAACAGAAATGCAGCGGTGATGAAAAACAGGGCACTGTGGAATTACAATAGGTATGATGTTGTGAGAGCAATATGGAAAGGGGTCTTGATTCCTGGTCTGACGTTCGGCAATGAGGTCTTGTGCATGAGATGAGAAGTTGAAGCATGATTAGAAATTAGGCAACGTGGAATAGGTAGGTTTGCGTTAGGAGCGCACGGGAATACACCAAATCAGGGAGCACATGGTGATATCGGATCTACATGATTTCCAGGCAGGAAAGCTGGCAGCAAGAAAAAAATTGGGAAGCCATTGAGAGAAATGGGGAGAAGCGTTGGGCTAGGAAAGTATTCAGCTACTTGTAAATGAAGAGTATTGATGCAAAATAGAGGAAGCGGACCAGAAAATTGACTGGTAAACACTTAGAAAACAGCAGGGGGCAAACCGAAAAGAATTATCAATTAAGAAGAAGGTGAAGAAAACTGAGACCGATATGTGGAGAATTGGCATGATTAAAAAGTCAGCACTGGAGACCTATCAAATTTTAGGCAGGAATTTGCGAAAAAAAAACGTTCTATGATAATACTCGCGATAGTTCTCTACTGTTCAGGGCCAGGACGGGAATACTGCGAACCGAGACATATCGGGCCAAATACGAAGGGGTAGAAACGGTATGCAGTGCGTGTGAAGAGGAAGAAGAAACTACCGAACACTTGATAATGTTCTGTAAAGGGCTTCACCCTATGGGTCAGGATGATGCCACAGTTTTTCAAAAAACTGGGGTTCAGGGACAGCAAGGGCCAAATAGACTAAGCGGGTAAAGCTAACTTGAAATGGGTTATCTAATTGGTGGATCAAGTCAAAGCAAGAGCGAAAATTAAACTCTTCCATGCAATGTAGGAGTCCTCAACCACACTATCTAAAAAAAAGTCTAGTTTTTGGTTCACTAAGTTTAGATCAGGCGTTAGCCACCGCCTGATCTAAAGGGTACAGCCATATCAATCTATCCAATCCAATCATCCATGGACAGCAGGATCCGCTGTAGTACCTAAGTTGGTAGAGCATCAGGCACGTTATTCAAAGCTCGCAGGTTCGGTTCCTACCCACATCAGGTTATCTCTTTGTGCACTTTTGTTTCTTCACAATAGCACTACAATTTTAACAACATCCCCTTTACCACCCCTGTGGGAGACCAGCGCTGAATAGGTGGCGCTCTGAAAAAAGAGCGCCTGGCCAAGAGTCACGACATTACTCAGCTGCTCGCGCCCAGACGACCGGCTGCAGTGTAGCACTCTGCAGTAGCAGAGTGCTACACTGCTCAGAGTGCTACTGAAAAAGGTGCGTGCACCGCTGCCTCGCTTCATTTTGAAACGAACAGCTCGAAAAGCCATGGCACCAGTAATACAGTAATACTGCACTGTGGTTTACTTAAATAGGTTCGTCCGAAGGATACTCTCACATAAAAAGCACTAAAAAGTGGAGAGAAGCCCTGCAAAGCAGACTGTGTCTATGCATATAGTATCAAAGGGACAGTGCTGTGCTGTGATGGCAGCTCCCTTGTCGTTATTTTCTAGTTGCAAGCGGGGTTTTGGCCTAATGCTAGTGCTAGCTGACATGTCCCCATTGATAAGCCCATTCTGCGACGATACCACACTGCCAACATCTGCAGTAAAACAAAACAAAAAGGAAAATCAGTAGCAGCTGCATCATTTTTTTCTGGCATCAAATGTGCGCCCTGTCAGCGGTACGTATGTACAGGGACGCAGTTCAAACAAACCACCGTGGCAGAATAGCACTTGTAGTGTCGCGCTGCTATTCTTCAGGGCACGGCATAGGTTAACGATCACGGCGGTCGCAGTTCGATGGGGGTGAATTATAAAAAGGACACCAATGAACATAAATATACGTGCGCATTGGAGAACTCCAAGCAGTCACAATTTTGATACGCATACTACAGTGTACCTCAAAATGATATCTTGTTCGGCACATGAAAGCCTAACAACTATTGATGAAACCAACAAAGGCAAGCGGAAAAATTTAAATTGTGTGTTAAGCGAACTATACAATGAGTAAAGATCGAAGACATTTGAAGACATTTGATCGAAAGTTGAAGGCGTAATTTTCGATGTTACTTAGCCATGGGAGCCAGTGAGAAAATGCTTACGGCGTTGGCTTACTGCAAAAAGCTAAGCTTCGAGTAGTCCGCTGGTTTATTCGTTACAAGAGCCCTGTCTTTGCACAAATTAAGTTAAACAGAGGCATCTGAGCATCGGTTGTTCACCACGAGAGTATCTTTTAGAACAGCACAGAGGCGCAGGTGAACGTGGCCCCACACAAGTCTTGTGGACAAGGCAGCTTTCCTTTACACGCAACTGTTCAAAAAAAAAAGACTGCCTGCCTATTGTATCATTAACTTCTGGTGTATGAACGCATGCCAACTTTGTTAGTCGTGAAGTGCACAACTGTATGCTCATCAGGCCAGATAAAAAAATTACATCCGTCATATGTTGCATAATGAGCTCATTTATTTCTGGCAAATGCCTTTTAAACTCGACTGTTTGACCCTGGTTTACACGGTTGTCTGCTTTCACTATCTAATAAATATAGCAGACACGCGCCATTTAGATCATAAACGAGCCCAACAGTGCTATACAGGAGAGCAAAGGCAGAATTTTGCTCGCCTGATTGCTTGGATGCAACGCCACTCCATCTTTCTACGTCCTCCCTTTCCTCTATACGTTCTCCCTGTTTTTATATATTGTTGCACTTGAATACGCAGCAGCACTGCCAGTGCCTTTTGGTTTCGCTACGAGAATGCGCGCACGCACGGCCTCTACCAGACGTGACTCTCATCTGCGGAAGCAGCTGAGAAGTGCGCGCTCTCACTGCCAGGGTGGTCGAGGAAATTGAGTGCTGGTCCCCTATAGACGGATTTCTACTGCGGCGAACGGGTGCTGCCACATTTTAACATATGATATAATGGCCTTCTTTCCACTTCTTCACCATCACTGATGGCCGCACGATTCGCCGCTGCTGCTCCTAGATTGAAGGCCAGCAAAGTGGCCCGCGCTCCCAGTCGCTTTTTTCTTTTTTCGTATTTGTTCTCTTAAGCTTTGCGTTGTCGCCTTTTGGCTGACAATTAATAAATGTCTTTCTCCTGCTTTAAGAATAATTATGAACACCGTTGTTTTGCCATAGGCTGCGGGCCACACCCCACACCGAGGCCGCGCATCCGAAGAGATGGCTCCGACATCGGTGATCTGGCCCCATCTATTGTATTTGCTTGATTGTAAGACGGCCACAATTGTAACCCGAGGGTAACTTCATTGCGTGCAGGAAAAAAACAAAAGAAAAAAACAAACACAGTAGTTTTGGTATTCAATCGTAACGACCCGCAAGTAAAGTTTACGTGGCAAACATCTGTAAATAAAGAAAAGCTAAACAAAAATGCAGTACATTCGAGTGAAAACAGTACTTTTGCGCATAAAATCTAGCTGCAGAGAACAGTTCATATTTTCCTAGTCTCTCTGTCAGTTCTCATTATTATTGTGTCTTAAAATTAAATTATTCCCTCAAGTTTTCTTCAGGAATTGTAGGGTCACTCACTGCAAAGCCCACTTACTGGTATGTGTGTTTCCTAACCTCATGACGCTGCAACGAAGTGTGTAGCCTCGGATCCAGTGGCTGGTACAGAAATCTGCAGTTGCCTAAGGCGGTGTTCATACTATTTTTGAACCATTGTTGTTTGATATATGGAATACTGCTATGTATAAAACAAGTCCAAATACAATGAAAAAAAGACCTCCACTACTCTCACCCTCAGGCAGTTTGTGGCAACGTCTGCTAGGGGGATGCGGCAGCACATGCTGTGCAATGGCTGTGCCTTTGTCGCGCTGTTTATTTCCAGGCACACTTTCACCTCTGTAGGCGAGCTCTTCTCTACTGATTTGCCATCGAATCTGTCAGTGGTGCTACTTGGTTCCGTGATAAGACACTTGCGCAAAAATAAATATTTGTTGCGCTACAAATCTGCCAATTGCCACTTTCATCATGAGTTTAAGCACACTCGCTCAAAATGCACGTTGCCAGATGTGGCAAGAGCTATACCTGCTTGCTGATTGCAGATACCTACCTGTTTTATGCAGAGTGTACAAGGACAAGACCGAGAGATGTCATGACACCATAAATTATGATGAACTGACGAAACACACGGTGACCGGAGAGAAGTTACGAAACCCTATCGGCACGTGCATCTACAATAGGCGCACCCATCAATCTGGTGCGCATGGTGGTCTATGAGAGGAAGAGATATTTAGCTACTTGTTTCTTCCATATGCAGGTAAATCGATGGGCGACTCACGTGTGTACTGCCACTATTATTAATATGCCCCAGGTCTAAACTATTTAAAGAGTTTCTTCATTCTTGTTAGAATTTACATTGTAGAGATTGTAAGTGCACGCCCAAGTTTGATGAACACGCGATTTTGTACCATGACCAGAATGAAGGAACGCACTGAATGGTTCAGGCCTGGCAAAATAAATATAATAGTATGAGCGTATGCTTGAGCAAACTATCTATTCACTTGCATAAAAAAAGAAATCAAGTGTCTAAGTAGCTACCATTACGCACCACAAGCGCCAGCCTGGTACGTGTGTAGCTACTGAGGCATGAAGCATGTACATATAGGTTTCCATGCCTCCTTTCAAAAACCGAGTGTTTATCAGTTGTTAGTTAACATTAGGGTTTTCTTGACGTCCCTAGTGGCAATGTTTGCATGCCTGGTATCTTTAACATGAATCCCCCCCCCCAACAGTCTCAGTTTTCGATCATTCGAGACTTCACTCATTGCTGATTATGGAGACCTACCTGCCTGCCAATTGTGTACAGCACTAGCAGGAAACCTGGCAGTGATTTAAATCCAGACGCTAATCAGGTTAAGGTTAAACCCTGAAGTTGAATTTATCTTGCAAGTGCTCGGACAGGGGTGAACAGCGTATGCGAACAAACACTGATGCGAAACATGTGCAAACTAACCCGACAGCAAACACTACAGAATCAACCACCCTTTCTTTCCTCTTGCTTTCTGTCACTTTTTCACAACAACAATGGTGCAGCTGACAAAAGAAAAATTATACACCTCAGGATTTCACAGGTAATATGTACACAAACCAACTAAAAGCTCCCGTACAAAGACCGTGCTGCGTAGTGGACAAATAACTGTCTCAGTGCCCCAAAATGCATACATGGATATTGTAAGCCTTCAGGACGTATGTTCACTGATCTAGACACCAATCAGTAAAGCGAACTTATTGCAACTTGCGTGTTGAATATACACACAGGTAAAGAGCGCCAATGTTGTGATGTCACTGCTTCCTTTAATACATCTGAGCCTGCCACCTTACAAATTATACGCAGAGAAAAAATGCTTCAGCACCGCAAACACTTCAGCTGCTCCAAGCCTCACAGGGATCATTACTTCAGTTGGATGCTGTCAGGAAAAAAATCAAGGCAATGAGAGCGACTCACAAAGTGAACTGAGCTTTCTGAACCGCTCTTACACTGCTCCAGGCTCCATCGCCAATTACCGTACAAGATAAAAAGCTTAGTTTCACAATCACAGAAACAAAAACTCGTAGCACCCAACACGGCAGATGAAATATCAGCACTGATAGGGTACACTGACCAGCGATTCAGCTAGTATTCGCACTCACTGAGCATAAATTTTTCACGAACAGGCCTCCTCCAAGTGCTCCCCCCTTCTCCAAGTGCTCTGAAATAGAAACCACCTATATTCGTAACATTCGAGCATGTAATAAACATTCAGCACAAATCTGGCTGGACGAAATCTTTAGAAAACAACTGTCTAGCCAAGTTTGGTTTTCAGTTCTAAAAGCTGTCTTTACGTTTCGAGATTTATTAGGTCTCTTCTAGAGAAGACTGTCTGCCAGCTGGCTCCGAAGCTAGCACTTTTCTTCACTCGTTGTCTCCCTTTCAACTGTCAGTCCTCCGGCTACTTTTGTGAAAGTGTTGCCTATTTCGTTGGCCTCGATTACCGTTGATCTGCACAATTGAGAGAGTTTATGTTTCCGGGTTTCGTGTGAATATACCAAAATTCCAAGAACTGCTTTATGGTGCGCCTACTTTTCAATTCAATAACTTAGTGTACGACAACTTACGACAAGCTCAGCATCTAAAGTTTTTCGCACGCAATACCTATGACGAGCCCAGTAAACAATTTCGCTACAAGGCAGATTAACACATTCTTCATTCTTTGAATCGCTCTAACCAGCAGCAAGACAGGAAGCCAGTACTTACTACATTTTAAAAGCAAACAAAATTTTCCTTACCTGTTTGGTTGAACTCTGTGGTCCTTTTTTGTATTTCTTGGTGTGATGCACACGCCGTGAACTTAGGTAGCTGTCCAATTTTCGTTGGCTTCTGAATATAGAATAAAGGATTCCACAAATATTAAGAAGTCTTTTTACAATAAAACTTACTGCACTTGCACGAAACTATAGAAACGTGTCCTGAAAGGCATTGAGAACTATGCTGTTTTGATAAGAATGGTCACAGAGATTTAAAAAATTTCGTTTTTTACTAGCAGCATATTTTTCAGTTAAGGCTGTTCAGACAGGGCAGACCAAACATTTCAGTAAAATGATTTCAGTAAAGACAGCAACACTAACGTTAGCCTTGCAAAAGTGCAAGACCACACACAGTAAATAGGGCGCACCAATAATACCATTAAGATATCCCAAGTGTTAAACTTACGGCTGCACATCTGTTTTGTACTTTTTATTTTATTAAGTATAATCTAATCACTACGCTAGCTTGTCAAAGTCCATAGAAAGCCAACGCGTACAATGAAATTTCACAACGCAAGTAGTATTCCTGTACCACATCCCAGTTTAAAAATTTAGTACAGCTGAATGGAACACGGCTGCACTATTGCCGTGTTTGACGTGAGGCTGTTAACCCGCGTATACATTTGCTGTTAACCCGTGTATACATTGGTTGAATGAGCCACGGGAGCGGCCGCGTCAGCAGCACGTGTAAGGAAGCTCTGCACATATCTGCCTATAACTTTAGCAATTTTGGCTCTAGGAGGGTCAGAGTGGTGTCTATTTGTTTGTGAAGATACAAGGAGTTCAACCGCTACAAATACTGCTATTACAAACGAAAATTTTAAATTTTAGGAGCGGAAAAGAGTGTGAATCTGTGAAAACAACAACAGTCAGACTACGTGTATTTTACGATCGCTTGTAGCTTCGTTAATATTCTACAGGGAACTTCTTACTTATAAAGTTGAAAGTTCTTAGGGTAGAACTGACGCTACTGAAGTTTATCAGGCTAGGTTTAATAGTTCCAGAGTTATTCCGCAATCAAAATTAGGCCCAATCACTAAAAATAAATGGGTAATATCACCTCACAAACGCATTCAAATTTTGTCCGCTTAATATAATAATAAACCGCACCCCATAGGCTACCAGGAGGCCCAATTCCGTACACTCTAGGCCCTAAATTAAGGTGGTAATCAGCAAAAAGCTCATTTCATTAAAACAAATTTTCAAAAGGAGCTACAAATGCCACCGAAAAATAGCTATCTTCTTTTAGAACACAACAGCTCTACTGAAACGTTCCTTAAGATGCGGAGACCTCAACTACGGAATTATTGGAATATGGAAGACGTATGATGCGGACTCCGCATAAGACGTATGATGCGGGCTCCGCTTCTTATGGAAAGACGTATCATGCGGAAATTACTGAAATGTGTGCATGTTACGTCTGAATCTAGTGCAAAGCAATATAATGTGTAAATTGAATAGACGTCCACATCTTGAGTACATGCAATACTGTGTACAAATCACAATATTTCTTATATGTGCATGATGAGGGATTGAATCATCGGCATCTTACTAATTGTCGTGATGCGGAAGCAAAATTACCTTTTAAATAAAATACATTACAAAACTACTAAATTAACATGCTAGCGATCATAAATGGTGGTTACATTGCAACACATTAATGCAGTGTTCTATGCAAGACCTAAAGAACTTATAAAGTTATTATTATCAATAGAGAAGCATTAATATACACATCAGCCCTGCTACAATCAATATGTTTTTTATTTGTCTGTATGCTCCAGCTGTGAATAGTGACATTGCAGTGTTGATCGTACACAAATGAGGTGACTGCACCGCAATTTCACGAGCTCAACCTAAGTCACAGGATGGTGGCACAATGTAACAGCAACTTTAGAACGAAATGTTTAAACATAAATAATAATCATAGCACTGTGAAAGTGTGGCGCTGTGTTTATCTCATGAATGCCTTGTGGAGATCGGCGAAATGCTGCTTGAGGCTCCGGCACCACTGTAAATTTCGAAGGTCACTGCGATAGAACCTATGTGTCCTTCATAGGCACCTGGAAATGAAAATAATTGGCACAAATAATGTCAGAGACACATGTTTGCACAATAGTTTACATGCACAAGAAATATAACACACAGAATGAAACTGAAAATTTAAGGCACACAATCCTTCATGTTATGCATATGTGAATAATAGAAGGAATGAGTGTATAAATTAGTTCTGCCACATAAAAAAAACAGCATGCTTATCACAGTGAAAATAACTAGGTTGTCACGATTTTCAATGCCAGAGATAATCGATTATTATGTCCTTATGAAATTATGATTTAAACGCTTCCTGCACATTAAAACTTTAGAAACTGCAAGTGAAAGCTCTCAATGTTCATTTAATAGTGTGTGCATGTACATCTGCTGCCTTTATACTATACAGTTTGTGCACAAAATTGGCATCTTGAACAATTTTGAGAGTTAAACCTATGCAACTTATGAAGGTTAAAATCACCATGAAAGCAAGCAGGACCAGGCAGGTGCCATTAAAAATCTGTGCAAGCCAGATAACTATAACCGAACTGCACACATATAGGGGAGCAAGAGTAACAGAAATTCGGCTGCTGACCCGCATGTCGCGGTATCAAACCCCGGCTCCATTTCCGATGGAGGCAGAAATGCTGTAGGCACGTGTGCTCAGATTTGGGTGTACGTTAAAGAACCCCAAGTGGTCGAAGTTTCCAGTGCCCTCCACTACGGTGTCTCTCATAATCATATAGTGGTTTTCGGACGTGAAACCCCACATATAAATCAAGAATAACAGAAATAAACTGCCAACAGAAAAGTTGGGTGCATGTGCTATCTGTAAGTGCTTACACCTTACTACATACAGCATGCTCATTCCATTTTAAATACCGATATTGAAAACAACTGCTCTATTAGGAATGTAAAAGGTAAGGTAGAACTGAACGACTCTACAAAAAGTGACCCTATTATGACATCACGTTTTCTTATAACAAAATTGACTAGGACTCTCAAATATCATTATGCAAGGAAAAAATCTTCAAAAGAACAATCAAGTTTGAAGTCATAATTATTTATATCGCTACTATGACTATAACCAAGAAATCGACCTCAACATGGCTAATGTTAGTCTTTAAGGCCTATGTTCACTAGACAATGAACTATACCACAAAAAGCACAGCGTTCAGGCAAAGCACCACACAAAAAAAGAAAGCAGTCCTTTTTGTTATTCCCTACAATGCCTTTAAAATGGTATTTTTACCTCTACTTTCCGCTTTTTATCTAAGTAACTGGTGTGAAACAAGTTAGCTGAAAATGCACTGTGCCTCCAAAACCTGTTGGTTGAATCTGAATTTTTAAAAAATGGTGAAGCTTGCACTAAATTAGGCTCCACAAGCCTTGGAAGAGTGAGACTACATGACTCTTAGGACTACTTTAGTTACTTGTGTTTTGTTTCTGGGCCTAAGCATAAAGACAAGGGCTTAACTGAATTGCTGCTAACAAACAAATGCTTTCGAAATTGCCCGAGCGTCAAAGGATGCTCAGCCATTTGTTGTTTTTTGCACTGGGCTATTCTACACCAAACATACAAACCATACTGCCTGGCCACCATCACAGATGTATAGTTTAAAAAATGATGGTAATTTACTCTTCTGAAAATAGTTATTTGCAGAAATGTTTTGAAGAGAAAAAAGTAGTGGTCACGTGGGTACCTTCAGAATTTCGCAGAATGTCGTGCAGGTGTTATTTGTGAGAAAAATTTCAAAGTACCGCTTTTTCTTGCCATATCAAATTTGATCTACATATTAAGTAAAGATGCTTCTTAAAGTATTTGAAGTCAAGTAACATTAGTGCAATTTTTCTGCTACATAGGCTTTGAAGAATTCAGCCAAACTGTTTATCGTTTGCATTTCTTGTATGGCAATACTGCATTTTGTATGAACAATTGAGCCACAAATACTCACTGCACAGAAGTTATATTTTACGAAAAAAAATAAATTAGGTCCAGATTACAAATATCACTATATAATTGTTTTTGTCCACATTGAGATGCAATTTGAGCTGTGTGTTTGTCTAATTGAAAATTACTTTTATATGTAAGTTGAAAGCAAATAAACAGTTCTTGTTACATGGCAAGTGTTATCATTACAATTTTTATTTAAATGAGGAAAATAATTTTTGAAGTCTCCTATTGAGGGCCATGGGGAACTTCGGAACGGAAGCTGTCGTACATCAAATGCAGAAAACAGCCATCATAAGAAAACTTCAAAAATTCATTTCTCCTTTAAGACAAAGTGTAATCATATAACTTGCCATATAAAGAGTACTGCTTCCTTGCTTTTGATGTGGCGAAAAAATTGCACTAATATTACTGAGCTTCATGCACTACACACAATCACCTTTACTTAATACCAAGACCGAATTTGGTGTAGAAGAGGCAGTATTTTTGAAACACTTTACTTTTTACAAACAACAGCCAGACGACATCCTGGGATGTCCAGAAGGCACCAACGTGGCCTAATATTTTGTTCTCTGCGATATACTTTAGCATTTTGCTGTTTTCAGAAAAATACAGTAAACGAGCACAATAGTTTTTTTTTCAAAACACATTTAGGACGGTTGGCAAAATGGCTGGGATGTTTGATGCGTAATTGCCTCACTGCCAGCATTTATTCTTCCGAAGCTCAAGCTATCACCTCTCTGTTACTGCCTCCCTCACATACAATGCCTGCATAGGAAAGAAAAAGAAAGGCACGTCCGACAAAGTTCACAAGGCAAGATATTTTCATGTTGGATAAATTCATTACCATAAACAGCAGCAAAATAACATTCATTTTGAGTAGTCCAAGACACAAGCTATATACCAGCATACTAAGAGCCAAGCACAAACTTTTCAATTGAACATGTGTGGTGATAGACAGGAAGCACTTATTGCAAGACTGATCAGTCTGTAATTAACTAAATGAAGTACAATGCACTGTTCAATCCAACACCACATAGGCATCTTTGCTATAGCAAGGCCATGTGTCATTGATTCATGCACTAGATGGGACAATGCAAATGTAACAAAAAAGGTGAAAAAAGAAAAACAAGGGAAAAAAAGAAGAAAAGGGGGGATGCAAAGTAGGAGCAGTGTAGCACTACTTTTACTTTACATTCCCCTTTTCTTTCTTCTTTTTCTTCTTTCCTATCATTTATCTTTTTTTTGCTTCCCTTACCCCCAACCTCCGACAGGAGAACACTTTGTATCAGCGCAACCTAACTTGAAAAGAAGGAAGGGCTGCACTCTTCTGCGTTATAGGTTTTTTTTTTCAGACAAACATTTCCAACAGGCACACACGCCTATACCAAAAGATGATGTCATTACTGACCCCATTTAAACTAACACGCCAAGGATGACAAGGTGACTTCTAAAAAATAGGTCCTCCTATCGCAACATCGGCCAGCCTGTCTGAAGCACTTCTACTGTTCACCCTGATTACCCCACTAGATGTTTCCATCTGTCGACTCACATCTTCATTTTGGATAACACTAAGACGAGCTTACATTGATGAATACGCACGAAAGTTTAGTGATGTATCATGTATCAGATTAAGCAACTCTGTTAATAAATTATTGATAGCTTGCTTCCAGGCTTTTTATACTGTAGCCTGAAACTTCGTAATGTCTTCTATGCACAAGAACCAGATTGACAACGTAATGCACAACATGCTTAAGAATACTGCGAGGAACAAGATAACGACAAAACGACAAAACCCAAAATTTTCGCTGTACATGTTTATAAAATGTTCATGTACCCCAAACGAGGTGCTCATGATACAAGCCGAAAAAATCTACAAGTAGGGCCTTGGAGTCTTCTGGAAGTAGACGTGTTGCATTTTTTCTGTAGAGGGCTTTACACCCATAAGTGAGGAACAAAACTCCTGTATAATGAAGAATGTTGGCAGCTATCAGTTATAGAAAAACCTAATGCAGCTAATCTTCCCCGACACATCTGTACATTTAGAGAGGTGACGTAGCTTCTGTGATTGTGGCAGTAACTCCAACAGGACCAGTGCAAAAATTGGCACTACTTGGCTAGACAAATGTCCAAACATGCCTGCCCGACTCCCTCTAGCCATCCTGGCTGAATCTGACACATGATTTCTTAACTGTTGGCTGGACAAAAACAAAACCACTGAAGCACTCACAATACACAGTGTGAAGTTCCTCTGGGGTGGTCAACTTCGTCTTCTGCAATGAAAGAGCAGCACAGTATACTGATAAGGCACTCCTTGCAATGGTTTTCAATGCCACACAGTGACCTTGCTGTTCCTGTCGAAGAGAGCTTCGGGAGCTTGGAGGGTGCTTGCTCTTTTCTGGGGGCTGCTGCCGCTCCTCGTTTTCTGCTCAAGGTCAACCTGCGTAAAGTTGTAGACGAGGCTTTAAGAGTTGTATATAATGATATACAAATTTTCGCTGAACACACATTTCCTCGTGGCACACTGAGGAATTTCTTATAAAACTTAAGGCCTCGCATATGCAAACATTTACAATCGATCCGAAGATGCACTCGACTCTAAAGAAGCAAGTTTGTTATGTAGTGTATATAAAGAAAGCTCATTCAGCACAACCACAACTACAGTTGCACATGAAAACGACATTTTACACGATCCTGTTTATTTACATGGTCCATTTTATTTTATTTACACGGTCCTGTTTTACACGATCTGGTCTGCATGAACTCTTCAACCGGGCACCATATAGGTTGAAAGACACACACAGACTTTGAGACAAACCTAGTTTCCCGTGGAGCATCCTCTTGCACTATAACAACACATCTCAATCTAGTTAGTTGGTCAGAACGAGGTGAAAACAGCTCGCACTTGAAAAGCACGGGCAGAAGGAATGACGCCTGCACCCTGTGCTTTCTGTACATTCTTGTTGAGGGTGCAGTTTTCACCTTATCCTTATGCAATTTCGCATTTATAACATTGTTCGCTGCATAATCTTTGTGGCGTTAAAGTGTGTGATACCGTCATGTGTATCCCATGTAATTTATAAAAATAGAATACAAGATAGCTTGATTCAAAAATAACAAAGTGCATCCAGTGCCATGTCCTGTAGCCATTCTTTAGGCAAGTGGCAGAATGACTTATTCTTCAAAACATATCTTACTTGTAACCACTACAAGAGCTAATTCGTACACTGGCACATTCTGTTTGCCTCTTCAGATTATAACGTACCTTTTTTACACCAGAAAATCTTCAAGAAGAATAGAAGTGTTGTAATTGTGAAGAAAAAAAAGTAGAAGGAAAAAAAGATATTCATTGATTTGTGGGGTTTAACGTCCCAAAACCACCATATGATTATGAGAGACGCCGTAGTGGAGGGCTCCGGAAATTTTGACCACCTGGGGTTCTTTAACGTGCACCCAAATATGAGTACACGGGCCTACAACATTTCCGCCTCCATCGGAAATGCAGCCGCCACAGCCGGAATTCGAACCCACGACCTGCGGGTCAGCAGCCGAGTACCTTAGCCACTATACCACCGTGGCGGGGCAGGAAAAAAAAAGATAACCTGCCCTGTACAGGGACCGAGCCTGCGAACTTCGAATAACATGTCCGATGCTCTATCAACTGAGCTACCATGGCGGCTATCTCTCTTCCATTTTGTACGGTATATATGTGCATTTATACATGTAAGAGTCAGTCAGCGCTGCCTGTTATCATTATGGCAAGTGTGGGACACCTTTTTTTGCCTACTGGCAATTATATTACGATTGCAATTACGTTACGATTGCTTCCAATATCCCTATACTTCTTTGGCAGCATTATGCATCTGTGAGTTCTCAGAAAACCTGCTAGTCACAGGAGGAGGCAATAGTTTGCCCTCCCACCTAAATGCATGTACTTGAACACATGCACAACTGATCAAAAAAAAAAACAAGTCACACACCGCTAAGATTACTAAGATTCACTGTTTCAGATTCATGAGTAAAGGAAAGAACTATAAATTCAAGGGTTTGTTGTCTTTATTGAACACATTATAATTAGAACTAGCAGAAAATGATGCCAAACAAACTATAGGGGAAGTTATCAAAAGTAACTTTAACAAAGTTGTGAAAAGTAAAGTGAACAAAAACGTAACTTGGCAACGTTTTTTGACAATTGAATGGACATTACTTTTTATAACATCCCTTTATTTTACTGGGTAATGTTGTCGGGTAATTCTCATTATTAGAGTGGTCAGTAGGCTGACAAAGAAAGTATATGGCATTGATACTTCTTTTGAACACCTAAAAGTTTGAGGACCTTAAAAGAGCGGAAGCTACTTTGAGTAGACCAGAATATTTAGTTGGAGCGAAAAAAAAACGTACACACATTTTTACCTGGCTTTTTTACACATTTTGAGAAATAAAAGTGTAGGCTGTCAGTAATGTTAAGTACCATTACTTTTGTCGCACTATGCACTGTAGCAGGTGTAGTTAGAGTGGTGATAGTGAAGGATTAATCAAGCACGCTACCAACTGCGTTCACATCAATGGTCGCGTATTTTAAAAATAAACCTGCTGTATAGTAAAAAAAAATTTTAGAGCATTTATGATTTTATCCAAATCAAGTTAAACCGACTGGGTAAGCAAACCATTTGCATAAAATCAAAAGGCATAAAGTGATTCATGAATTATAACTATGTGAACAATTTCAGCAATGCAGGGCAAAGTGACAACAGTTCTATTAAAAACCCCTCTCATTATAACATGCATGAAAAGCACCACACCAGAATATTTTATAGTGCATGTAATATCGAGACTACTAGACTGTCTATTGCCCTTTTAGAAGAAGGGTATCTCCTTCACGTTCAAAGGGCAACCACCTAGCCTTTTCCTGAGCTTTTCTGTGCATATTTCCTGAATTTCAGATATCATTAGGATTGATTTAGAGTGAACAGATTTTGCTTACGCATTGAAACCTAGTTCTGTATGTAACTGCAATTATGGGTGCCGAACCATCTCCAATTAATTTTTAACATTTAACTTATTTTTTAACTGCAGCAGCACAACTAGCTATGGGTGCCGAAAAAGTAGCTAGAAACAATACCTTTACCTTTTTGAGCCTTTTGGAAGTGTTCAGCTTCTCAGTGCTCACCTTACAACATTTTCTTAAATACGTGTTTGTGTGCCCACTGCTCTTGCTCCTTGTACAGTGAGGAGGAACACATGGCAAGAAGAGACAAGAAAGAAGCATAGCGAAAAAAAGCGAAATAAGCGAGGACCTCTTTTGTATCGTACAATGTGTGTAACATTACTATTGCGACAACATATAGACAAATTATCACGGCTATGCATCCATTGTAGAGTCATACACAGCTGCAACACCACGACTAAATTTCAACCTTGTGTTGGTTTAGGATCCCATTATAGTGGTAAGCTAATGATATCTGCATTTGTTTGGCACATACTAAGATGCAGTGAAATGTGATATGGTAATCTCATTTAGAATGCACGTCATGTGGCTTCATTGTATATGTGGCCACAAGTAACTCTGGTTGCAAAGCAATATGGCAGAGCCTAAACAGACGTCACCAACCACTCCAATCTGAACTTGCCTTTGCTACTTGCCCATTATCATCCCAGCGAAAAATGAATAATTGAATCTGCTACAGATATGTGCTAGGTTATGCTAAGGACCAAGTATGAAGAGTGTTTTGTCATTATTGAGATCAGTTATTTGTTCAAGAACACTTGCTGTCAAACACAAATACATTGCTGTCAAACCATCAAGACTCAAATATAAAGCAAAAAGAAGTGTCTCTTTAAAAATTACAGGCCACAAGGCAAAATAAATATTTGATATACTTGGGATGTAAGGCACGCACAAGAGGTGCTGCCATATTATACTTTTCCTTGTGTTGAAACCTGCTTGCTTTACTCACCCAACACATCTGTAAATATGCCGTGAAAACACCAAGGAGCTGATGCAGCAAGGTTGAACACATGTCCAGGGATTCCACCATTCCTAGGCAGCCCTACAGCCTCCACAGTCCAGCAACCATTTGTAAGATAAATTTAGTTCTACCCAAAGTTCTTGGTTTACAGACACACATGCAAGACGCATAACCACTCTATAGGAAGTTTGCATGATAATGCGCTGGGTAGCAAAACGGATGCCAATATCAAGTATCCCGGCCTGCCGCTTCTTTCTTTCCGTTCTTAATTAATCAATCCATGGTTAATAAATGTTCCCCCAATGTGAAGTGTACTGGCAGTCCAGGGAAGAATTGCAATGTATTTCGAACACAGTCCGATTCATGGCAAGTAAGCATGCAATAGGGTTTTGTCAGCTGTTCGAGAAAAGAGCATGAAGTTTAGCTAAAACCCATGTTTTTTATAAACACCATTCAATTTGATATAAAAGTTGTGAGCATTATGTACAGGAACACGGATTCATGTTTAATCAATGATTTCTTATAATGTACTTATATGAATGCAACTAACTGAATATGAAACGATAAATTTTGCTCGAGAATTTAGAGTTATGAACACTATCGCACTTGCCAGCTGCATCTTCTCCAAAACAGCGGCAAGATAGGCTAGTTTCTGTAGGTGAGCAGTATTGAGCAGTGCAAAGTAACAACAGGAAACGCCAGTAACAACAGTATGGGGCAAGCACAGACTGCCAGCGGTATACATTATTACACAAAAGTTCGCCTGAATATCAGTCAGACAACTTGTGCAAATGAATGTCCAGTTGGGCATGAACAAGTTACGAAATCAACAATGCCTGCTTTCACTAACAGGACCCTCATTCACATAAAGTATGCAGCGATAGGCCCCTACCGAGGTACGTCACAGCATGATGTCACTGGCACATGTAAAAGGTGTGGCTGGAAAAACACTCCCGCTAGTGGCTCAGGCCGGTACAGTCGTGCGGTGTTTGGGGCAAGCTTTAATTTCTCAAAGCTTACACTTCACGTTACAGTGTCGACATTAGCTGTAGTATGTGTCAGCAAACATCCAGCTGTGTGGTAAAATATTTGCCACGCTGTCTGTTTATCTTGAAGTGAACACACGTGGTGGCCTGTGCGAGCAACAGCGGCATAGTCTTCAAAATTGTGCACTGTTGATTGCGGCATGTAGTGTGCATTGAAAGGTATTGAGAATATCGGTTCAACTAGGAATACTGTGTGTGGTGTGTGCAGTGTCAATAACAATGTGTCTTGTTTGCGAAGACGTTAGCACTCATGGCAGGGACCGGTCGATGAAAAACTTGATTCGACATTTTAGTCAAGGTAAATATGCACTTGACGCGACCATCTGCGAGTGGGTACATCTCGGTGTTTGCGCTGTGTGCAGAAAAAAAATGCAAGGTCACCGGGCTGGAGATACCATTTGCTGAAGCTGCATGTATGAATCGCCCCGACGAGTACGCAAGCTCAATGAAGGTATAACTCGTTTTATCGAAGGCCTCATATGTCTTTATGTAATAAGCAGAGATTCTTGTTTCACATATACTCAGTACCTTTACCGCTCGATATTCATGAAGTGACAATGCAAACAACAAGTTTGTTTGTTAGGTCTTAAGGGAGCAATGTAAATATGCAAATAAGTTGTAGGTGTCAGATGCAGCGATGTAACTGCACAAAAGATTACGTATATATTAGGCTACAGGTTTAGAATCGCATACATCTCAGTGGTCTATCAGGAACGTCACAAACAACTTCCTTGCCAACCAGCCCTTGCACAGAGGGAGGGAATGGCTGGCACGGTGCTCGAAGTGACGTCACACTATTTGCAAACATAGAGAGGTTTCTTACTTAGGCAACATTTTGCACAATATATTTTTTAGATGCAAGACTGTACTCATCCACATTGATCATACTGATGTCTTTTGTTGTTACTTTGTGCTGTGAGTTACTAGGCATTTAGTCTCCATGATCTTTAAAAGCAAATTGCAGTGTTCTCTCTCATATTGCTGACAACTGTGTTGTTGCATAAATTGGGCAAAAAAGCAACACAGAAAGGCTGTCACAATAAATAAACCAACATGGGTATTCTCCTGCAAACAAAAGTCGGCACTGGTCCTGTCATTACCCGTCTTCCTTCTCTCTTTTCCTTGTTTGTGCTGAAACAGCCAAACACCTGATGAGTTAGATGAGAAATATTAACGCATCAAAACTATAAGTGCTTGCATCAGCAACTACACAACAGCGTGATAACCGCACCCCTGCCACACAGCAGCGAAACATATTTTGAACATGCTGGCAGTGTATTATTTTATAAAAAGCAACTCTGGCAGATTACAAAATCTCACATTGTGCATGCAAGTTTTCTTCAAAGTCAGGCGTACAATGTAGGTGCTGGCCGGTACATTATTAGTTACAAGCAAAGGCGTCTTGCAGGTACACATGCAGATTGCATGAACACCTCTCTCTCTCTACACTAGGCACACACATTATATCTTTTAACAAGCACACGCCACTGTTTAGGGGCATAATAACGCTCTACCATGAACGTATGCTAATCAACCCACTTAGGCGGTTGGCTAGGTGAATCGAGCCAAGTTACAAATTGTATCGCCCGCGAACGTAAACAAAATGCTGCTTTGCATCAAATGGCACTGCAGGCTTCGTTTAATCAACAACGTAGATGTGCGTCTTCCTCACTACATTGCACATATAAAAAAAAATTGATCACCATACACATGCATGTTGCCGCAGTTGTCTCGAATTAGCTCCAGTAAGGCCGCGCCGATGCGCCATGGCTCTGCTGGCGTTAGCATTGTCAAAGCGAATCGGCAACCGCACTCGCAAAGGCGCGTAAGGTTGCCGTTTGACGACGCCTCGTTCGAGTGCAGCAACACACACTTGCACTGAGTGGCATACTTGGTTTACATAAAAAAGTGTCCCCCTTACCTTTAGTTTCTTTCACACTGTCCCGAGGGAAGCGACCACAGGCATCAGCCGTCACCTCGGAGTCCTTCGAGCACCCGCCCAACCCGCCGATTCCTTGGACGACTCGCACTTGATCCGCACTCGAACAACCGCGGGAATAGGGCGGAATCTCAGCACATCACACGAACGAGGAACGGCGCTTCCTTGCGTAAATTTAACATTTCGTGCTCTCGTGTGTAGCAGCGCGAACACATAGACGCACCGAAACGCCATGCCTACGAAAACAAAGAAGACAAACAACATGTGGCTTTAGCTGTGAATGGATTTGACTTGGATATCTGTGTGAGGAAAATAAAAAAAACATCTGTCGCTGCTATAAATTGAAAAAAAAATGTATGTTATCTGGCAAAATAACTTTAAAAGTGGTAAACGGTTATTCAAAAAACAAGTTACAACTTATGAATATTTTCCAGGTCTTTGTTTTGTTTTTGTTCTAGCAGACGACAGCTTCCTACTGCTTCTACGACAGAGGTAGTGCGGTTTCACGTTCGGTGCGTGTCGCCGACGCAAAGCTCTACAGTAGTGATATCAGAGTTATCAATTCTCAAAGAATCATAGGATGGCTACAAAGGAGTAACATTTTGACATAGTGCAGTACGCAATCTTTCAAGGTATGACATTTCTTTGTTCTGAAGCAAATCGAAGCAAGCCGGCCCGGCCGGCGCAATCAGCTAATGTCGCCACTACGCGAGGCATGGTCGTGCGCAATAGCGTCGCGTCCCGCACTCGATTTGTCATCAAGCAATAGAGCTACTAAGTGGAATACAGCTAGGTGCAGGGATTAATGGCGTATTACTCTAATTCCCTGTGGTGGCCGACTCAATCGCAAGAGAGCCCCGGGAAACAACCTTCAACTGCTTAAGCTTGTGTGTGGGTGTAAAAATACTTGTTTTCATCCGCGGCGGGGCAGCAATCTATAGTTGAAAGACATGCGAAAAGCATGTGACGTATATGCAATCCCAAAACATTTGCACACAACACTAGATACGATCGCATATCGTACATAAATATGCCAACACATAGCGTGTAAAAAGCAAATTTATATACATAACTTAAACTCATCTACACCCCTTAGCGTGAATAGCTTAGCAAGCTAACGCACTAAGTTCACGTACGCGAGTACAACTGAGTGGCGCAGGTTCGAGTCCCGCCAAGTCTAATTTTTTTGTTTTTTTTTTCAACGTTTTTATTGTACTGCTATCTTTTCTAATGCCTTAGGTTCTAAAACAAAATAAAAGCAATATTGCGTTCAAGTACGCATGTTGGACTGTGTTTTTTGCGCAACAGTTATTAGTATTTTTATTTTCATTATTAATTTTTTTATTTATTTCATAATATAACAAAATTAAGAACTAAGGGGAACATTTGGTCTGCTTGATTGTGAAGGGACTCGAGAAGTGAGAAAACTCAAACCAAAAAATTTATTTGAGAAAAAACTGAGCATTTCACAGCCGGACCAGTTTCTTCAAGGGTAGGCCCTAGGTATGCGCGAGACTTGCTATATGACTCATCTCAAGCTGTGGCAGTTGAGGGAAGGCAATATTACCGAGAAGCAGTTCCAAAATTTTGGTTGATGTTTTTTGATTCCTCCAAAATAAGGGCTGCACAATTGTGATCGAGCCAAACCGAGAATTGCGGGCACGAAGTCATGAGACAGAAAATGAATGATGTTCATTGTTTGAAAAGTTGCCCTAATAAAAGGAAGAGTTATGGAGTGCTACGTAGCTTAAGTCGCAGTAGGAATTTTATATATACATATAGATAGTTTAAAATGGACAATGTTGCACACACAGACATTGGTTAAATTTCTTTGCAGCACAGTTGAAGCATCTATGTAGAACTGAAACATCAAGAGAAGCTCATGCGTCCTCACTTTATTGCGCTTTACATAGCTTGTATGCGTCCATGCAGCCATGATATATTTTAAAGCATTTGTTTACCCTATAATCTTCTTATTCATTAAAGCTGGCCCATAAGTTGTGTCTTATGTAGCACTACAATTGAAGCGTAATCTGCATGGTGGTCTGAAACGTAATGCTTCTGAAAATCTCAAAACGATCCAGCTCTACACACGACCATCCGTGCATCAATGATAAGCACCATTATGTGTTTGTACATATCAGTTGTGCTCTCATACTTAATTATTTTTCTGACCACTCCCTCTGCCCCTACCTCGTTTCTGTCGGAAAGCTGTGGCAAGTTGTGTATAGCTGTATTTATATTGTAGGAGCACATACTATCAATGAAAAATTTTTTTTAGGCTACACGCAATTAGTTTTCATAGATTTTCATTTCTTTTGTCGGTGCTCAGGAGAGCTAAGCTCATGGTCGATATTTTAAAATGACATTTCTCTTTGCCACTGTTAATGAGAACATCTTCACTAATATTGACAAGTTCATTCACATTGAATTTAGTTCTCATTATTATTGTTTCTACCAAAAAACGAGCCCTTGAAGTTATGCTTTTTTGCTTGATTTGTTTTCGTGTGACAGCATGCAAGTAAAATGACAGTTATTGTCATTCCTTGTGAATGACACATTTTCTGTGTGACAGACTTTAGCACCTGGTCATCTGCAGAAGTTGTATTCATTCTGGAAAAGGGCGAACAGCGGTGACTGACAACACAGACTAGCCTGCGTTATTCTTTTGTACTATATATGTCACTGTGCATTCATTTATAACTTTATAGAGCTCGGATTTCCTGCTGAAAATGTGACAACAACTGTAGAGTTTCCACATTTTTGCAACAATCCACATGCCTTTCATACACTATTGCACATGTTCGTAAGCACCTTACAAAATCTGTATATTTCCGTAAGACCTTACATTCTGCATTTTCCTTATGAAAGCTTCTGTACACTCCATAAGCTTTCCTTATCCTTCCATATCTTCTATCATGAACTCTCCGTATGTTCCATAAGTTTCCTTATATTTCCTTATCCTTCCATATACTCCATAAAAAGCTTTCCATATATGCCATACATTTTCCTTATCTTTCCGTATACTCCATAAAAAGCTTTCCGTATACGTCATACCATTTCATTTTCCTTCCTTATACTCCATAAGAAGCCTTCCGTAAATGCCATACAACTTCCGTATATTTCCATAAAACTCCATATTTTTTCCGTATGTAGCATAAGGAAATGTTACGGAGTCCATATATTTTCCGTAAGATTTTATACGGAACGTTTCAGTAGGGAGTCCGGTTTTTTCCGTGTAAAAATAATTTTGATAGCTTAAGGTAACCGGAAGATACAGAGTTAGAAAGAATATAACGAAAACCGCTAATAAACGTGTGGCGCCTGCGTCTTCCCTCGCTCAGAGGAGGAGGGTGGCTCACTGCTCGGGAGGAAGGTACGCCCATCAGATCAAAGTCTTGATCCACGTGTTTTTTTCCCTTACGATCGCTTTTAACTTTGCTAATAACCTACCGGGAAACTTCTAACTCATACAGTGCAAAGCCCTAATTGTAGACCTGTCGCCGCCATGGTTTCATCAGGACAGGAGTAATAGTACCGGAACTATTTTGTGACCAAAATTAATCCTAATCACTAAAAAAGATTAATTTGGTAACATCACCTCACAAATGAATTTAAATTTTGTCCGCTTAATATATCAATAAACAGCACCCCATAGGCTAATCGAAGGCCCAACTCCGTACTCTCTATACCCTTAATTAAGGGGGTAATCAGCAGAAATGTCATTTCAATAAAACATTTTTATAAAAACAACCACAAACTTGACTGATACACCGCTGAAACCTACATTTAGAACATAACAATCCGGGTGCGGCGATGGCATAGTGGTTTGAGCATCCGCCTCGCATGCAAAAAGTTCTTGGTTCAAATCCCGGTGCCGCGCAGTTTCCAACTGGAGAAAAAAAATCCGCGTGTTGATGGAACTGCATTAAGAGGACTGAGGTGCGACATCACTGGTAACCACCGCCGGGAACGTACTCCCTCACCAGAGAAGAATAGGCCACCCTGGTGCAGTATCTGGCCACTACCTCCAACATGCATACGTCAAATAACTCACGGCCCTCAGCTCCCAGCAGCTGCGAAGCAACTGACCATGTCGGCGGTCAGATCTGCAACGCAGCAGAGGGTGCTAAGAATCTCTGGACTACAGGCCGCCTTTAGAACCTGAACCTGGCAACATTTAACGCTAGAACCTTGTCTAGTGAGGGAAGTCTAGCTGTACTATTCGAGGAGCTAGAGGGTGTTAAATGAGATATAATAAGGCTCAGTGAGGTTAGGAACACAGAAGAGGCCTATACTGTGCTACAGAATGGGCAAGTCCTTTGCTATCGGGGCTTGGCAGACAGAATAGAACTGGGAGTGGGGTTCCTAACTCACAGAAACATAGCTGGCAACATGAAGGAATACTATAGCATTAAAGAAAGGGTGGTAGGTAATGTAACTAAACTGAACAAAGATACAAGATGAAGGTAGTACAGGCTTACGCGCCTACATCCAGCCTTGATGACGCTTCAGTTGAAAGCTTCTATGAAGACGTGGAATCGGCAATGAGTAAGGTAAAAACACAGTATACTATAGTGATGGGCGACTTTAATGCAAAGGTAGGGAAGAAGCGGGCTGGAGACCAGGCAGTAGGAGATTATAGCATCGGCACTAGAAACGCCAGAGGAGAGCTACTAGTAGAATTCGCAGAACGCAATAATTTGCGGATTTTGAATACTTTCTACCGAAAACGAGAAAACCGCAAGTGGACATGGAGGAGCCCTAAAGGCGAAAATAAGAACGAAATAGAATTTATAATGACTGCACACCCAGGAATCGTGCAGGATGTGGAAGTGGTTGGCAAGGTACGATGCAGTGACCATAGAATGGTATGGTCTCGAATTCGCCTAGACTTGAAGAAGGAACGAGAGAAACAGATACGCAAGAAGCCAATCAATGAGCTATCACTGAGAGGGAAAGTAGAGGATTTCAGAGTGTCGCTGCAGAACAGGTACTCGGCTCTTAGTGAGGAAACAAACATTAGCGTAGATACAATGAATGATAATCTAACGAGTATCATTACGGAGTGTGCAGTGGAAGTTGGAGGCAGGGTAGTTAGACAGGACACTGGGAAGCTTTCCCAGGAAACGTAGAACCTAATTAAGAAGCGTCAAAGCATGAAAGTGTCAAGTACAACAGACAAAATAGAACTGGCAGAGCTTTCAAAGTTGATTAATAGGCGTAAAGTATGCGATGTAAGAAGGTATAACATGAAGAGAATATACCACGCTCTGAAAAACGGAGGAAGCGTCAAAGCAGTGAAAAGGAAACTTGGGATAGGCAAAAGTCGGATGAATGCACTAAGGGACAAAGAAGGCAAAATAACTACCAATAAGGATACGATAGTTAAAATAGTGGAGGAGTTTTACAGAGATCTGTACAGTAGCCGAGACAACCACGACCTTAATACTATAAGAACTAGCAGTAACCCAGATTACACCCCACCAGTAATGATAGAAGAAGTCAGAAAAGCTTTGGAGAGCATGCAAAGAGGCAAGCTGCTGGTGAGTATCAGGTAACATCAGATCTGCTGGAAGATGGAGACAGATTGTGTTAGAAAAACTAGCCACCCTGTTTACGAGGTGTCTCCTGACGGGAAGGGTACCAGAGTCTTGGAAGAACGCTAATGTCATCTTAATACTTAAGAAAAGAGATGACAGGGACTTGAAGAATTACAGGCCGATCAGCTTGCTCTCTGTAGTATACAAGCTATTTACAAAGGTAATTGCTAACAGAGTAAAGAAAACATTAGAATTCAATCAACCAAAGGAACAAGCAGGATTTCGAACAGGCTACTCAACAATTGACCACATTCATACTATCAATCAGGTAATAGAGAAATGCTCAGAGTATAACCAGCCACTTTACATAGCCTTCATAGATTACGAGAAGGCGTTTGATTCAGTAGAAATATCAGCTGTCATGCAGACACTGCGGAATCAGTGCGTAGATGAAGTATATATAAACATTCTGGAAGAAATCTACAGGGGATCAACTGCTACCATAGTGCTTTATAAAAAAAGCAACAGAATAACAATCAAGAAGGGTGTAAGGCAGGGGGACACAATCTCCCCAACGCTATTTACCGCGTGCTTACAGGAGGTTTTCAGAAGCCTAGAATGGGAACAGTTAGGGATAAGAGGTAATGGAGAATACCTTAGTAACCTGCGCTTCGCCGATGACATTGCATTGCTGAGTAACTCAGGGGACGAATTGCAACTCATGATTACGGAGTTAGACAAGGAGAGCAGAAAGGTGGGTCTTAAAATTAATCTGCAGAAAACGAAAGTAATGTACAACAACCTCGAAAAGGAGCAGCGCTCGAGAGAGGTAATAGTGCACTTGAAGTTGCAAAAGACCATGTCTACTTAGGGCAGGTAATAACCGCGGAGCCTAACCACGAGATTGAAGTAACTAGAAGAATAAGAATGGAGTGGAGTACATTCGCCAAGCACTCTCAAATTATGACAGGTAGATTGCCACTATCCCTCTAGAGGAAGGTATATAACAGCTGTATCTTGTCAGTACTTAGCTACGGAGCAGAAACCTGGAGACTTACAAAGAGGGTTCAGCTTAAATTGAGGACGACGCAGCGAGCGATGGAAAGAAAAATGGTAGGTGTAACCTTAAGAGACAAGAAGAGAGCAGAGTGGATTAGGGGACAAAGGGGGGTTAAGGATATCATAGTTGAAATAAAGAAGAGGAATTGTACATGGGCCGGGCATGTAGCGCATAGACAGGATAACCGCTAGTCATTAAGGGTAACTAACTGGATTCCCAGAGAAGGGAAGCGGGTTAGGAGGAGACAGAAGGTTAGGTTGGCAGACAAGAATAAGAAGTTTGCGGGTATAAATTGGCAGAAGCAAGCACAGGACCGGGTTAACTGGCGGAACATGGGAGAGGCCTTTGTCCTGCAGTGGACGTAGTCAGGCTGATGATGATGATGATGATGATGATGATGATGACATTTGTTAGGCATACATAGAATTCTTTTTTCTGCGCAGGGATGCAATTTTTCTTTATGCATGTTCGAGCACGGGCTTGCATGTGCGCATACAAACGCAAATTGTAACTAAATTTAGTGAATTATTGAAGTGAAACGTTCACTAAATTCGAAATCTGTATAATTTACAGTTGTATACGCCAGTGTCCTTGGCATGCGGACAAGCAGCTGTCGAGTTGAATCAAGGACGCTATTCCGAGGAGCGGCCGCAGCCCGAGCAGCACACAGGCTGCTGAAACAAATCTCTACACGTGCTACTTTAATTTTTTGATCTACTCCATCAGCGACTTGAGGTGCCTTCTGGCCACGCACTAAGAAGTATCACGTTCATTCCCTTCGATTCTATGCTTCTTTCTTCAGTCATAACACTAGACGGTACGTAGCGAGGCGGGCGTAGGTAGTACTCACGCATCTGTGAAGCGGCTACAGCACAAGCGCATCGGATCCCAAGCACCATTCTTTCTATCCGCATCCTTACAATCTATTTCCTTTGGTGTGATAAACAGGGGAGCGACTGTGCAGCGTCCAGAAACTCACCACATAACTAGGAAAGCTCACCACGCTGGCCGTAATACGCTTACGTGCGCAGCGGCCATGTTGTTTATATTGCGAGTTGCTATAGCGGCGAGAGATGGCACTAGGCGTAGACTAAATATTTTCTTTATTTACGTGTTTTATTACGGGTCTTTACTAATAAGAGAGTCCATAATATTTACGTTACTAAAGTTTATTTTATATTGATGCAGAAAATTTTTCTAATAGAATAAACAATCTTATTATTGTCCGTGACGCGGAATGCAAAAGCTGTAGTCATCTGAGCGAACCTAGAATTGATGTACTGCATGTTGACAAGGTAGCGCTTAAGCTAACGGCGCCACGGCACCGTTCGCTAAAAGCGCTACCTTGTCAACATGCACCGTGTTTAGAAGAACACCTTGTTTAGAAGGACACCTTGTTTAGAAGAACTGGTACCTGGGCGAGATGCGAGAGATTCATGATGGTACTTAGAAGCGTTAATAAGCTTCATGTCTTTTTTTTTCATCACACTGTGCGTAGCTGCAAGGTGAACCATGCACGTGGACATTGAGCAGCCATTTGAAAAAAAAAAACTGCTTAGAAATGTAAACAATTTTTTTATTATTTATAGAATATTGCAGGCCCAAACAGTGGCCCAAGCAGGAAGGGAACAAGGACACAAACAAAGCAAATAAAGGCAGAGAAATCGCATACTCAGCAAAAAACACTTGCATGTGTACAAAAAAACCGCAGCATGAAATAAGGCAAAAACTACATATTTTTGTTGCAGTGATACATCAAGGTGAAGCAAGAAAAATAGAAACATCAAATAAATTGTTTTCACACACTGAAATAAGACCATTTGATAAAATCACGTAAGACATATACACAAAGAGGCATGAGATAAGGCAAGTGACACCAGCTTTTTGAACTAAGGATCAAGAAACAAAGGGATAATATTTAATGAAGCTAAAAAATTGGTACATCTTGTTCAGAAGTTCAAATAGTAACATGTTCAAAGAAATCGTTGTTACGTAAGAGGGGAAATGGTAGGTTGTTCCAGTCGGTGATAGTTTTTGGGAAGAATATTTCAAAAAATTAATACGTGTCTGATAGGTGTTAGAGAATCAGCATGATGATGCCGTGTTGTTAGAGCAGTACCCGACAATAAGTAAGGACTTGTGTGTATTGCAAGGAGTTTATTTTGCAGTGCAAACAGGAATTTTAGTCTCTGTATTTTTCTGCGCAGGTGCAGTTTTTGAATACTATTTTCCATCATTAGACTAAAGGCAGAGTCATTTCTACGATATTTAGAATAAATAGACCTGACAGTTTTACGCTGATAAATTTCCAATCTATTGATATTATTTTTGTGTACGGATCCCAGCCAATGCTATTGTATTCGAGTTCAGACCGAATTAGTGATATATAAGCCGTTAATTTTGTACTAGAAGGTGCATCTTATAGTTTATGTCTGAGAAAACGAAGTTTTATGAACGAAGAAACGCATATGTTGATCATGTGCGCATTCCAATTAAAGTTGTGAGTTATTATTATTCCAAGGTACTTGTACTCCTTCATTTCTGCAAGCACTTCGGAACCCAGCTTGTACCCAAAAAAGTTTTTTAGATTTCTTTCTAGTTATTGCCATAGGTTTGCGTATCCTGATCGGAGGAGCACAATTAAGCAAAGCATGTGGTTTATAAAAGCATGGCTTCATCAGTCATATGCAGGAGGTCATTGTCATAGTAGCCTTCTTTAATAGAGCTTTGCAGTCCCTGTACACTAAATAAGTGTCCCCAGGCGTGAACTCGTTGACGTCTTTCGGATCAAAGTTCCGTGCATGATCTGACCACAGAACACCTACCAGTTTAGAGAGCGCAAACGGTGCCATTAGAGAACAGAAACTGTATTTCCCAATACAGTTTCCAGACAGGAACTGTACTGAACTGCAATACCACTAGGCGAGATGGCACTGGTAGTACTATCATCATCAATAAGGAAACGCATTTTTTTGCAGCAGGTGAGTGGTTCGCGGCTGGTTGGCGCTGCTCGCTTCCTCTGGTATTTTTTTTTCGTTGATAAATCACGCTTCGCGTCTGTAATAATCACCAGGTGACCTAGCTGGCCTCGAATGCCCGAAAAAAGCATCAATCAAGTAAGGTTTGCATCGTTAATTGCGATTGTCCAAGCCGGTACAACCAATGTATACGGTCAGGTCTGAACAAAACAAGTCACTCATATATATATAAAAAGCTTTCATACCACGTGTAAAGACTCTTTAAACCTAACATGCATATGCAGATAACTGAACATCGAGATCGCTGATTGGACGTCACTCTCTTTGTGTTGCGGCGCTCGAGTTTAGTAGCATGGCTTCAGGACAATGATCCGATTTTGCCGTCAGATGTGGCGCTTGCCGTGTAGTGTTGATCTTGAAGTGAAGTGAATGCATGACGTGGAATCGGGAAGAAAACTTGCACATTACCGATAGATAGCTCGCGCAGCGAGAGTCTGTAGTTTTACTAAATTAGTTAAAAGCAATTGCGGATGCGTGCAGTTCTGAATATTTCTCCCTCTGCAATGCTACATTGAGTACTTCACAATTGTGCAGTGTCGCGTCATGTCAACAGGGTAGGCACTAGTTTTAATTCTCAGCCATGAGCCAATATATTATGTAGTAGGTATTTACGTGATGGGCCTAAAATATTTCAGCATTAACACAGCAATCGTACCCACAAAATGAAAGCATTTCGTCTGTCAGTGATGATGAGCCCCTAATTGCAGTTGTTTACCCGTGTTCACATTTCTGTAATGCTTAGCCAAATAATTTTTTGGAGGTGGCCGGGAGTCTCATTTTTTTTCTATCAATATTCGCATGCACGGGGTTTCATGTGCGCGTACACAAGTACACAGAATGTAACGATCGAGTTTAAGGATGAAGGCTAAGGTATCAGCTTAAACCACCCCTAAATCTGAATGCGCTAATGGTCGGCGCATTGCGTAAATAATAATTAGCTCAGAAATCTCTCGAAGTCTTCGCGAAATATCAAGCACATCTCATCAATATTCCCCGATAAAGGGTAAATTTCATCATGTACAGTACGGTATTTTATTATTAGCATATTGTGTATACACCTACGTGCATTAACTATTTATTTACAAAGAGAAGAACCATGCATATTGTCAATCTGTGTAAGTGGCCAGAGCTGGTAACTCTCACTTTGAAGTATACCTTGCAGTACAACTAGAGCACCATCAAAACGTGATGGTGTTTGCATGTGTGCGAGTACATACATCCACAAAATATCACGAGTTTACAGCCGATGGCCAATGCATGGCGCCTCAAACCACACCTCTGACTACGTTATACAAGTGGCACTCGTTAGCTCAGAAATCCCTCGAAGTCGTTGCAAAATATCAAGCAAATATCATCGATACTCATCGGTCATCCATCAATTTCATCGTGTTCGGAATCGTATCAAGTCGTTGAGAAACATCAAGCATAAGTCATCGATATCTACCGATCATGCATCAATTTCATCGCGGGCAGTATCGTAATAAGTCGTTGCGAAATTTTAAGCACATGTCATCGATATTCACCTACCATGCATAATAGGCAGTATCGTACGAAGTCGTTGCGAAATATCAAACAGATATTATCAATACTCCCTGTTCATGCATCAATTTCATTGTGTTCAGCATCGTTTCAAATCATTGCGAAATATCAAGCACATGTCATCAATAATAACTGATCATGCATCAAATTCATCGTGTTCAGTATCGTGTCAAGTCGTTGCGAAATATCAACCACAAGTCATCGATATTCACCGATCATGCATCAATTTCATCGTGTGCAGAATCGTAATAGTTCATTGCGAAATATGAAGCACATGTCATCGATATTCACTGATCGTGCATCATAAGCAGTACTGTAATAAGTCATTGCGAAACATCAAGCACATGCCATCGATATTCACGAATCATTCATAAATTTCATCATGTGCAGTATTGTATTGGGTCATTGCGAAATATCAAGCACATGTCATCGATATTCATTGATCATGCGTCGATTTCATCGTGTGCAGTATTTTAATGGGTCAGTGCGAAATATCAAGCACATGTCTTCGATATTCACTGAATGTGCATCAATTTCATCATGTGCAGTATCGTATTTTAAGAATAACTAGGTGTATACAGATACATTGTTTACAAAAGAAAAAAAAAGCATACATACTATCTGCAGTGTTAGCATGCAATCTGCATTGAACCGCGCGTGTAAAAAAATCTGCACCAAGAAAAGGCTAGAAAGTTGGCGGAAGATAGCGGCATAGCCCAATAAAGGAATGGTGGATGTCTTCAGCATCACATGTTTAATTATATTTGTTGAAATAGCACAAATGATAAAATCACGGCCCATTTAAAATTACCCAAACACAAGCTCTAGGCTGTATTTGGGCTTATGTGTGTGTTATTGTTTCGTTTGGGCACTACATTATTATTATTATGCCTTATCAAGTAGTCAATTGGTGTAAAATAACCAATTTATTGGTTGATACGTTTTTGAAAACCACAAAATAAAAAAAGCAAGTTACAGCTATGTGGCGGGAGCTGCCACCCAAACAGGTGGTTATACATACCTACATATACCTACTTCTATTTATGTTCATATTTCTATGTGACAATTTAAAATGAAACTAGAAGTTTTTTGCAAACCAGTTAGAAAACTGTTTTCTAAACCTAAAACTCTTTCACTATTGTATAAAACTCTAGACAAAACCGATACCAACTCTGCGAAGGAAGTGAAGGAAGGGAACTGGATGTTGTAGTTTCATTTAGAGCAGCAAGACAAAACAAAATTTCTGCAGCATGACCTCTGGGTGCGTTTTTCGCAAGCTGCTTATCGATCGATCCATCCATCCATCCATCCATCCATCTAATTTTTTGCTCCATAATGAACACAATTTTATACATAGGATCTACGGGGAGTTTCTCAACTAAAATAATTAGGGAGCTGGCACTTTTGGTAAGAGTGTTCTGTGATAACCGTTCGTTGAAAGATAAGATTCGTTTGCATGGTCGATTATGTTTACATAGCTCCGACTGCAAATTTAGTCAGTAAAAAAGCTTGTGGCTCAAGTTATTGCCTTATTGAAATGGGGCACTGGCCGTCACGTATGTTATGTAGGCACTGGCCGTCACGTATGTATGGTCGTCAGGCTACATTTTCTAGCTTACATAAAACGGCCCCATGGTGTTTCTCCGTGTAGTACCGTTATCTTGTGGGCTCGAACTACGCGTTGTGTACTGCTATATTTGGCCTCTCTGCATGTTTTTATTGCTCAAACGTGTCCGCCGCTTATAGAATTTCTCTGATGGTACACTCTAAAGGCAAAATTACCCTAAAAAGAAGTGTCGGAGCCCAATAGGCGCGCGCGATGAACGGATAGACTGTTGAAGAGAAACCACAGAGGGAAGCGTGCCGAGCGAAACCACATTTGCCAAAAGGATGAACCGCCCACGGATTGCAGGCAGCGCGAAAAGCGTTGCAAAGGTGTCCAGCCCTCCTCCTCTCTTCTCCCCATCTGCTGGCTCAGTCTTTTCCCGTATTTTGCCGGCGACGGGTGGCGTTTTGCGTCGCACTCAAAGTGCTCGACTATGGCCGCCTGGATTCTAAGAATTACGACGTGGTGCTTGTCTGTACGCTCGGATGAGCGTGGTCTGCTCCTTTTGCGTTTCGCTGCACCCATGAAGTCTGGAGCAAGTCTCGAAACGTCACCACGCCGCACTTTATACCTTTGGCTTAAAGATACTCACGACTAACACGCGACACCAACAGTTGGGGAGGCCAATATGGCGGCCGAGAAGTCGACAGGCCTATCGGTTATATAATTCAGTTCGACTCATGGCAGAAAACAGCGCTGGAGTCTGACCCCCGTATTCACAAACGCTCCTTCACTCAAGTGCTCTCCTCGACTCGAAAAAGTCGATGGGAGCTCCGTCTCTTGGCCGACCATGTCACTGAAAATCGGCAATATTCTGCAGTGATTCTTGAGAAGCGCAGCGTCAATTTCAGTCGAGCAGCGGCGCAGTGTTTAGGTCACTCGAGTGAAGGATGGCATTCCGAGTTGAGGAGCGTTTCTGAATACGGGGGTAAGGCAAGTAGGTTATCATTCTTTATTCTACTCTACTTGTCGCGTGTGCCATATGGATCGCGCTTGCCGGCAACGGGTTCGGTCGTGTTTTATATCGCACGCACGAAATGCATCGCGAAAGACAGCTTCGGCGTCTGCTGTGCGCCTGTGCTTTGCGACTGCCTGTATATTGGCCGCCATTACCATCGGCCTCCCGTACGCTCGCTCATCTAGTGCTCGCCTCTCTTCGCCGTTGCGATGAGCTCCGGGCTGACGGTATTGGGCTGAGAGCTTGTCGCTGTGTTGGCAATCGTCGAAAACACGTTGCTGGTTCTCGTAAAGAGCTTGGTTGTAGTATGTCGCGCGCTGTAAGTGCACAAGCACGAGCTGGCGGGGCTTTTGCTAGCGTCGTAACTCACTTAAAATCGGTCGCCATTACAGTCGGTCGCATGCAGCTCTGCTCCGTCCGCTGGCCGCAGCGTCGGACTCGCGTTTGCGCGCTGCACTCGCTGGAGTTTGTGGAAAAGGGCCGAATTACCGTCGATTTTTTCGGCAATAGCTCCAAACCAGCACGGCGCTGTTCTTGGCGGCGACGAAGCGTACGCTCGCTTTCCTTTTCGAAGATTGCTGGTGGCAGAAACTCCGCGTGCAACGCCGTGTTTGCTCTCGCGTTCACTTGCTCGATCTGAACGACGTTGCTCGCTTGGGAATCGCCGAATTGTTAGCGGCACGCAGGTTCGCGGAGTTGTGGCTGCCGCTGCCGCTCCTTAGCTGTTGCGCTACAGGGATCAAAATGAGTCTTTGACGATATGTGACATAATGGTGAAATTATTAGCATGCCATATCTCACATATGTTTTCACTTCACCTTGCAAGTATTTCTCATATACGTTTGTAACCATCCTCTGTCACGTGTGACTTACTATTTTACATACTTATTGTGCAGCCGTCGGCACACACCATGTTGAAGACTGTGTGCGCTGGCAAGCTGTGATGCCTGACATCCATCTCTTTCGTCAAAGCAGCTTCAGATGGACTTCATTTTACCATATGGTGTAGTAGCGCAAATTCACGGGGACGAAGAGGACAAGAAAACACGACACTCGCTACACTCGCAACTAATTTTTATTTCAGAAGCAGCACTTCATATTGCCACATTCAACCTGCAGAGGGGAGCTCGCACAGCCAGAGAAGAAGACGAAGCTCTTGCCCGGTCCTCTTTCCGAGCGCCTTTCATTTTTAATTAAAGTGAGCTCTTCTATAGCGAACTCCTGCTGTGTCTGCGTCGTGACACTGGTGGAGGTGCTGGGTACATGTCCAGGACACCTTCCAACAGCCCGGGATCTAGTCCACAAAGACTTCCGCTCGTCGAAACACCCGTTCACCGCGCCAGCCGCCGCCTGTTAGGCCTGAGCCCAGAGTTCGGTCCTTGGACGGAAAACATGACCGCGCCGGGAAGCAGTTGCCCCACCATGACGAGCCCAAGCACGACACAGGTGACTGTTTTCACCCCTAAAACTCCTGTGGACTTTCATGGCAACACATATGAGGACGCAGATGACTGGCTTGAGGAGTTCGAGCGCACAGCCAACGTTAACGGGTGGAACGCCGCACAGAAGTTGGGGTACGTGTATTTCCCTCTTCAAGACGGGGCTCGCACGTGGTTCACGAATCGCGTGTGGTCAACGTGGGACGAGTTCCGGCGGAAGTTCCTGGACACCTTCGCAAACACCGAAAGGCGGGAGCAGGCACAACGACTCCTTGAATCACGGATACAAAAGCCCAACGAGTCTGTTGCAATGTTTGTTGAGGACATGGCTCGTCTCTTTCATCGAGCCGATCCCGATATGTCCGAGAACAGAAAGATCAGCCACCTCATGCGTGGTGTTAAAGAGCAGCTGTTTGCTGGTCTCGTACGGAACCCACCTTCAAGCGTCGACGAATTTTCGAAGGAGGCGACCGCCATAGAACGCGCACTACAGCTACGGTACCGCCAGTACGACCGTCCAAACAACAGCGGACAAATCAGCGCAACCGCCGTGACCACCGTGACACCTGACGAGCGTTCTTTGCGTGACCTGATACGCGAAATTGTACAAGAAGAGGTGAAGAAGCTCGCTGCCACACCGAATGACTGCGCGATTGCGTCGGTCACAGAAGTTGTTCGCCAAGAAATAAGGCAAGCGCTTTCACTTCCCGAGCCGAACACTGAAATAGTTAGGCCAACATATGCTGATATTCTCCGTCGACAGCCTAGATCTAACGTGCCGCCACCTCAACAGTACCACCAGCAACAGCCGCCGACAGTGCCTTGGTACTACAGAGAAACGTCGACGCCGATGCGACCCCCCTCTGCAAAACCGACATATGGCGTACCCCTGACTACAGGCCCCTGTGCTTCCATTGTGGGGAAGCAGGCCACATCGTGCGGTATTGTCCTCATCGCGTTGCCGGGTCTCAAGGATTTCCGTCCACTACCCCTCGGCGCTATTTTGACGGAAGACGCAACGTTGAAACGAGTGCGACGATCCCGCGAGACGTTTCTCCTGGGTTCCGGTCACGCTCGCCCTCCCCAGGTCATTTTCCCCGATCTAATAGGGGTAGCACCACGGACATGGCGAGAGGAAGGTCTCCCAGTCCACGCCGGGGAAATTAAAAGCAGCGACCTTAGGGGGGAAGGTTGCGAATTGCCGAAGATTTGAAAATCCCCCATTACCGCCGCATGAAGTGCCGCACATTTCGAATGAACCGACGAAAGACGAGATTGTCACCGCCGACATTACACTTTCAATTGACGGTCACGACGTGACCGCACTGGTCGACACTGGTGCGGACTTTTCAATAATGAGTGCGAATCTGGCCGACCAACTCAAGAAGGTAAAAATGGAATGAACGGGGCCGCAAATTAGAGGAGCCGGAGGCCAGCTGCTGACACCTACCGGAAAGTGCACCACACGAATCAAGATTGGGGATTCATCATTCGTGGCAACCTTCGTTATTCTTGCTGAGTGTTGTAAACAGGCCATCTTGGGTATGGATTTCCTGCGGGAGTACGGTGCCATTATAAATATACCGGACGGTGTACTGACCTTCTCAGCGGACCATAGCGCAGTGCTGCAGCGCAAGCCCATGCGCGTGATTAACGACGTGACCATGCCACCGTTGTCATGCCGCCTCGTCTCTGTCACGTGTAACACGCAGCATAGTGGAGAAGGTGTCGCGGAACAAATATCGACGCTTTTACTCTCTCGAGGAATCGCTATTGCCAGAAGTCTCGTCAGTGTAGTGTCTGGGCAAGCAGAGGTCCTGTTGACAAACTTCAGCAACGAGCGTCGACACATTGCAGAGGGTACCACAGTTGCATACTTCGAAGAAATTGTAGAATTCCGCGAGTGCTTCGCAGTACAACAGGCAGAGACACCGGTCGCTTCAACACCACTGCCTGTCGACGTGAGCACAGATTTATCGCCAGCGCAGAGGCAGAGTCTTCTAGATATTCTCGGCCAGTTTGAAGATTGTTTTTCGTCGACCTCGAGGGTAAATCAAACGCCACTGACAAAGCACCGAATTATAACGGAAGAGACGGCAAGACGAATTAGACAAAACCCATACCGCGTGGCACCGAAAGAACGCGAAGCAATCCAAGAACAAGTCCAGAAAATGCTCAATGATGACATCATTCAGCCGTCAGAAAGCCCTTGGGCATCACCGGTAGTGCTAGTTAAGAAGAAAGACGGCAGCTTACGCTTCTGTGTGGACTACCGCAAGCTGAACCGCGTGACAAAGAAAGACGTATATCCACTACCGCGTATTGACGATTCACTTGACAGGCTGAGGCATGCACGCTTCTTCTCGTCAATGGACCTGAAAAGGGGTTATTGGCAAATCGAGGTCGATGAGCGGGACAGAGAAAAGACTGCTTTTGTTACGCCTGACGGGCTTTACGAGTTTAAAGTCTTGCTCTTCGGATTGTGCTCAGCCCCAGCAACATTTCAGAGACTGATGGATACCGTTCTATCAGGCCTTAAGTGGCAGACGTGTCTGGTATACCTCGACGACGTCATTGTTTTCTCACCAGCATTCGAGGAACATCTAAGACGGCTGCTATTAGTATTTCGAGCAATACGGTCCGCTGGCTTATCGCTGAAACCTGAGAAATGTCATTTCGGTTTCAAGGAACTCCGATTCTTAGGACATGTGGTGAGCCATGAAGGTGTTCGTCCGGACCCCGACAAGATCGACGCCGTCCGAAAATTTCCGGTGCCAACAGAAAAGAAGGCCGTAAGACGTTTTCTTGGCCTTTGCGCCTACTACCGCAGATTTATTGCCAATTTCTCGCACATAGCGTCGCCCTTAACACGCATAACGAGAGACGATGTTCCATTTTTATGGGGCGAAGAGGAACAAGCAGCATTTGACGGTCTACGACAGCGCCTGCAGACACCCCCTGTGCTTGCTCACTTTGACGAGGACGCTCCAACCATGATCCACACTGATGCCAGCAACGTCCCAGGCAGCACAGAAGGTTGGCCCAATATTGGGGATAGATCGGCATTGCCTGGCTTATGAAAGGCCCAGTTTTCACAACGTACCGCCAAGATTGGCTATGCCAGCCAAATAGAACGGCGACGTTGGACCAGCGTTGACAACGTACCCCCAATATTGGTTCTGCCAGCCGAATAGAACGGCTATGTTGGACCAGAATTAACAACATTCCGCCAATGATGGCTGTGCCAGTCTATTAGATTGGTTATATTGGGCCAGCTTTCAGAACTTTCCGCCCATATAGGCTGTGACGGCCTATTAGAACGGACACATCGGGCCAGGTTGTACAAGTAGCAGCCAATATGGGCGGAGCCATCCAATAAGACCGGCATTATTGGCCCGCCGTTTGAACGTTATTGCTGGCGTCAGCTGAAAAGTCAACATCAGGATGTCATAATATTAGAATATGAGCCAATTTCTGCGTGTGCTGCTTTTTGGCGCTGTTCTGGCCCCAATTCACGCGCCGATTTTTCAAGTTAGAGAGAGAGTAATATATGTGCCGGGCACAATATTAGAACTATCTTTTCGTCATTAAACCATGCCCCGCCGCGGCGGTCTAGTGGCTAAGGTACTCGGCTGCTGACCCGCAGGTCGCGGGTTCGAATCCCGGCTGCGGCGGCTGCATTTCCGATGGAGGCGGAAATGTTGTAGGCCCGTGTGCTCAGATTTGGGTGCACGTTAAAGAACCCCAGGTGGTCGAAATTTCCGGAGCCCTCCACTACGGCGTCTCTCATAATCATATGGTGGTTTTGGGACGTTAAACCCCACATATCAATCAATCAATCATTAAACCATGCACAGCTTGTTGAAATGCATAATCGTTGGTTGATGTTGTGCAAGGTAGACTTTTTAAGTGAGAAAAAATTACCGATCAAGTTTCTCTGTCAGACGTGACGTCCGATGCGGTGCTATCCGTACGTATGACGAAGCTGCTGCGGATACCGCTGTCTTACGCGTGCATGTAGACGTCGAATATCTGACGCCAATCTTATCGTATCATGTGTCGGGCTAGCTATTTACGCGACCTATTCGAATCTGTTTTGCGTTCACAGCACAGTACGGTTAACGGCACTTGCCGCTGCTTGACGTGTGGGAAGAGCGGGGGTCGTCAGTTGCGTTATGGTGACTGAATCATACAACATATGCAGTTGCCGTGATCTAACACACAGACGCGCGTGCGCACGCACGCACGCGCTATATTCATGCAACGACCACACGAATTCCCAACAACTTCGCAGCGAACGGTTGGTAAGGTGTTGCGGAGTGTGTGGGCGTCGTAGGGCACCCTGTCGGTGCCCAGCTCGTTGCGAACGCGAATTTCGGCGTGGAACGCATCTTTTTTATGTACTTTTTTTTACGTGTGCCCAAAACGGTAGGCTGCGCGATACGAGAAGTGTGACACACAAAAAAAGAAGAAACGTGAACGCATAGGGCAAATCATTAATAACAAAAAAAACACGCACGCTCACGCCACTGCAGTGGCGTGAGCGTGCGTGTTTTTTTGTTATTAACGAAGCACATGTGCTTCCATAAAACATGACAGCCAAGAATGATGAAGTATTCATTTACATACAAATTACTATGAGTTGCTGAAACTCACGCAAAAGAACATAATTTTCTTCCTTGGATATTGATCGAGTGCCTTGGAATTATGCTATGTGAATTTGACACATCAACAGTGCATTATGATTCCCACCATAAGGGGCCACAATCTTGGCAAGTAATAGAAGTACTCTTCCCACCTGATGCGCACCTAACGTAAAGAGGCCTTGTTTCTCAAGTTAGCAATATATATTATATATATATATATATATATATATATATATATATATATATGGAAAAATATACCAGGTGTAACCAGAAAAAGGTGCACCTGCAGTTTTAAAATTTAAAAGAAGCAATGACATGCCAACCATCCAAAATAGAACGCCCTAGAAAGGAGCATCAATCAGTATTACAGCAGCTAAAAGCCTGCTAACAGCTGAAGGTAGTCATGCTGCTCTTCCATTCAAGTATAGTGTACACTGAGAAAAGATACTGAAGATACACCATCAGCAAATGACAAAAGCAATACAGACAGAGCTTTCTCTTATAATACAAAAAGTCTTTAGCTGAGGAGGCAAATAAGTTATTGGCACACAATAAGTGCACAAAAAAAAGCTGTCGCACGAGGCTGTCAGCGCTTAGACAACACAGGCAAAAATACAGTAGACTGAAGAAGGGAAAACCCATAGCAAAAGTTACCATACTCCTGAGTTCTTGCTTTGCGTGCAAATGAAGCTAGCGTGAAGTTGAACACTAGATTAAAGCACCACAATCAAAATCTGGAAGCCAATGCTTTAGGAATAATACAATGTACTGAAGAAGCATGCAAAGAGCATTCCTGTGAAGGCAAATATAAAAAAAGACTGAAAGCTCTGTGGCCCTGAACAAGACAACACCACAACCAATCGAAGAGCCGTTCGGACACACCAGCAGTTCTGGCCAACACTAAGAAGTCACAAAAACATACCTTTAATGCCTTTTTTACAAGAGAACTTCAAAAGAAATGTGCATACACCAATGCCAGAAGTATGGATGGAAGCTATTACTCATATTCAGCTCTTCATTGAAACACTGACAGAAGATACTTGTGCCTGGATGCTTAATTACTTTGGTACAACTCAAGAGCGTCGACGCCAAGTGGCAAAAAAATTATGATGGAAGACTACAATGTGATCAAATGCACACGTCAACCACCAACCAAGGTCCTATGCTAGAGTGAATATCGCAAAAAGTCTTGAACGCCTAATGTCACTGGCTCATACTCAGCGTTCTCAATCAAAATCTTGACCTCCCACACAACATATTATTTCAACAACCTGCCACCTCTCACCATGTCATGAAACAAGCTCGAGTACTATACACAAACCCTCCTCACCGTTAGGTAGTTAGATAGCTCCACTAGTGCTTCACTCTCGGAACACATAGACCAGGGCCGTAACTAGACGGGTAGTGAGGAGGTTCTGAGCCCCTGAAGTATTTTCACGCTCTGACTTTTCGTCAACAATAGCTTAATCTGGGCAAGTTGGTTCATCGTGGTTGTGTTCTAGTAACAGTGAGAGAAGTTCAGGAAGAGACAAAAAGGACAGGAAAGAGCGCTGACTGCCAACTAAATTTTATTGAAGGTACTACGCCCACTTTTTTACAGAGTACAAGAACAATGCTCATGCACAACGACACATGTGAGACCATGATAATATAATCTTAACTGAGAAAAGAATACTTTCTCTCCGAATGGATGAGTGAAGGTATACTGATGCACTGATCCATGGCCTTCCTGACAAAAAAATGCTTTCACAGTCTCCCTTTCATTTCTTGTTCTTGCTTTTTTCAAAAACAGTGTTTTATGAAACATAGAACTGCACTTACATTCTTTACAGTGTATGGCCATGTGACTACCATAGCCATTCTTAACATTTTAAGCATGCTGTCTTGCTCAAACATTAGGGCATTGCCCAGTTTGTCTTATGTTTACGTTTCTACGTGCCAATAGTATCTCATAGACAACATTATATTGGCATTCAGTATACCTATTCTCGTGACGAATGGTGAAATAATGGCTATTCCTGTTGCTGTTTAGTACACACACTTTTGAAAACTTGCAAGGGATGGAAAATAACAAGATAAAATCATATCGGCTCGCTATTTTCTTTATATTGTGAAACACCTTATGTACGTACGGTATAGCATGCAAAGATCTTTGGTCATTCTGTTTTTATTTTGGTCCTGTTTTGTTTAACTTGACTTTCTGCAGGAGGGTTTAGCACACGGGTGTGATGGTGCTGTTGGGATATCCAGCATCCTTTAGTCTTTTAATCTGGTTTTTAAGGCTTACCTCATCCTTGTGCTCACATGACTTCTGAAGGGTGGCCTCAATGCACGTGGTGGCGATTCCTCTGTGTAAATTGTGTAAATGTGTAATTATGTGTTATGATGTACTAAAAAAGATGTCCAAAGAATCAGAATAAGTGACAGTAGTCAAAGTTTTTGTCACTGCCTTTATACAAATACCAGTTTATTTGTTGCCTCCTGCAGTATTTTAGGGCCTCTTATATAGATAGGATGTTTTCTCACTTTTATTACATTTTTGTATTGATGATGCCATATGCTCAGGAGGTAGAATGTCGTTATGTTCTTTCTGATAACTTCTAGCTTCTGAGCAAAGATAATGTTTCAGAAAAATGAAAAAAGGCTAGCATAATATTAAGACATGGGAAGAAAGCAGAGTTTATCAAAAATGAATGCATTAGTTGGGAATGAGGAAAAAAAGATGGATGACAGGTCAGTAATGTCAATTATTTATATTAGGACACATGAAATGTAGCAGAGGGTGGCAGGTGATTAGTTCCAATGAGATCGAGAAATTATCAGCCATATTATGAAATTGGCTCATACAGGACAGGGAACATTGATTGGGCTTCCACCCTGCAGTGGACATAATATAGGCTTAACGCTAACAATGAGCAAAGCCTGTGAAATTAATGCTCCATGAAATGAGCAGTACTGCACAGATTGCTGTGCTAGACTTCCCATTTTGCATGTTTTTACCAGCTTATCCTGTTCGCTGTTCAGACACAAAGCTTCACCAGAAAAACAATGTTATACTTGGTGAGGATAATGCCAGTGAATCCAGTGTTTTTATCTACACCTTTCCTTGCTTAAGTCCTCTTCCAAACTATACGATTTTTCTTGGAAATGTTCTGCTTACAGCACACCAACCGATCAAGTGAAACAACTTTATTGGGGTCCTGCAGGACGCGCCCTAGTATGCAATCACCATTTCACTTCACGTTACAACATACTGGTGGTAAAAATATTCTCTGGCAGGGTACAGAAGTGCATGCACTGAGCTAGCTTGTGCAGCGCGGTCTATTCCAGAAAGCTGAACCTATGTTTGGTACAGAATTTTGTAACCACACGATGCTTGCACAGAATAAATGTGGCCACACATAGCAACTTCTGAGCTTTTTTATGAAATGATCTCGCAGTATCTGAAAACATTTGTTTTTTTGTTCACTTCATAGTTCCCAGTGAAATATTTCTCTTGTTCCTCTCATTGAATAATGGCATTTGGTGTGACTAAGGTGTTCCTAATGCCTCACTATGAGATCAGAAAAACGATTCTCCTTGAAATTGCTTCACAAGCATTTCCTAAGATATTGAATGACACTGCTTGCACATGTACAAACATTTGCTAGTTTTATTGAGGGTTGATGATAAAGGGAATCAGTTGGTGCATCCAAGCCGGACAGAGATTGACTGGCCCTGAAAAGGGCCGTTTAGTTATATATCTTGCAGCTTGTTCCAGCTGGACAGGGCTTCATTCTGTAGAAATGGTAACTCATCACACTGGTTCCCCAGCATGAAGAACATAACTTGATGCTAACACTGACTCAGATGTTCTGAAATGTCATAGAGGGTACATGAAGGCTGGGTACATGAAGGTTGCAGTTATACTAACTGTACAGTCAGCATGCTTGTGTGATATGTGCATAGCTGCATCAAAGCCACGTGTGAGAATTGCGTGAACAGCTGAAAATCTCAATGGCAGCATAGCTTAAGAAGTGTGTCATCCCTTTTTTGCCAGTTTCCAATATCATCCTTCCCTTTTCATGCATCTTCTTTCAATATATCTGGGGTTTTAATTCCCAAAACCACGATATATTAATGAGAAGCAAATTTTGAACATCTGGTGTTCTTTAACATCTTCACTTTTTTGCAGCGCAACACCAGAAACACAGGACAGGGAAGGAGCAAAAGAGAAAGAAAAGACGGCGCCGACTCTGAAAAAGATGGCACTGACATCATGACACGCACATTTCGTGACGTAAGCTGCCCAAAGAGTGGCCTCCCGTGAGAATAGTGAAGAATTGGGAATAGGATCTACCAGTAAGGGCTTTGTGTGCAATTCACAAACAGTGAAAAAGATCCACCAGGGGTGAACCACAGGTACATGGTGCACTCTGGTTGAGAGAGAGCAGAGTAAAACAGATGTGCCAGACAGGAGATTATAAATGGTTTTGTCTGGAGCTGGTGCCAGACCGAGCTCTGATTAAGCGTAAGGGAGTATTGAGCGCCAAGCCAATCTGATCCCATTCCTGTGATGGGGTGCAATGTGATGACAGGTGCGAATTCCATTTTCTTTTTTTTCCATGGGTTTAAGGAAATAATTTTTCAGGGATCACATGAAAATACCTCCGACATACATAATAACACGCTTATTCTTGGGCGTAGTCATGCCTAGCCACCAGATTGGAAGAAAAAGGAATGTTTCCCGAAATGTGCGATAAAGTGTTTGGTGCTACGCCTTGACGGAAGTATTGTTAGGTGCTTTGGAAATCGGTACTCCATTTCTGTAATCGTTAAATATGCAACTGCATGTGCCACTGCTAGCGATAGCGTGACACTCCCAGCCATTTCGGGGTAAGCCGTTTTAATCTACATGAAGATGTTAATGAGCCCGTTCTCCAACACAGCAGTAGCTGTGGCCATTCCTTCAACTAGGCATACTGCAGCGCCAACTAAACGTCTGCATGAATTTAGCGCTAGTACCGTACATAATAATCAGCACGTGCCTTGGGTTCACTTCGATGGTGTTGTGAATTCATCTTGCGTGACAATGGTTTAAGTTGCATGCGTGCCTTAATCATTATTGCAATAGGAGACCATGATTTATCGTCACGCATGGTGTTGCTTAGCTCGGTCCTCAGTGTTCGAAGCAGGTTCCGCCTTGTGAGTGCATGAGAGAGGCACAAGAGTTGATTTCTGCTCTGTGTTTCTATAATTCCCTAGCCTGTATTATACAGGAAGCGGATAGTGCTGGTGTGCGTCAGCTGCCTCGGTGCGCTCTCAACCGCCGGCCTGGTAAGACTGATAGCTCATTCTATCAGCGCCTTGTCGTACTCCCTCCTCACACTGCGACATGTCCTCCACTTGGAGGACATGATGACGGAACAAGATGATACGAAGCCCAAAACCGCAATGTTTGAAAGCCACAACCCGAGCAAACAATTCAACGGTGAGGCCAGAAAATCTACCTGACTATGCCTGAAGCAACAAGCCAGAGAGCATATTCTTGGCTGGATAGATGGATGGATGTGGCCGTACCCTTTAGATCAGGCGGCGGCTAACGTCACCTAGCCGTAATGCTTAGTGAAATAACCACTAGATTTTTTCCCCTTTAAATAGTAAAGTTGGACGGGTACTTTGAAGTGAAGGGTTTAATTTTCAATCGTGCCTTGACTTTAGCCACCAATCAGATAACCTCCTTCTAGTTAAGTCTACCCACTTAAAGTCTATTTTGCCCTCCCTGTCCCTAAACACCAGTGCTTTGAAAAACTCTGCGCCATCATCTTGAACTATAAGGTGAAGCCCTTTACAGAGCATTGTCAAGTGTTCGGCAGTTTTTTCTTTCTCTTCGCACGCACTGCATATTGTGTCTACCTCTTCATATTTGGCCCGATATGTCTTGGTTCGCAATACTCCCGTCCTGGCCTCAAACAGTAGAGAACTACCCTGAGTATTATCATAGATTCTTTCTTTGGCAATTTCCTGCTTAAAAGTTCGATAGATCTCTAGTGCGGACTTCTTAATCATGCCAATTCTCCACATGTCAGTCTCCGTTTCCTGCAGTTCCTTTTTAACCGATAGTTCTTTCTGGTTTGGCCACCTGCTGTTTTCTAAGTATTTACCAGTCAATTTCCTGGTTCGCTTCCTCCATTTTGTATTGACATTCTTCATGTACAAGTAGCTGAAAACCTTCATAGCCCAACGCTCCTCCCCCATTTCTCTCAATCGCTTCTCAAATTTTAACTTGCTGCTAGCTTCCCTGCCATCAAATGATGTCCATCCCATATCACCTTGTACTCCCTGGTTTGGTGTATTCCCGTGAGCTCCTAAAGCAAGCCTACATATTTCATGTTGCCTAATTTCTAATCTTGCTTGAACTTCTGACCTCATGCACAAGACCGCGTTGCGGAACGTCAGCCCAGGAATCATGACCCCTTTCCATATTCCTCTCACAACATTATACCTATTGTAATTCCACAGTGCCCTATTTTTCATCACTGCTGCATTCCTGTTATCTTTAGTCGTCACGCATATTTCGTGTTCCCTCAGGTACTCGGTCCCATTGCTTATCCATACGCCCAGTTATTTGTATTTATCTGTTATCTCTAGCGTGACTTCCTGTATTCTAAGCTCACTACCGTTGTTATCATTAAAAATCATGACTACCGATTTTTCCTAACTGAATCTAAAATCTAACCTATCTCCCTCATTACCGCAGATATCCATCAACCTCTGCAAATCTTCCTTGTTGTCGGCCATTAGCACTATATCATCTGCGTAGATTAATGCTGGTAGTGCCTGATCAACGAGTTTTCCTTGTTTGACTAAAGAGAGGTTGAAGCCAAGTCCCCTTGCCTCTAATTTGGCCTCTAATCCTTGTAGGTACATCATGAATAAGATGGCTGAGAGTGGGCACGCCTGCCTAAGTCCACGTTTCACCACTGTGGGCTTGGATACCTGTTTTTCCCACTTTTTAACTACCTTGTTAGTTTTATAGATTTCCTTTAAACGATTAGTGACTCCATCTTTTACACCCAGTGTGTCTAGTATTCCCCACAAGTCCTCTTGAACCACGCTATTGTACGCTCCCTTGAATTTCTGCAGGCCGGTACGAAGCTTCACAGCGCAGCGCCTGATCTTGTGAAACGGCGCAGCCATGCAGGCAGGGCATTCAATTCCCTCCCTATTTTTTGTATACTACTGTCCTTGTGTACATCGTAGAACACATAACAGTAATGATAGCAAACAGATCATTGATTCGGGTTGGCTTGGTGTTTTTATTTAAAATGGAACAACGAGGAAGCTGCTGAAGCTCGTGCCTGTATACAGCTGCTTTATATAGAGATGAAACTTTAACGAAAAAAAAATGTAATGATAAACAGTAGGCTCATAACAAACAACATTTCTCTGAGGGTGCATGGAATACATGTCCCATGCAAGGCTATGCATTGCAGTCCTTACTGCATTAATTATGTACACGTACTGCAGGGCATGCAAGTGTATGCAGACGCACGCTGACGAAATGACATTTTTTGCTACATACAAACGTGCACCGCACCAAATAAGACGCACGTGTTTGTATAGTCAGGGAACACTCGTGAATATTGATGAAATCACACAGCTCGCTTACAGTATAAAACAAACACAATTGCGAACAATAAAATGCGACGCTGTTTAAAGAGGCGGACCCAGGTTACGAGGAGAATTATCAGTATGGCATACACACCACGTGTCAAGCTTTTGCAACATCTAAAGAGACTAAATATGGAAAGTTGCCTTTGTAAGTTAACATGACAGTACCAAATGGAGAAGCCACACGAGAGAACAATTCATCGTGGGCTAAAGAATGTGTTTTAAATATTATGCACAGCTTTGCAAGATAATATTGACGAGTTCTACTCGTCTAGGTGTGGGAGGTGTAGGCCTGATAAAATGCGATGTTGCTTCAGAGCCTTTCTTTCGTAGTATTGCAATTTTATTCAACTCTTTCAAACGCGGCACCGTAAATTTCTACTGGGTGCTCGAACACGGCAAGCAGGTCGCGGGGCAAAATCTTTGTAACATTTTATTACCGAAACAGCGATACTAGCAATGCTTGAGCTGCACTTGCTGTTTTCTAAATTGTAACCTCCTCAATCTCATCACTGTGGTCAGGAAACAGAGAGGAAAAGTACAGCAGTAGTACGTAGAGAAATATTCAATTTCAAGCCCTTTAGCAATATCATCTAAACAAATTGCCAGTTCACTGTTGAATTCTCGATGGAAACAAACAGCTGATCAGGGACGCAAGCTTGGCTTGGCACTGGCTTGGCCGTTCATACAGAGCCAAAAGCCGCTGCACGAAACTGGATTGCGGATCGTATTGAGACAAAATATTTTATACATTTTTGTTTTCTTTGTTTCATTTCTCTAATTGCTCTTGTGATGGCGTGGACCGCGCTTCGTGATCTCATGTACCGGCGCACTGTTTTTAAGTTTAGTATGGCGCACGATAATACATGATTGCGTGCTTTAATTTAAAAAGGTTCGCGAGTATGGCAGCAACACTGCAATGTCGGGAAGAGGCACGGGGAAGAGGATAGTAGTAGAACCAGTAGCAGCTGCATGCCCGGGTGGAGCGACTGATGCCCAGATGGAGGAATGTCAACCCGATGCCTTTTGTGTTGGCCGTTCTGGCAGTTCCGCCGACTTTATAGAAAGAGACGACCCCGTCGCTTGTCCTCTTCTCTTTTCCTTCGGGCATCAGCGACAACATTGACGGACGACGTATTCGACTTCACCGTGCACGTGAGTATAGGTTGGTTTTTCATTCGAGTGAATTCTTGTTCAGATTTGCAACTTGTCGACTTCATCCTGATCACCTGTCACCGGCAATAAGTCACATACGTGTGATATTTAGGTGAAATAAATGATAATGCACATTTTCTGCTCCATTTGCGTGACTTAGCTACACCAGGACATGAGGTAAAGCCTTTGTCGCCTAGCCACTAGCAGGCAAGATCGATCACTCGCATCCTTCAGTTCACGAATCAACGCGCCTGCCTTAAAATTGGTAAGCTGCTCGCAAAGAAATCTTACCGAGGCAATTTTGTTTTCTGTGAACAATGCACCGTAGATTTGTCTTGAATAACAAAAAAAAACTTGAAAAATAAATGTCGCGACCTTTTAGAAAACGCCGTGTCTAAGAGCTAGACGCGGCATTTTGTAAAAGGCTCATTAAATTCAGTATGTTTTCGTAGTTTCTGCTTGAAATTATTATTGTCTATGAATTTCATGGCCCAATCTTTTGCTTTGGCTGAAAATCTCGGCGGCAAAAACTTTGTTCAGTGTCCCTTTAAGGGCAGGTGTAGATGCCATCATTTCAGTCGCAAATCTTTTTGCTGGTCGGTCGGCTGGTTAATAATAAGGGTACTAACTAGAGTTCCAGATTTCATCAGCAACACATCGTCATGGCTTCATCAGATGCTGAATTATATACATTCTATCCTCGTTTTTAAATAGGTGTACCGTATGGTCCACTGTTACAGGAAACAAGCGAGCTCATGGACAGTGAGCCATGTGGTGCTAACTGGCAGCGAGGCTTGTGAATGGGATGCATGCGCATAGAATCGGGGTGCGCCCAGTTTTGTCTGCCATTTCTCCGCCTGTACGCATGACAGCATTGGAAAGCGCATCCGTATTTTAGCTGCGCAATTTATCTAGCCCAGTGCCTCCTGCTTCAGGGATTTCCTGTGAGCACAAAAAATGCATGATTTTAATCGTTGCTGCAGTGTTTTGCAAGTTGTCACCGTAAAGCACATCATATTTTTCGCATAATGCTCGCTGCAACTAGCAAGTTTCGATGACTCAAAATGCTGTTCAGGTCTGATGTAGCAAACATTTTAAGCTCGTCCTCGTGACCATGAAATATTGGTTTAATAAATAATGGAAGGCAGAGTTGGTATCAGTTTATTTACAGTGTGAAAATGAAAAGTGCGAAGGACCGTGCCTCGCAAGTAAGCCCCGAGAGCATGAGCAGAGAAGTAGCAGATGAGGATGCTCATGCGCTGCATTTCCAAATCTCACCAGCACTAATGCTTGACGGACTGCTGGCCACGCACTAGCGTGTTCTTTCTGAAACAGGACTTTGGCCCTGTAAGCAAGTTCTTGAAGGGCATAAGTAAAACGTAGAATGGGCCCCCTAAATGCACCCATCCTTGAACCATTGGGCTTATGAATTAGTGCCCTTTTCAAAATACAACTATACTGAGCTATAAATTGTGACAGAACAGTGCACGAAGTTTATAAATGGGATAAAAGTCTTTAAATGTCCCCTTTATACGTAGTGTTCTTGTGATGTCACTTCTGCCGTTGTCGCCCTCTCCCGCCATGCCCGGGTAACTCCCTGGGTACCTACGGCAGTTCACGTGCTGCAGTGCGGTTTGTTGGGGGCTCGTCATTTGTTGCTGTGAACGATGTGGAAGCATTGTGGTTTTTTGTTGTCTTACTTTAACGAGCTCATTGGATTAGGAAGGCCTCGCTCGTTCACTCGATACAAGACCAGATAATCAAGATGTGCAACACATATACCAGCCACGGCGTACACCGGCTGCCCGCCACAACCTATGAGGGCCTATTATCTTGCTTTCACTACAAATTGCCTGGCCCAAAAACAAGTGAAAGCTCAAAATCTCTCGAGCCGCAATTTTAAGAGTGGATGTGCGAAGCGCAGCTGCTCCCATCGAAAACTAGTCGTGCAGAGCTAGGCAAGTTTACAAGAGATATAATATTATGAATATATTGTCACGGCCTACGCCACCAAAGTAGCAATGCCCCCCCCCCCCAAGTGTTTTAAACAGTGCTGATGTTGAGCTTGAGCCTCTTTGATTGCAATTTGTGGAAATAGTCAAGGAAAATATTATACAAGGCAGATAGCGACTTTGCGTGGTGTGTGCCGCGGTAATGCCAGTCATCACTTTATTTTTCGCGTATGCTTTAACACACTTTTCACTTTGTATTTTGCTTTTGTTGTACGCTAATGTACAGTGGAGTCACTGAACATGATAGAGACCGTGTATAGAATTAATTGACTAATTAAAAAAAAATTCTTACGCCCAACTTGAACCGATCGGCTATACTTCAAAGTGAACTAATATTGTTTCCCATTCTTTATAGTTTGTTTCAATGCAATACCAAATCTCCGCGATCGCCATCACGATTTTAACCGCCTTCCTCGCCATCATGATTTTAACTGCGGACAAGTTTGTATGTACAGTATCTTGGTAAGCTATATCTGTTTGCAGGTAAATACTTGGCTATGGCACTTACCCGTAATGAAGTTGCACCTGAAGATGCAAATATTGCAAAGTTTCTTCAAGTAGCTTTTGTTAATCTGCACCAGCCAAATACGCTGGTACTTTTAGGAAAATCGGAATGTGCGTTCTCAATTTCAGGTTATAACTTTCAGCGAAGAAACACCCTAAGCTCTGCTCCCTCTGCGTGGACTACTAAATCAACTTGCCTCACTAGCAGCTCATAATTTCTCAAACTTGCATCGTGAGGCAAAACTAAACGGGAACAAGCACGAGGAGGCAACATGGCAGTTGTATGCGATAGATTCGGTTGGTGCCCGGGCATGTTGGTGGCACATTTCGGAAGTGACGAAAAGGCGCTGTGAGATGCACGTGCACACTTTGTATAGTTGCTGTATTGGACAGCAAACTTTTTTCTTATCTGAGCAGTTTTACCAAAGGAAGCTTCATCATATGGCGTGATAAATGAAGCGAATCCACAGGTTGAACCACATCATGGCCTCGCTGTGCTTTTGTACTTTTTTTAGCTCGCAAAATTTATTTGTACATATAAGTGACAACTTGCCAGTAATAAGGCAGCACTTGTTTCTTTACCATATGATCATCTCCGGTGTGCTGCTGCCTCAATATTTCAAATTCTAAGCATTTACACCATTGTATGCTAACTTTTCCTTCAAAGTGAGACAAGCCACATGTGTATCGTAGATCAAGAAGCATGCCAGTTTTACGTACTTGCAAGGTAAACATCAGAAATGCACAGTTGATCAAAAATACTAATTTAATGGTGCATCTACATAGCAAAGCACCTGTGGCACCTCGGGAACAAGATAATGCCACATATGTTACAAGAGATAATTAAAAAAGACAGGGGACGTTCCGTGAACAAATAGAAACAAAAATAAAATGGCACGTGGCAGCGAGCGAAGGCGGCAAGGGGGGGGGGAGCCCGTGGGACTTCAGCGAATGAACGTAAGGTGTGTGTTTAATATGTGGAAGAAAAAAATCCAAAATTTCGGTGACTGAAATGAGGGTGACTTAGTGAGTGCGCTCATGACGAGAGTAAACACGGTTATTATTTTTTTTCAAATTTCTTTTGAAAGCCACAAAAATCTGTATGTGGTGCAGCCTAACAGAAGGTCCGTGAAGGCAAATTATGAATTCGTCGTTGTATAAAGGCCTATTTTTTTTTTCATGCGCACCATCCCCGCCGCGGTGGTCTAGTGGCTAAGGTACTCGGCTGCTGACCCGCAGGGCGCGAGTTCGAATCCCGGCTGCGGCGGCTGCATTTCCGATGGAGGCGGGAATGTTGTAGGCCCGTGTGCTCAGATTTAGGTGCACGTTAAAGAACCCCAGGTGGTCTAAATTTCCGGAGCCCTCCACTACGGCGTCTATCATAATCATATAGTGGTTTTGGGACGTTAAACCCCACATATCAATCAATCAATCATGCGCACCATAAATAGTGCTCAAAATTTAATTACATATGTTGTTTTCATCCTCGCTGTATTCCGTGCTGTTTATGATGTAAAAAAAAGTAGCACGCTGAAGTGGTGCTGCTTTTGGGCAACAGTTGAAAATGGCGGGGTGCATGAATGCGGAATACTGCCGCTTACACTCAAATCACTCTTGTGGTCACCTCCCACTGTTTGCAGCATGTGTTGTGTATACACAGCTGCATATTTCCTAGCTAGAAAAATTTGATTTTAGGTGTTTCACGCCATTTTCCATGTAACTATTCCACAATTGCACACACTGATCAGCAGGCTTTCAATTGCGCTGAAGGACACAGGTGCCATAAAATTCAGTCGATTCTTTCAAGAAACCGTATGTAAAGGCTGAAGCTTCATGCGTACATACGCACACACATACCATATTGTTTTTTGTACTTTATGAAAGCTGCGAAGGTCTCATGTGCCTCCAAGCCTAACCTGTCTTATTTATTCTCCATCACCGCAAAAGTTTTGTGAGTTTCAAATAAAAGTACTTTGCGCATGGCCACTTTTGGGTAATTTTTTTTGTGTAGGTGTTATTTGAGCAGCCTACAGTGTTTACTTTGTAAGCCTGTATGTATATGTTGCATTATAACGATGCAGAATGTGTGTAGCTGTACAATATAGAGGAAGTGTAAAAATTAAGTGTGTCTATTGTAGTGTTCTTGCAACCAATCTTACCCCCGTATTCTAGAACGTGCCTCCACTCAACGCTTCACCTTCACTTGAGATGGCTGATGGGAGCGCCGTCTCTAAGCAGAGAAAATTGCTGCATGTCAGCAATAATCTGCTGTGATTCTCGAGTAGCGCAGCGTCGCTTTCAAACGAGCAGCGGCACAGTGCTCAACTCTGTCAAGTGAAGGGTGAAAGTCGAGTCGGGGAGCGTTTATGAATATGGGGGTTAGTTTTGTTGTCTTGTTAACCTGCCATTAACACTGGATTGATGCTACTTTGCTCTAGCTGTGCAGTGCTTTCCAAGGCTCAAGGAGGCACCGCACGGGGAAGGCTCGGAGCAAACCATGCGTGAGTTTCCTTTCATTGTTACACTATGCACGTATTAAGTGATAGACTTTAATGTATGCTATTTGTATTGTGCAAGTTTTTGGGGACATACAACTTCCAACACTTATATGTTCTGACGAAAATCACGCAAGAATGAGAGAAGCTTGTGCAAAAATTATGCAAGAGTGTAAGAAGCTTTTGCAGAAATCTGTGAAATAAAGTTTTGAAATTTTGCGGCAATTTGTCATTGTACAGTGGTCAACAGTCTTGCTCAGCATGCTTGACTGCAGGGCTCCCGGCTGCACAGGCGCATCTACGGAGTGCCTGATGCATGATGGGCCAAATGTCAGCCTGCACACTGGTGCCTCTTATCCCCGTTTGTCTGTTACATCAGTGTCTCTTGTAAAGGGGATCAACTGTGCTACATTTTTTTTTCGAATGTAATGAGTTCTTTTTCCAGATTATTGTTGTTTTAGGATAGAGCCTCACATTTCTATCAAATACTGAAGATTCTATTTTTCCTTCTAGATGCTATGAAGTCACTCCTTGTGTTACAATAGAGTGAACACTGTTATGAGAAAAGCTACTTTATGGAGTTAACTCGCTCCATATTGACTTAACACACAGAATTGGTGAAAACTACACTCCATTCCAGCTGCATTAGGAATAATATTCATTTGCATACTTCTGTTTCTTTTGTTTGTTTGTTGGCTGGAGGTTTGGAGTATAGGGTGGCCAGAGGGCACTGTGTAGTCTTTCTTCATCTTCCCAATTTTGTGAACATCAATTGATAGCCGTATGGGAAGCAGCCAGCATGCTGAAACAGCGGTGCAAGCATGCAAGATGTTCGTCATTGCATGCAGTCAGTTGCTGTGAGCAACCCACTGCATACAATTAACTGCGAGTGGTGAACTAACGCTGCACTATGTGTGCCTCCTGGAAAGCTGCAATGGTAAAGTGCCACAATCGTATAGTAACATGGATAACATCGCAATTTGTTTGTTGAATAATTTTGCAACAGAATCAATGGAGTTTTGGATAAATTTGTGTATCTGCCTGGTTCATCAAAGCTACAGAGTCAAATGCGGTATATACTCGCGTATTATGTGTACTTTTTTTGTCAATCCGGTCATGTGCGAAGCTAGTAGGAATCGCTGGCCTAAAAGCTCAACTGGGAATATATGTTGCTGGCGCTGTCACAGCTGTCTCAAAGCGGATTGTCATTTGTTTGCTAAGCCTGTTCAAATGCCCCCATTTTCTTGAAGTTCTTCCGAACAGTGCTCACAAAAACCAGTTCCCACGACAGGGTTATACCAGAGAACATAAGTACTCTCCAATAATTGTCGGGAACCCAACGTAAAGTAAGATGCAGACAAGGAAGCGCGATGCTAACACAGTGCTGTGTGTGTCGCCCTTCATGTGTGTGTGTGTCCATTCCTTGTCCCAGTCTTCTATTGCGTTGTGTTCCCTCCGATATCTAATTAGCCAACACACCCAAGCTTCTATGCTAAGTCTTATTCAACGCACTCTTCTGCTGGCTCCCATACTGAATATTGCATGTCGAAGAACTCCACGCTGATGTGCTTAGCGGTAGCACGGTTTCAGTTTTCTTCGGTAAGCTTTATAACAGCAATCTGCCTCGTATATAATTATTGTAGCCTATCACAAGGAACGGTAAAAACGCAATGGCCAGATGGCGAAACCGAAAAAAAAAAATGAGTGCGAAAACCTGCCTCATCTAGTTGATGTGACAGGTCCTTGCACGCGTTCAAGATCTGTGCTGTGTCTCGGGAATACATTCTTTCCGTGGAAGAGGTGGGAAGATAGGAGGCAAACCTTTAGGCATTTCGGACTACACATAAACAGGTTTCAGTTTTCAAGTTCGATATTCTAGGGAAAGCATAAAACTTCATGGAAGAAGGGACCTTGCACTCAGTCCATTTTGTGTAAGACTGCACTCGCCTGCTCGACAAGAGATGTGCCTGACCAGAGCATCATGAAGTCAAATGTGTCTGTGTGTGTGCTGGCAAGGTGGCTCAGGCTGGTTGGGGAGGGCAAAGTATGCGAGCAAAAAGTTTCTTGTAGTAAAGCAGGCTGGCTAATTATACTGGTGAGCAAATTATGTGAGGATGCAAATTGTGTGAGTAAATATGGTATGTACTCTTGTATGTTTCAGCTCTATTGCTACGGATCCTGCGGATCCAACTTGGCATCCGGCAGCAACAAAGACAGGTTCTGCAGGAGGTGCGACAGCTGAAGCACAAGGTACAGCTCTTGTCCGTAGCACGCCCAGCCAGCACAGCGCCCCTCTGACCTTCCCCGGCTGCCTGCTGGTACAATTGGAGAAGTGGAGGCAGCAGAGGCAGCTGTGCAGAGTAAAGCTGTGGCTGCGGCTTTGGTGTATATTTCTTGATTTTTAATATGCCTATGTAACATGCAGAAATTTAGTACTGCTTTAAGATACTGTGTTTCGGGAAACAAACTAGTCAGGTTATCTCATGAGCCACTGTACTACAGTCGAATATGAATAATTCGTACTCAAAGAGGCCAGAAAATTTGTTCAAATTAAAAGAAGTTCAAAATAATGAAAGTTACCGTAATTACTTGAATCTAACACGCACCTTTTTTCCGGTTAAGAGAGTTCATAAATCGCATGTGCGTTAGAATCGAGTACGAAAAAAAAATGAATATGGCCATTTTATTGCCATCGCCACTTATAAAATGGCCGCCCCCTACGTGCGTCGGCATGGCGCGTCGGTCATTTCTGCCTATGTGTTTCCCATGCGCGGCACTTCATACGTGTGCTGAGGAGTTCGTCATCTTGTAGTACATTAGCATCGACGGCATGGTAGGGCCGACTCCAAAAACTCGACGAGTGCACCACAATGCTGCTTCTAAAAGAAAAGTCGTCGCGTGTGCCGAAACGGACAGAAATCGGGCCGCATCGCGGTCATTCGGAGTTCCCGAAACGTGCGTGCGGGACTGGCGGAAACAAAAGCAGAATATTGTCGACAGCAAAGATTCACGCAAAGGCTTCAGTGGACCACAGCAGGGTCGGTTTCCACAAATTGAAGAGCTGCTCGGCGAGTATGCGATTAAGCAGTGAGCGGCACAGCGGCCCGTGACGACAGAACTGCTCCAAGTGCAGGCTATGCAGTTAGCCTTAGAAAAAGGGCTAATGCAGAGCCATTTTAAAGCGAGCAGGTGCTGGCTAACGAACTTTATGAAGAGAAAAGGCTTTTCCCTCCGAAGGCGAACGGGCATATGCCGGAAGTTGCCGGAGGAGTACGAAGAAAAGCTTCAGAGTCTTCAGAGGTTCCTCCTAAACTTGCGGCACAACAATGGCTACCTGCTTGGGCAAATCGGGAATGCCGATCACACGCCTCTTTACTTCGACATGCCTGGCACCACAACCGTCTAGGAGAAGGGGGCAAAGCAAGTTTGTGTACTGACATCGGGCCACGGTAAAACTAGAGTGACAGGAATGCTCTGTTGCACGTCAGATAGGCATAAGCTTCCCCCGTACTTCATATTTAAACAAAAGACGCTCTCAAAAAGAGTCGTTTTTCGCGAGTGGTGTGATCAAGCGGGCCAACGAGAAAAAAGGGTGCGCGTTGAAACCGATGTCTTAGTTTTTTTTTTTTTTTGTCGTGGAAACCGGGCACGTGTTACAGTCGAGGGCGCGGTAGAATAGAGTAAATACGGTAAACGAGCGGAGGGCTCACCATGCAGTGATGCATGTGCATGGAGAAGTTTTATTCACAAATTACAGGACATCCGTCATTAATTACAGTAGTCAATACATGTCTGTACACGTTGGCCTTGCAACGAGTCAACAAGTTTTGCGTGCAGTTTGCAAAGCATTTGTACTTCGGCTTCAGTATTCTCCTGGCAAAAGAAGTTGCGGGCGGCAATGTCCAGTGCTGACACTCTTCGAAGACAACTGTGTTTCCACTGTTACCATCTGCGCTGCAGCCGGAGCGTGGCCAGCACATGATGAGAATGGAGGAGCGTCTCCACCTGGAGAAAAGCAGATCGGCATTCGAGAGAGAAACACTCCGCGGCAGCTTTTTTTTTTCTCTCTTCATGCGCGGTGTTGAAAGGAGAAGAGTCTCTACATAGCAGGAACGAAAAACAGGGAAGCGTGACACCAGCGCGTTGCAGATCGGCATGAGAGAGCCAACTCTTTGCGACAGCTTTTTTTCCCCTCTTTCTCTTCATGCGCAGTGTTAAGAGGAGAAGGGTCTCTACGTGGCAGGGACGGAAAAAGCCGAAGCGGGGCACAGGAATGTCGCAGATTGGCATTTGGCAAACATTCCACCGCAGTCTTTTCTTTCCTTTTCTTCATTTTCTTGTTCAAGCACAGCGATGAGGTGTCTGAAGTGCCACCGCAGGATTGGGCGGGGTGCTGAGAGCATTTTCAGAGCGCGGTATAGCTTTGATAGGACCACAGCGTCACTTCGAATTAAGTGTGTTGGAATTATTGAGATTCGACTGTATTTACTATAGTCTGTGAAGTCCGAATGAACTGTCCTAAGCTAGCAGACAATGTAGGCGGCATTGTGTGTTTGATGGGCAGTGACTAGCAATAGCCTGCTTAAAACAGACATTCAGTAATTTTGTTCATTTATCACCCTATTTCGTGTCCGCTGCGGCTCTCTCTACTTTGAGCTACAGTTCACCCTGCCTTGTGTTAGCCGATTTCTTACTTTTTTAAAAATCTAACATGCACCCGATTTCGCAGTATGAAGAAAAATGCACCTTTGTTTATTGTGATGAGATTTCTATAGCGACATGCCTCTTTGTTGGCTATCATAGAAAAATATAAACAGCAAATGGTGCGACCATCTAGTGCGACCTTTATTTTTCTATCAGTTTCATCTATGACCAAGATTTGGTCGCTCTAAGGTTGCCTCTTAGTACGCCTTGATCATGTTCATTTATCTTGTTGTGCTCTGCTTACAATGCATTGATTAAAAACATGTCCAAGCTTCTTTTTGAATTCGACATATTTTATCGTTTTTCACCTGTAGAAGCTACTCCTGGTCAACATTCAGGCAAAGACATTGTAACCTCGAAGAAACGTGTATTGGAATTTGAGCACTGTACAAAGTAATTATACTATTTCATAGCTAGAATCAATATTTATTAAGGGTTATAACAGTGTTGTATTTGATTTCATAACAGCGAAACTGCATTCAGAGAAGGACTCTGAAAGGTTCTCACACTGAGTGTGAGAGGGCTGATGTGGAAACCATTTTAGGTCAAGTGAGTTGAAGTTAGCGTAAAAAAACAATGAAATGTTGTGATGCCCAAAAATTCAAGTAGTTGTTTTCAGTGTCCTCTTCTTGCAGATGTTTATCATGAAAACATTTCGATGTGCTGTTGCGTTCACCCCATCTATGCTTCTTGCATTTTTTTACAGTGCAAGCACCTCCTGCAGATTGGGGGACGTGGCCTCCGAGAAATTGGTGTGAATGCCATGAAGGCTGTATTGGCACATGACGTGCAAGTGCTGTACAGCCTTCATGGCAGAAAAGGGAAAAGGGCCTTTGTGAACCTGAGGCTCTGTAGATTAGTGACAGGTTAGACTTGTTCATTGTTTTATGTGTGTGTACCCTTGTGTATTCTCTGTACTGCAGTGCTTCATGTGTACTATGGTATTTCTGTTCTTGTATGCAGATGTCATCTGCCAAAAAGCAGGGTGCGACCAGGCGGAGGCCCTCAACTTTATTAAGAGGTGGCTGCCAGGGTCTGGTGATCGCTGTGGGCGCAGGAAGCGGCGCTTCAGAGAAGCATTTGTTGTGGAGCAGCCCGATGATCCCCACTCTCGGAGTGCAGATTATCGGCTGCTCGCGGCAGCTGGCTTCCTGCCCAGCCACAGCAGCCAGGGCCCTGACAGCACCACTGTCACTGTGCCCCCAACGCAACCTGACCTGCAGTAGAGCGGGCCTTTTTTAGTTGTGTATATATATTTTTCAATGTATACATTTTTTGTTGTACCAAATAAATAAAAAAAACAAAGAACAAATAGTCTGCAGACTGTCGGTGGTGCACTGTTCGGCTAGCTTATGCTGATTCGGAAGCACCATCACCATGTTTTAGTTACAAAAAAATGCTCTAAACTATGAATATTCTCGATTACCATGTGGGGGACATATGTGGGGATTGCAAGTGGGGGACATACGCTTTCAACACTTACTTTCTAACGACTTTTTTCGATCTGCTGTACCAAATACCAGTACCAAATAAAGCACTCGCTATTGCAAAAGATAAATTGGTAAAAAAAATAAACTACGCTTCTAGTGTTAGCAAAGGGAATGAGGTATAAAAGATGAAATAGATCGAGTAACTGCTTTCAGTTCTCAGCATTCAATTTTCTGTTGCCCCAAGTATACAGGGCTGCAAAGGTACAAGAGCGGGTCATCGAGGCATATTGTTTAAATCTTCCGGTAAGAAAAATTCCCTACTAATAATGGTTCCTAATGGCAAGCCAATCAGTAGCCAATATTCGTCGTGCAGGAAACATCGGTGTAATAACGGCATTTGATTGGCTGCAATGTGGCCCTGGATTGGTTCAATGTCGGTCGTACATCCGTAGCCAATATTCGTCGTGCAGCAAACATCGGCGTAAAAATGGCATGTGATTGGCTGAAATATGGCCCAATGTTGGCCGAACATTGGCAGCTTTGTCGGCAATACGATGGGCCTTCGTCGGACCAATGTTGGTTGCATACTGGCTAAAACATCGGCAAAACGTCGGCCCATCATTGGCTTGAACGTCGGCCCGACATTGGAAGAAGTTGCACTTCCGACGTCGGCCCGACGTCGGTGCCGATGTTAGCCGATGTTGGTCCAAGATTGGTCCAACGGCGGCGTGCTGCCTGGGGTAGGTTTAGGCGCTGTACTTGTCCAGTGGCAAGACTCAGCCGAGAGAGTGATTGCATATGCAAGTAGGACGCTTTCCCGTGCCGAGTCCCATTATTCCACAACGGAAAAGGAATGTCTTGCTGTAGTATGGGCAGTTCTGAAGTTTCGCCCATACCTCTACGGCCGTCCCTTCCACGTAGTCAGCGACCACCACTCTCTTTGCTGGCTGACCAACTTGAAGGACCCATCCGGTCGGCTAGCGCGCTGGAGCTTACGCCTACAAGAATTCGATATGACGGTCATCTATAAGTCGGGACGACAGCACTCTGATGCTGATTGCTTATCCAGGTCGCCTATAAAGCAAGATGATGTCTCAGAAGATGATGACATGGCATTTTTAGGAGTGGTCGACACGGTCACCATTTCGTCTAAGCAGAAGGAAGACAGTGAGTTGCTCCCTCTTAATAATTTTCTTAACGGCCAGTCTACAAGCGTTCCCAAGATATTTGCAAGGAGCCTGCCATCATTCTTCTTGCGCAGTGGTGTCCTATACAAGAAGAACTTTGCCCCTAGCGGAAATGCCCACTTACTCGTCGTCCCGACATCCATTCGCGATGAGATCCTGAGCGCTTGCCACGATGAGCCAACCTCCGGCCACCTCGGATACACGCGCACATTGGCCAGAATCCAACAAAAGTACTACCGGCCGAAGCTTCCAGGCACTGTAAAGCATTACGTCCGCACGTGCCTCGATTGTCAACGACGAAAATCACCACCTTTAAAACCAGCCGGATTGTTGCAACCAGTTCAAGTGCCCCACCATGCCTTTTGCACAAATCGGAATGGATCTCCTTGGACCATTTCCGACTTCGCATACTGGAAATAAGTGGGTAATTGTCGCTACGGACTATCTTACTCGCTACGCAGAAACAAAGGCTTTATCAAGTGGAACCGCAGTAGAAGCGGCACGATTTTTTATTGAAAATATCGTTCTGAGGCATGGCGCTCCTAGAATTATAATAACAGACAGAGGTACCGCTTTCACGGCTATGCTCCTCAAGTCAGTGCTTGAGTTGAGTGAAACAGCGCATCAAAAAACTACCTCCTACCACCCACAAACCAACGGCTTAACAGAACGCCTAAACAAGACAATTGCTGATATGCTTAGTATGTACATCGATGTGGATCATAAAAATTGGGACGACGTTCTACCATACGTGACGTTTGCCTATAATACGGCGCAGCAGGAAACTACACGGAGCACGCCATTTAGTCTTCTTTATGGCCGTGAAGTGACGACAATGCTTGATGCCATGCTGCTGCACGACTGCGAGGATACAGACACGGATGTTCAAGCCTTTACCCAACGAGCTGAAGAGGCACGGCAGCTAGCACGCGTGCGAATCGCCCGACAGCAGAGTTACGACGCACAACGTTATAACCTGCGACACCGATACGTCACTTATCAACCAGGCGAGAAAGTGTGGGTCTGGAGCCCTATTCGCCGACGCGGCCTTTGTGAAAAGTTACTGAAGAAGTACTTTGGTCTCTACAATGTTATACGGCGCCTAAGTGACGTGAGTTATGAGGTCATCCCTGACAGTTCTTCGCGAGCTCAAAAATCTGAAATCGTACACGTTGTGCGGATGAAGCCATATTGTACTGAGCTAGTTGCGTAATACGTCAACTATAGATACACCGCGTATTCTGTAGTCGAGCATCGGGTCGATGCTCTTCCTAGAGGGAGGCAAATGCCACATTCAACCTGCAGAGGGGAGCTCGCACAGCCAGAGAAGAAGACGAAGCTCTTGCCCGGTCCTCTTTCCGAGCGCCTTTCATTTTTAATTAAAGTGAGCTCTTCTATAGCGAACTCCTGCTGTGTCTGCGTCGTGACAATATATAACCCATAACCCTAGCGACACAGAAATGAACTACGAACACTGAATCATGCCAACAGAAGCTTTTGCGCAGACTCAAGCGATAGTACACGGCAGTTAAGCTTAGACACATTTAGAAGACATAACTAAAACAGCCCTAGGTAACATCAAATCAAATAAACCAAAAAATTTGCGGGAATTCACACGTGTTTGAAACAAAATTTTGAAACGACAAAAAAGAGAGTATGACACAAGCAAACACTGATCTCAATTTAGTCCTTCGAGGTAGCTGGCTTCTCGGTTACTTAACGAAACCGATGACTGACTAATGCATTCTTCTTTTCTTTTTTTAATGTGAAAGGCTTCGACAATTTTTCTGGTTAGTTGGTTTCCATGACGGAAAACTACGGTTGTGTCACTGTACAGTGGTGAGCAGCCACACTGGGAACAGAACGGAAAACCCTTACTTAGCTACCGATCGGCACATTCTAAAGTTGTAAAGAATGGCATAGCCTTTTCATGTTTGAGAGCAGCCTTAACAAAGTCATGTCCAGAAAAGATTAGCGAAAGCTTCAACCAACAAATTATCAGGCTAAAAAATGCTGGGTACGAAAAACACGTGTTGTGTAGATCAGCTAACAAGCTGATTAGTCACGTACGCAACAACTTTCATAAAGAAATGACAAGTGATGAAAACAGGAAGAAGATAGTGTCAGTTCCATATGCGCACAAGATTGCCCATAACTTAAAAAAACGTAGGTAATCGCTATGGCCTAGAATTAGTTTTTTCGGCGCCCAACAAGCTTAGTAAAGTATGTTCCAAACTAGACCGTAAAGTTTCCATAGCAGTAAACACTAATGCTGGTAGTTGTACGTTAAATCACACAACAAAGTTTGTTAAGTGTAGCCTATCAGTCGTGTATTGCTTGCCGCTCACGTGTGGAAAGGTATACATCGGCCAGACGGGTCGTTGTTTGAACACCCGACTTTTAGAACACAAGCGATCATTAGGAACTCACATTCATTCTCACATAAAGAGACACTGTTCCCAGTGTGGCTGCTCACCACTGTACAGTGACACAACTGTAGTCTTCCGTCATGGAAACCAACTAACCAGAAAAATTGTCGAAGCCTTTCACATTAAAAAAAGAAAAGAAGGATGCATTAGTCAGTCATCGGTTTCGTTAAGTAACCGAGAAGCCAGCTACCTCGAAGGACTAAATTGAGATCAGTGTTTGCATGTGTCATACTCTCCTTTTTGTCGTTTCAAAATTTTGTTTCAAACACGTGTGAATTCCCCCATATTTTTTGGTTTTTTTGATTTGATGTTACCCAGGGCTGTTTTAGTTATGTCATCTAAAAGTGTCTAAGCTTAACTGCCGTGTACTATCGCTTGAGTCTGCGCAAAAGCTTCTGTGGGCATGATTCAGTGTTTATAGTTCTTTTCTGTGTCGCTAGGGTTATGGGTTATATATGAAGTGCTGCTTCTGAAATAAAAATTAGTTGCCAGTGTAGCGAGTGTCGTGATTTCTTGTCCTCTTCGTCCCCGTGAATTTGCGCTACTACACCATATGGTAAAATGATGTCTCACCAACTAGCCCAGCTCTCAACCCTACTGAACTTCAGATGGACTGTGCGACATGCTAAGGTAAAGTTATTTGTCTGTCATATTTTGACGCTTGTTTTTATAATATAGTGCACGTACTATTATGTGCGTGCATATTCATCTTCTGTCACGTGTGTCTAACAATTTTTACTATCTTGTTGTAGGTACAGCCGTGGGAACACAACAGGCAGAAGGCTGCGTGCGCTGGCGTCTGCAATGCCTGTCATCTATCGCTTCTGTCGGAGGAGCTACCTAAAGAATGAAGAAAATTTGACAACGAGACTTGACTTGTACACTTTACCATACATTCACTTAAAAGATGGAGAAACTTTATGTGTATGTAGAAAAATAAAAGATTTCTTTTGTCTTTGGTTGTTGCCGTGACAGCGAAAGCAGTCACACATAGGTGACTAACTACTTTTTTGCGCGTTCTTTTCTGCGCAATTTGCTGCTCACTGCGCAGAAAAACAGGCAAATAAGTTGTAGGCCTGGTGGAAAATAAAGAAAAAACAATGCTTAAACTGGGGACAAAAATTTCATCGAATTGGAGTATTTGAGTGGATCAACCATTCGTTCAGCAAGGTGCAACTGTGAGGACTAACGGTTGTCCGGTAAGGTGTAAATGTAGGGATTAACAGTTGCTCTATACGATGCAAAAGTGAGGACTAAATGTCAGTCCTTTGAGGGAGAATGTGGGACTAACGGTTACTCACTAAGGTGGTAATGTGAGGACTAAATATTAGTCCCTAGAGTTATTCTGTGGGAACTCACTGTTAGACCCGGTGCTGTTAGTCCTTAAAGGAATTAATGGTTGTGGCAGCCACATTAGTCCCCAAAAGGACGAACCACACAATCTTTTAACACCCTTTTTCCAAAAAGTGTAGCTGTTTCTTTAGACCGGCACGAAAGATTCCTGGTTTATCATGGTAATTTGAGTGAGTTGGTAAGCTATTATAATTGGTTGAACGTGCAGCGCAGACGAGGCTGAGCGTGGGGTAAGTGTGCACCCAATTTTTTTATCCCTCGCCTGCGCCGCGCTGCAAGGCAAACTAGTTTCTCGGTTTGAAGGTGTCTACGCGTTTGGAGTGATGGGGGGGGAGGAGGTTTTCCGGAAATTTTGACAATCTAGTGTTTTTTAACATGCACTGACATCACACAGTACACCGGCCTCTACAATTATGCCTCCGCCGAAATGCGACCGGGTTTGAACCCACGACCTTCGGGTCAGGAGATGAGCACCATAACCATTGATCCACCATGGCGGACCGTTAATCTTGCCTTTGGTCATCGTTGAATGCAGAAAAATGCTTTTACAAAGACGGAATAAACGAGCCACGCCGACAGACTGTACGAGTGACTCTTCCCTACGAGGTGTTGTTCTTCCAGTCAGAAGTGCTTATTCATAAGCTAGTTGATATAGCATAATCTAGTATTAGACACAAACGAAAAAACATGCACGAAACCACAAACGATTGCGCCCTGTCAATTGAAACGCCGCAAATGATGAATATTGTGGTCTTTGGCTTCTTTATGCAAAACAACTTCCATACTCAAAAAAATAAGTCTATTGATGAAACACACATTTTCTCATTGTTTTCTTGGCACTTTCGACGATTCTGCATTTGATTAGCTCAGACGGTTTCTTCGCTCCCATGAAATTCGAGCCAACGAGCTTTCGCTGTAGACACACACATACCAAGCATGTTGCCACTGCTTTACACGTTTTATGCTGCGTGAATTGTTGAATACTTCACGGCATTGGGATTGTAGTGCTAAAAGAGGTTGATTGCATGCTACGACAAAACAAGTGTTTGTTTCGTCAAATCTGTCAACATTCTTTGTATCAGAGTTTTCACCACATGGCCAGTTTATTTTGACTCATACCAGTTGCGACACTCCAAATGTGATTGTTTTTTTATAGATATTGACTGCTTCTATGCATGAGAGAACCAAAATTTGCTGTGCCAGGCTATTGGCTCATGCCTGTAAAGTTTTTATTTTTTGTTTCCCTGTAGACAACATCCAGTAAGTCATCTGATGACAGAGTCCTGCTGGAAGACGAGCCAGGTTCCCAAGATAGCTCCCTTGTTACAGATGACGAGCTTCCCGAAATTTCTGACAACGATGATATTGGTCTGAAAGACAGGCTAAGTGCACAGGACCATGATCCAGAGATCGACAGGCAGTTTTCTCACAGCTAAGAGTGTGCTGAAGGAACTCCAGCTGATGAGCCAGACCAAGAACACTGTGACGTCAGCGATCCATATGTTGATTTCTCGGAGTTTATCACGAAGAATTCATTTGTACATCTTCCTGGCATTTTCACAAGCAGCTTGCAAGCCATGCGGCTGGTACTTACTTTCATTGTGGCAGCGCGACTACCATTGACCCAAGTAGACGGCTTGTTGAAGTTGCTCAATGCAATATTTGGCCAAGAGGTTAATCCCTCCACTAAGAATGGGTTTCGAAACTCTGGGATTTTCAGAAATATAGAATGGTTCAGGTCAACACGTGGTGCTCAACGTGCAATTTTCTGACTGAAACCCATGGCCCCAATGAAGAGCTCTGTCGCATAAGCTTTCAGGTGTTTCCACATTCTGCACTGCTGAAGAGAGGGAGTTTTTTATCCTGATAGACTTGAAGATACAAATACAGCAGCTTCTCAAAAGAACGGGAAACACTGTTGGCAACAACTTGTATAAGCTCACCTCAACCTCTTCGGACCAATTAAAAGATATTACCGATGGTGCGCAGTACAAGAAGATGCACCAAGTGCTCAAGATGAGGTGGAGCGACTTGAATATAACTCTGAACACCGATGGCTCGCCAGTCTTCAAATCCCGCAAAGGCTCAGTGTGGCTGATTCAGGTCTCACGGAATGACTAGCTTGTGCCACTTCATTGGAAAACATTGTGATTGGAGGACAGGTTTAGCAAAGAACTTCCACCTGCCCACCTTTTCTTTAAGGCCTTTGTTGACAAGTTTCAAGGTCTGGGAAAGATAACATGGTCATTCGCGCTGTAAGTTGTCCATTCTGCCATTTGACTCGCCCGCACAAGCTGCTTTGCTGAATTCAAAACAGTTCAACGGGTACTACAGCTGTTCTTGGTGTCTGCAGAAAGGAGCTCTTGTTGAAGATAAATAATTTTCGACAATGCTTAGTATTGACACGAAGATGTCTTATTATTAACCTCTGCTCAGCCACAACCTTGGAAGCAAGAGAAAGAGAGTCTTCATGCATTTCGCAAAAAAAAAACGCAGCAACAAGCTCCGGCAGCTTCCACTATCCACAGTGCATATGCATAAACTATATGTGATCAAATGATCTATGGCATCTGAAGGCATCAGATGCTTCGAGATTACTACATAGGGTTCATTTCAAGCACAGCACTGCCTGTTATCAATGTGGTATTCATAATACCACATTGATAACAGGCAGTTGACAAAAATCTATTGAACAAAACTGCTTCTCAAACGGAATTGAGTGTAATATAACTGGATTAATACTTTTATTTTGCACACTTGTTCAATGCTCAGGTAATGGAGCTCCTGTTAAATGGAAAACATAGTTCCTGAGGTTCCGTTTATTGAGTCTGCCTTATATTGGCAAAAATGTCCGCTGTCCCTATGTATTGATGTCGCAAACTGACCAAGAACGTCTTGGATACCTTGCGGCCTAAAAGATCAATTCGTGAGGTCTCTCTTACAAGCAGGGTACTAAGTTATGCATTATCTTACCAAAACCTATTTTCTTGTAACACACTGGTGTTTTTTATACACAAGTGTCTGTTAGATCAATCTCTATTATAAAAGGCTTCGAAGTTATTAATCTACGTGGAACCGAACTGAGCGGTTCTCTTTATCCTTCAGCAGCTGTCAAATAGCCATACGAAGGTGCAGACATGGTAGAGGCGTGCCAAGATGTGGTTCTGTCAACAATGTCTCTTGCTGCAATGAGAAACTTCACAATTGATGGCATAAAGAAACCATCTGTTCTTGCCGAGCTGACATCGTCGTATTTCTTCTGCAGTTTACCTCCCGACTACATGCATTGTGTTCTTGAAGGAGACACCCAGCAGATCACGGAGCTTTGGCTGACTTCCACTGGCGAAGCCTTCTACATTGGGAACAGAATTGCGGAACTCAGGTTTTCCCACCAATTTCCCACCAATTTCCCACCAAGGTTTTCCCACCAATTTCTTTCACCACGCTGCCAAAGCCACTTTCAGAAAGGGCCTTCCGGAAGGCAACTGAATAGAAATTCTGGCTTTTCTATTACAGTGTCCCATGTCTTGATGCCATTCTTCCACCGAGGTACTTCGGGACTTTCATGTTGCTTTCTGAAAGTGTTCTATGCTGCTGAAGGAAACTGTTGAGGAGTCCGAGACTTTTATTGCCCAGAGTTGGTTCCAGGGGTTTGTTCAGCAGGTTTCCATACTGTATGGTGCAGCTGCTACGACTTTTATTGTCCATCAGCTTCTTCACTTGGCGAAATCTGTTCGGAATGACTGGACCACTGTGGGCCACTTCGAGATTTCCGTTTGAAGGAGGCAATGGAGTGGTTTTGAAGTTAGTTTTATTAGCAAAAGGTGTGCCTAGCCAGATAACTGATCGTATAAATATGCAAGGGGTGATGGAGTCGCTTAAATGCCTTGTAACTCTGCCACCATATCTGATAACGCAGCAGGCAATTTTTTCGGGAAAAAGTACTGAGCAGAGCCAGATTTGTATACTAGGTGCTCCTGTACCTTTGTTGCTTTGTTGCTTGAAAGCAACGTGGCTTCACCATGTGTTCTTCTCTAAGGAGGAGGAACATCTTTTGTAGCCAAATTTTCAAATAATTTTGAAAGAGACTAAATTTTGTGTACCATTTCTTGTAATATACAAGATGTCTTTGCTAGTTAAGATGCTGCACCTTACAACAGTGCCAATGTTGAAGAGGTCATGTTTATATGTTTACAAATTGCTCCTTTTTTTCTTTTCAGTGGACGAAGTGTGGGTGCTCTAATTTTAGTTACAGTAGTGGAGCACTGGTGGTGTAGTTCAGATGTCGGCCAATAATGTCATATGTACTAGGTTGGTATAAAATTTTAATTTGTTTTCTAAATCTTTGCACTCGGAAGTGATATGCAACAATACCTTGCATACTAACATGCGGTCACGTGGATGAAATCGTTGGTCAATGCATTTCCTGGTACTCACTGGCATTGTATCCCTCATGACATATTGATTGAAAACTTCAGAGTTCACCTTTATTTTTTTTATTTTTGAGCTTGTGGGCTGCACACACGTCTTTTTGTTTACTCTGCAACTGTTATAACGTCACTGTGCTGATGTCGTGCCACCTACTTTGATGACGGGGGTCTTGTGACAGAGATTTTTACAATATTGTCAGCCTTCTTCTTTTGTTTAATCTTGATGTTGCATGCCTAAGCACTATGTGCTATGGCACAATACATGTTCTCTCACTATGATGCAATACGGAAACTAACCACAAAGACAAGGTACATTTTCAATCGCTTCAAATGATTTCCAACAAAGAAACAATGAAACATGATATTGAAGCGATTTGCTTGGTGCATCGTAAAAAGTTATGTCCAGCATTTTCCCGTCATGTCTGGCAGTGAATATATTTGCTAGAATATAACAAATGGGGAGCTCTACAAGATGTGCTACGTTCTCAATAAAAGGCAGAGTGCCTTGGCTTTACCCCTGAACACTGGTGAATGACCAGTCTTCAAATCCAGCAAAGGCTCAGTATGGCCGATTCAGGTTTTATTGAATAAGTGGCCTGTGTCTCTTTACCGAAGAAGTATCTTGATTGGAACAGTTTGGTTAAGCAAAGAATGTCCACCTGATAACATTTACTGAAAGGTATTTGTTTACAAATTCCAAGGTTCGGAAGATATCACATGGTCATTCGGACAGAAACTTGTTCACTCTGCTGTGATAATTGTGTGCTGTTTTGTCAACTTGCGTGCACAATCTATTCTGCTGAATACAAAAGAGTTGAACGGATACTATTTCTGTTCTTGGCGTTTTTTTACAGAAAAAAACTATTCTCGAAGGTAGAAGTTTTTGCAGGAGTGGCCATGGTCTAGAGGTGCAACGATATGGTGCTGTTGGCAGCGTCTCTTCCCGCAAGGAGGAATTGCAGGTAATGACATAAAGGGGATATCTGTGACCAAGCAGACATCGTTAGATATCGTCTGGGTTTTACTGCCAGACTTCATGCATTGGTGTTCTTGAAGACGTAACCCAGCTGATCACGAAACTTAGGCTGACTTCCACTGGCAGAGCCTTTTACATTGGGCACAGAACGGTGGAGTTCAAAGAGCGCATCAATAAGGTTTGCTGATCAATTTTTTTCACAAGGCTGGCAAGGCCACTTTTAGAAAGGGCCCTATGCAAGGCAACTTAATGAAAATTCTGGCTTTTGTATATCAGTGTCCCATGTCTCGATGGCATTCTTCCACCAAAGTACATCCAGCAGTTCATGTTGCTTTCTGAAAATATCTACATGCAGCTGAAGGAAACTGTGGAGGAGTCCGATATCTTTATTGCTCAGAGATTATTGCAGGGGTTCGTTCAGGACGTTTCATACCACATGCTGAAGCCACTAAGCCTTTCAATGTCCATCAGCTTCGTCCTTGGTGAAATCTGATGTGGTAAATAAATCAAAATGTGGCTCTTTCTTCGCCATTTTATCCTAATCAACTACTGTCTCCTTTCCAACGAAAATATGTGCATGTACTAGATCTCTATATCTTCATCTAGTTGTCTTTTCTTCTTTTGTGTCATTGATGGTACAGTTTATACACATGTACATCAACATATATTTATTTATATTTAGATTGTACAATAGATGCATCTGCTAACAAAGACAGCATGGGGATCTACAAGCTACTCAAAACACATTCGCCTAAGACTTTCCAAGTTTAATTTGTGCACCTTTTACAACATTGGGGATATCATCATTCTTTAGATCATTTGAAAGACGTATATTAAGGGCAAACTTAATAGCACCCTAAAACAGTGTATAGTTCAGAGTGAATTTAATTTATTTTACTACAACTTCCCTAAAAACATTTTGCTTTCAATATTATATTGTAGTATGATATGAAAGAATATACGATGTATATATCGCGTCACAAGACGATAGTAACACTTGATGTTCTTGCAGCACTGTAGGTTACTTTAGGTATTACGCGTTACATGTGAACAATCTACACATGCAGCAAATGAATACAACAGCAATGTTGGTTGGATTCCAGATGCAGTGTTTGCAAATAAAGTACTGCAGTGTCATGTCCTCATAAGTTCTTTTACGGGATTGTCTTACAGATGCTGGGCAAAAAACGTTTAAGATATGTTGTACATGTTTCCTGGCTCGCGTGTGTTGAGTGTATACCAACACTAAATGCCGAAGAAGCTAAAGAACATTGACACAATGGTTGGAAAAGCTTTGTTATAAGTAAACTCACTAATCAGTTAACTCAGACTGAGCCACGAGTGTGAGTGCGTTGGACTCAGTAATTTTTGGTTAGTGAGTCTGGCCGAGGGAAATATGAGAGTAGAAGCCAGAGTGCATTTTGTTGAAAAAAAATCTTACTCCAAGTAAGCCGCAAGCACTACCAGAACACATCACACGAGAATACACCACACCATTGTCGTTTTCCCTCCAGAACACATCCTACCTAAACACAACACACTTGCTCCGCATACCCACAAGTATACATCATACTGGGTCAAATTTGATATCAGTACAAAACCGAGCAAAACACATTCACACCAGAACACACCACGATGTGATGGTACTTTTACGAAGACACATCCCACCAGACCACAACTACACCAGAACACACAACGACGGGTTCACTTTCCAATCAAAACCTAGCACACCAGGCTGAAGTTTTCACCCGATTACACCATCGTGTTCTGGTGTTTCCACCAGACAACATCAGAACACACCAAAAACACTCTGGTGGGTTTTTCAACTGGGATTGGTGCCGGCTTGCTGGTGGCGGCCTGCTGGCGCTGGTCTTCAGGCAGTAGCTGAAAGGCGCTTATCTGCTGGTAACTGCCTGCTGGTGCTATGCCTGTTGGCATTGCGTTTGGCGTAGGCACCAGTGTAATCCGCCTTCTCGTCCACCCTCCCAATCGTGGCATGAGAAATATATAAAGCTGCGATGAAGCATACTATTGAGCTATTAGTGATGCTGTTACGATATGGTTGCTACTGCAACAAAAACACGAAAAATACAGAAGAAAACGTTACTTAACGCGTAAATCAAAGAAAAATACAATATCTCAGTGCGCAAGCAAGGCACAATGATCTATGTCCGTTCCTTTGCATGTATCCAAGGTTTTGCCACACATACTTTCTGATGGACTTGAATTGTTGGCAGCTTCTTCGGTAGGTGTCTCACTCCTTTACACATAAAATAAGGCTACACAAAACAATGCGAATCAATACTGCTTTCAATTTTCTATATCATATTGTTATTGTAAAATCCCGTGCCAGTAGTTACCAGGGTCCAGTGCAATGCCAGATTATAGGCCCAGTATCACGCTGGAAACCCGGACGTTGGAGCGGAATAACAATAGGAGGTGCCGAGTATGGAGCACAGAACACGTTTACAGCGTTAGAACTGGGCGCGTAGTCACCATAAAATTTTTTAATATAGAATAAGTAATATAGAACGCACGGATGCAATAAATGAAAAAAAGCAATAAGAAAACCGCCTAGAGGATCGCAACTCGCTACTTTTCCGTAATATCCTCATTTTTGTTTACTTGCATCTTCCAGGCAGCAAGCGTTAACCTTGTGTATGTGCCCTCTCCTATTCACATATTATTGGGTTATGGTGTCTTTGTACAGCTGGCGCTGGCATGCCTTTTTATTTAGGCTGAGGCGTCCTCGTGTTGGGCTCTGTGGTGGAGGCTGGCATGGCTGCCGAATTTGCGTATATTTATGGCCTCTTTTCTACTTCTCTAACTGTCTGATCAACCTCCGTCTAAGATGGGGTGCCCTGATGGTGTCCTGAATATCTTCCTAAACCCAAACAAATCTTCCCGCACTTCCATGTGATTCACTTTGAAACACAAAAGAACGCAAGAGCAATCTCTTCATTGGTCCTGTCAAAATGCCTCACCAATAGCCTTGGCACTGGTTACTAGGCTACACGAATGGCTAGTGGCGACATTGTTCTCGAAGTACAAAACAAGGTTCAGTACAAAAATCACTCAAAACGCACCTCTTTTGGAATTGCACCTCTATCTGTTACACCACACCGTTCCCTGATCATTTCCCGAGGCGCAGTGCCTGATCAAGACCTAGTCATCCTGACAGAGTGTGATCTCTTTGATGGCTGGAACGAACAACACGTAACGCATCTTCAGGTAATTAAGATCAGCCGTGACAACAAAAATACCGACAAAGCACCGCGTTCTTATGTTCTGCACAAGCACACTTTCAGAATACATCCAAATAGGCTACTTGAAATTGAAAGTCTGACCCTACATCACCAACCCCTTATGTTGTTTTAGGTGCCAGCGTTTCGGCCACAGCTCTCAGAGCTGCCCCGGCCGTCAAACCTCTGCAAACAGTAGTTTTCGCGAACACGCTAAAAAAACTATGAAGAAGGAACTCTTACTGCGCAAAGTGCAACGTTGGACAACCCGCTTACTCTCGCACATGTGCTACGTGAAAACACGAATAAGAAATACTTATGCTCAAAGTAAATAAAAACATCTCATTTAGGATGGTGTCTGCCTTTGTGGCATCCTACATTTGCAGAGGTGGTACGAAAGGGAGCAGTGCCACCCAAATTGCGTCACCCGCACGTACCAAACAGACTGGACCGCGACAGCACCGATCACCCCTCAGCGAATGTAACAGAGGTACTGCCACCACCAGAAGGCTTGCAGGTTTCCGGACCTGAAGTTCCAGGGCATTCTCTCTCGACAGATATAGCCATAAAACTTCCATGCCCGCACGCGTGAGCCGCGAGTCGACATCGAGGTGATAGGCAAAAAAGCGAGTCCTCCGGTGTCTTCGGTGCCGAAAGACAAGTGCGGATCTTTGGAGCACGCCAGAAAGTCATAAACCATCATCACGGAGCCTCACAATGTCTCCTGACTTAACACAATACTTGTTTAAAACGCACAGCACTTATTTACACTCATAGTGGATACACAATAATTACAATGGAACGCCAGCGAACTCCTTATAAACCTCGACAATATCTAGGAACTCTTACAAAAACATTACCCAAAAGTGTCGTGCGTACAAAAGACGCACCTAAATTCCAGGAACACCTACGTTCTACGTCAATGTGTAATATTCAGAAATGACCACAATGACGCTGAAGAGTCGTCTCGTGGTGTGGTCATTAGAAATGATCAGGGTGTAGCCTTTACAAAACTACCGCTACAAACGTACCTTGAGGCAATGGCTGTTCGAGCAGTTTTTTAAACAAACTTGTTACCATCTGCTCTCTTTTCATACATCTACAGTACTGTCTGGAAAAATGCAAATTGCTGTCACTGATTGATGAACCAATTAAAAGCTTATGTGACCCTTGGGGACTTGAGCGTACCTATTTGCCTATGGGACGACTCTCGCTGCGATGCACGAGGTCGTCTAATCGAACAGTTCCCCTTTTCTTCGGGCGAGTGTGTTTTGAATAGGAAAGAACCAACAGACTTGAGCCTCGCCACAAAAACCTACTCCTGCATAGATCTTAGCAATGTGTCCCCATCGCTTGTACAACTGCTTGAATTGAAAGTGATCAGCAGTCTTTTCGGAAATGACCACTTTTCGATCATTCTAAGTACACCAATCGAAAAATGTCCTCCACATGCTTCAAGATGTCAGACAGGCATAGCGGACTGAGAAAATTTCAGAAAAGCCACTCGCTTAAGTTGGTCGCCCTTATGCCAATTAAGTATATATGCAGCTGTACCTTTTTGACAGCACTTTTTATTGATGCTGCAACAAAGCAAATCCAACAAACTGAACAGTCCACCAGGTGGCACGTCCCTTGTTAGAACAGTGATTGCCGGAATGAACGTATTAAGCAAAATAAAGCATGGAGGCTGCTTGGAGACTCTCCGACAGCAAAAAATCTTAAAACATTTAAAAACATAGAGTATCAAGGCAGTACGGCGCGCCGACAGGCCAGGAGAAAAAGTTGGCATTAGTTTATATCAGGCATCAATTCACATACACAGAATGTGAAAGCCTGGAACATGGTTAGGAAAATAGCAAAAAGACAAGTACATTCACTTCTTCTCGTAAACACACAAAGTGACAGCTGGGAAGATCACGCAAGCTACCTCAGCGCGCAGTTCGAACAAGTGTCCAGCTCGTCACACTACAGTGAATCTTTCCAAGAGATACAAAAAAAGAATTAGGAAGCAGATTTTAGAACGCAAATGTACAAATCACGAAGCATACAACCAAGCTTTCCGCTTAGCTGAGCTCCAAACATCACTAAATTCCTGCAGTCATTCCGCCCAAGGTATGATCGTGTGGAGTACGAAAAGTTGAAAAACCTACTAATCTTAACGCACAACACCCTACTTTGCTTGTACAATGCTACCTCGTTTTCTGGCGCTATCACTACTTCCTGGAAAGGGGCTATAGTTATTCTCATTTTTAAAGAGGGCAACAATCTTTCTTCAGTTTCGTGTTATAGACTTATTGCATTTACAAGCTCCTTTTGCAAATGTATCGAAAAATTGATATACTGCCAACTTGTACATTTTCTTAAAGGGAACAATTTGCTTGACCCATTTTATTGCATATTTAGAGAGGGTAGATCAACCAACACCCACCTTGTTCACATCAAAGCACCGATCAGAGACGCATTCGTCCACAAAAAACATTTTCTATCTTTTCTATCTATGTTCCTCGATATTGAAATGGCTTACGATAAAACACAGCGCTATGGTATAAAAACAGACCCGTCCCACATTGGCGTGCTAGGCAGAATGTTTACATAATCGACAGTTACTTGTCAAGGCGAACAGTTTGTGTCCGAGTGAGCATTGTTTTATCGCAAGCGTTTGGCCAGGAAACAGGAGTACTACAATGTTGTGTACTGAGCTGCCCACTTTTTATTTTGAAATGAATTCTTTGCACTTGTCCATTCCTCACAATATGTTTTACTGTACATACGTCGATGACATCCAGCTTGGATTGAGGTCTTGTAATCTGCCCATCTGTGAGCGACAGGTTCAGCTTGCTTTGAAGAAAGTCTCCATTTGGGCAGAGGAAAACGGTTTATAACTGAATGCACAGAAAAAGAAGTGTCTTTTGTTTTCCTGGAAGAGAGGCATCCATTCCAAAACAATATCCAACTGCACGGGCAACGTCTTTTTGTTTCTACTGAACACAAATGCTTAGGCCTAATCTGAGACGCCAAGCTAAACTTCATACCACACAAGTATCTAAAAAGAAGTGCATAAAAGCCATGAATGTTCCAAATGTGTTGTGATGCACTATGTGAAGTACCTGATCAATTTGTATACAAGTCTCATAAATACACACCTACAAGATGGTGTAATAGCTTATCAGTCTGCGACACCTACTGCCCTTAAAATGCTTGGCCCTGTACATGATCCTTCTTGCATTCTTCTTTATGGAAAGTTTGAATAATTCATTAGAGAGCACTATGGTGACAACTGCAGATTTCTTTCAGGATGCTTATATATGTCTATTCACGCCCTGATTCCTCGGCTTTTTTATGACTTCTGATATCTCAAACGAATAAAATGCCTTCTCGTATTTTATGAATGAAATATTTAGTGGTTAGGTGTATTTTTAGCATTGCTCCAGTAAAGTATATACAATGTGCTATTGCAGCTTCACGTGACCTGAAATCTAGGGTAGGGGGCAGTGTATTCCGCGCTGCTGTTTTACCACTGCTTCTTGAGCTCTCGCCTCCAGGCTTGTTAGCTCTCTAAAGCATATACTGACAGCCCAAATCGTGCTCTGCCTTCCGAGTAGCAAGTTGTTGCTGGCGTTCTCGCTTCACCTTACAGGGTTGAAAGCTTTTCAAGATCAATCTCATTTATTACAAAAAGAATGTGTCGTCTGTAATGCACCTATGGGTCATTGTCATCGCCTTGGTCTATTGTTGGCACCTTGCGTGAGCTCCGCCGACTAACGAACAATGCGCAGCAGACCTGCCTAGACCCTTAGAAGCTCCAAACTAAAATTTGTGAGCGTTAAAAATGAATATATTAAAATGGCAAATGCAGATACCATTCTTGTATCTTTGTCATGCTCACCTACCCCTAATGAAGCTCCCCTGAAGGTTGATGTGTTGCACCTGCTTTTTGCGTCGTGAGTATTATTGGAAGTGGACTTCGTGAAATCAACTCTATGTGGTGGCTGTTTGTTGCAGCTGTCATATCAAGAAAATAAAAATTGTTTCAAGCCTAACGTGTCACATCCACTCATTATGCGTATGCTACTAGATGTGTGTAACTTGGTATGAAGGTTTACAGCACGTGATTTGCTTAAAGCTGATTGGGTGAATTCGTCATTCAGTAGAAGCATGCCGACATTTAACATCCGCATGGCACTTTATATAACTTGGAAGCACAGCCACTGTGTTGGTGTTTCTCTGACTTCCCTTCGCTTTGGAGTCAGTAATGGTTTATTATTTCGTATAAAAATACTGGTAGGTACCTTCGCCAACTAAACAGAATCTTTTTTGTTGGAGCTAAGTGCGCAGGTGTTGTAAATTAGCATACCAAATTAAAAATTCTCTAGCAGAATTTGCATGATGGTTACGTTTCGACGTTGGACTGAATATAGTTTACGAGAGTATTTCAAGATACAAGAGTATTTCAAGACATTACTTTTTAACCTGAATTACCTACTGAAGTTACCTACTGAAGTTGTTCTTGGCACATGCCAAGCACATCAGCGATGTTTGTAGGCACTCCTAGCCAAGGTAATAAGCAATGACGCATGTCAGTGGAATTGTATATTGCCTTTATTTTTCGGTTTATCAATACTTTCAAATCAATCATTCCAGCAGATGGGCAGACATATTAAGAGAGTGTGTCACTGATCCACATTTTTGTCGTATATTCTCTCCAAGGAGAAATACTCCAAGTTTCTGTAGAAGTATTACACCTCTCTGTTTATTCGATAGGTTTCCGAATCAAATGAGATCACTCTTCAAGGAGTACACCATCTGCCACTGCCTAGATGACTACAGATACCACTTTAGCTCTTGGTGGTTTATTTTCGTTATTTATGGGTTGATGACTGTGACACGATGCGAAGTTTAAAGACAGCTGCGGCCCAGATTATAGGGAAATCACATCGTTTTATGAACACTCCACTGAACGCTGAGTCACCCCTAACAAAGAACTCTTACCAGAGCTGTTCTTGAATGACCTTGTCTTGTAGTAAAAGTCGAGATACTGTTTTTCCATACATCGTTAGCTAATAAAACACATGTTAGACCCCGGCCTGCTCTGTCCTCAAAAATCTGAGCTTCCTCTAGCTGGCTACTTCTGCAAACAAAGAAAACACGCATTTAATTACATCACAAGAGCAAATTTCTATTCATTATTGTTTATATATTAGGAAAAACTGTCAATTTTAATATTTAGGTAAGTTAATAAATTGACCCAACTTAGGATGTCGGACATACAAAATTCTCTTTCAGCAAAGAACGGGCTACTCTAGTAAACAGTATTGTAATAAAGCCATGTCTTCCAACATTCCAGTATAATTCCAACATTCCAGCAGGCCGGTATTTTTCCGTCGCCGATATTGTAGAATATGACCTCATTCGATAGCTGGTTTCTGGCACGGCTAATTGAAAGGCACACCCCACAGGGGCGCGTGTGCAAGTAGGCGTTTGGTTGTAGCGACAACACGGACCCGAGCTAACGGAGGGGTTTTGACTCCCTCCCACGGCTAGCCGTGCGTGGCTTTGCCGTGTCTGGGGAAAAAGGGATCCTGGAGGTTGAGCCGACGCCGGGTGACTGGACCTTTAAGGCCCCCGGAAGAGGCAACACATCTTTTTGGCTTTGGCTTCACGTAGACGCACCCCTGGGCTGACCCACCTAGTGGAAATCGGCAGTCACTTTTTCCTATCTCTCTCTTCCTCTATATATCTCAGTGTTTTCTCCTCTTTCAATCTATCCTGTCTTCTTCTTTCTTTCATTTACTTTTACGTTTCCTAGTGGCAACGGTTAACCTTGTGTGTGTGTCCTCTCTTGGGTACTTTTTACATGGCTATAGTAGCCGTGTGCAGCTAACATTGGCGTGCCCCACTTTGAACACAATAGCTGTCGCGTCCCCATGTTGGGCTCGTTGGTGGGCGGCAGGCATGGCTGCCGAAAGAACTCCTATTGTATGGCTTCTACCTCCTTTTCCCTACTTAACAATAGTCCTCACTCAAAGAGGGGGTGCACCGAATCGACTGAAAGTATTTTTTTCATGAAGTCGCAAGAAACTTTACCACGATTCTATGTGATTCACTGTGAAACATTCAACAAGAATGCTAGTTCAATCCCACCCTTTGTAGTAGATAAAAGTCTTACCGAAAATCTAGGCTGGGGGTAAAAGACAACAAGAATTGCTAGCAGAGATATTCTCCTCGAAGTCAACAACAAAGCACAATCTGCAAAACATTCAAAACTTTCTTCGATCGGAAATACACCTGTTTCAGTCACTCCACACCGATTTCTTATCAGCTCGCGAGGAGTGGTATCTGACCAAGACTTGCTCGACTTGTTGGAGAGTGACATGCTCGAGGGTTGGAGTCAACAGAATGTCGTGATTGTGAAACGAATCAAAACCAAGTGCGATAATATAAAAACCACAAAACACCTATTCCTTACACTTGGTACCAGCACGCTTCCAGAATATGTAGAAACGTGTTATTTAAAGTCGAATGTCCGACTGTATTTTCCCAACCGCCGGTGTTCGGTCACGGCTCTCAGAGCTGTCGAGGCCGCAAAACCTGTGCTCAGTACAGTTCGCATGACCACTTTGCACCGAGCCGCAATGAAACTCCCCGTGTGCAAACTGCGAGGGTGCACACCCAGCCTACTCTTACACATGTCCAGCATGGAAGAAAGCAGAAGAAATAGTAACACTGAAAGTAACCCAAAAAACTTTTTTAAGAATTTTTTAAGAAGGCACGGAGCGTTTCACTTTTGTTCAGGGTCCTTAATTTGTGGACGTGGCACGCACGGGGGCAGTGCCACAACGGTTCGCGGTACCCTATCGTACCACACACAGTGGACGGGTGGCAGTGTCATCCGCCCCATCAGCGGAAGCAATAGCCAGTGCAGCTCCACCACCAAAGAGTTAGGAGCCATTGAGACCTGTTGCCCCAGGGTCTTCTGTTGCAACAGAAAGCCCGAAAAGACAGACAACCGATCGCGAAACCCGCGAACAGACATCCAGCGCCTCTACTGAAGCAATAGACGTAGCAGCTAGTCTAACAGCGTCCCAGACACCGAAGGGTAGGCGCAGCTCACTGAAGCCTGCCAGAAAAGTGAAAACTCCCGTAACAGGGTCTAACAAGGACACCCTGACTTAAGTTCTTCCATCACACACATCACTACTTTACAACCATCATGAAGACACAAATTCTCCAATAAAACATCAGAAGACTGCTCAGAACTATTGATGATATCCTAGAACTATTACACGAACATTCACTAACAGTGCTGTGTGTACAAAAAGCACATTTAGGATCCCAAAACGTGAACTTTCTACACCAATTTGCTATACTTCAAAAGGACAGAGATGATGAGCATCATCTGTTGGTGTTGCCATTATTGTTAATCGAGGAGTAGCATGCACTCGTGTACCGCTAATAACATCCCTAGAGGGAGCGGCTCTTCGAGCAGTTCTAAGCTCGTCATCATTTGCTCTTTATACATACCACTGCAACACCGCCTGGAAAAATATGAATTCCTGTCTTTAATAGATGAGCTACCAAAAACTTATCTGGTTCTAAGGGACCTGAATGCGCACAGCAGTTCATGGGTTGACTACTGACGTGATGAACGAGGTGGTCTTATTGAAAGGTTCATCTTTTTATCAGGTGCTTGTCTGTTGAATAGAGAAGAGGCAACATATTTTACTCTTGCCAACAAAACTTACTCGTTCATTGACCTTAGTATTGCATCTCCTTCACTTGTGCCATTATTGTAATGGAAAATTATAAATTTACCCTACAGAAGGAACCGTTTTCTTGGCGTCTTGAGTTCACCAACATCATGCAAATGTCTTTCACGAGTTCTAAAGTGGCTGACATACAAAGCTGACTGGGAACAGTTTTACAATTATACTTATTTAAGTTGGACAGACATATGTACAATAAGCATAGATGAATCTTTGCAGTACTTCACAGATTTCCTTGTTGACGCAGCAGCCAATTGCATTCCGCAAAAATCTCTACTGCCCGGCAAGCGACACGTCCCATGGTAGAACACTGAGTGTCGTAATGCTTGAAAGAAGCAGAAGAAGGCAAGGAGGATGCCTCGGAGCTCACCGACAGCAAAAAATCTTGACAGCTTTAGGAAAATAAAATCTCAAGGCAGGAGAACGCGTCGGCAGGTCACAAGAGAAAGCTGGTACAAGTTCTTAACTGGATCAATATATATATATAGTTATATATATATATATATATATATATATATATATATATATATATATATATATATATATATATATATATATATATATATATATACAAGAGGCTAAAGTCTGGAACATTGTTCGTAGGGTAGCAGGAAGACAACTACATTCAATCCCACTTGTAAACACACAGGGTGACAGCCTGGAAGATCGGGCAAACTTCTTCGGTGCCCACTAGGAGCAGGTGTCTAGCTCATCACACTATATTGAAGCTTTCCAAAGATATAAAACCCAGATAGAAAAACAGAAGCTAGAACACAATTGTACAAAATACGAGGCATACAATCAACCTTACAACTTAGCTCAGCCAGAAACATCTATATACTCTTGCAGTAATTCTGCCCCAGGCTGTGACCCTGTCGTGTGTGAAATGATGAAAAACCTGCGGCTCAAATCGCGAAAAAATTACTTTTACTATACAATGCTATCTGCTTTCTGGCACCATCCCTACTTCCTAGAAAGAGGCTATAGATATTCCAAGTTTAAGAAAGGGCAAGGACCCTTTCTTAAATTCAAGGTATAGACCCATTGCATTGACAAGCTGCCAATGTAAACTTTTTGAAACGATGATAAACTGCCGGCTTTTTCATTTCCTTGAAGAATACAATCTGCTCGACCGATTGCAGTGTGGAATTCGAGAGAGTAAATCCACCACCGACCATTTGTTGCGTATCGAGGCAGAAATCCCAGATGCTTTTGTTCACAAACAAGACTTCCTCTGTGTGTTCCTCAATATCAAGCCCTACAATACAACATGGCGTTTTGGCGTATTAGGAGTCTTGTCTCACCTGGGTGTGTGCGGTAGAATGTTTTCCTTAATCGAGAGTTACTTCTCCAATCTTAAATTTCATGTCCGTGTGGGCAGTGTTCTCTCCCAAACTTTTGTCCAAGAAACGGGAGCATTCAAGGTGGTGTGCTTAGTTGTATACTTTTATTTATCAAAATGAATTTCTTGCCCCTTTCCATCCCCCGCATCATGTTCTATTGTACATAAGTCAACAACGTTCAGCTTGGCTTCAAGTCATGCAACCTGGCAATATGTGAGCGGCAGGTTCAGCTAGGTTTAAGCAAGGTCTCCAAATGGGCAGAGAAAAGCGGATGCCGACTGAACCCACAAAAAAGCAGGTGTGTCTTGTTCTCCCGAAAGAGAGGGAAGCACTCAGGACCTGATATCCAACTGAAAGGGCAACGTCTGTCTGTCAAAACCGAGCTTAAATTCTTAGGCCTAATACTGTACAACAAGTTGACCTTCATACCACACATTAAGTAGATATCTAAAAAACAAGTGCATCATAGCCACGGATGTTCTAAAAGTGTTATCACGCTCTACATGGGGAAGTTACAAGAAGTTTCTCATGAACTTAAATAGGATTCTCGTACGCACTCGTTGGAATATGAAGCAATAACCTATCAGTCAGCGAAACCTGCCACCCTAAAGATGCTTGACTTCATTCACAACCTAGGCATTCACCTCTCTACGGATGCCTTTCGCACCAGCCCCATTGAAAGCCTGTACGTAGAATCAAACGAATGGTCCCTCCACCTACAGAGATGCTACATGTCTTTAGCATATTACCTCAAAGTGAAGGCAGGCAAGGACTACCCTTCACATTTCACATTTGATGACATGTCTACTTCTGTTCTGTTTGTAAACCAACCATCTTTGTGAAAACCCTATTCACTTCGTGTGAGAGGCCTTTCTGGGGAAACCGGTGTGTCACTCCAATATCGGCTGATGGCTCCCATCGGATGTCTGCCGCAGGACGTACATATTCTAGACAATATTATCTTCTGTCCACCGGTGCTCCACCATTGTGTGAGAGATGTGGAGAACCCCTTACAGTTCTCCACATTCTCGTCCAGTACAATCCCTACTGAAACGTTCCACATATACGGATCCGTACATACGCAAATATTGGACTACGGAAAGCCGCATCATGCGGAAAGATGCGAACATCCGCAGCTTACGGAAAGCGCCATATCATGCGAAAAGATGCGGACATCCACAGCTTACGGAAAGCGCCATATCGTGCAGAAAGATGCGGACATCCGCAGCTTACGGAAAGTGCCATATTATGCTAAATTACCCTATAAGCAGCTTACGGAAATCAGCATAATGCAGAAACCATGCAGGTATCTGCTGCATCTTGCAAAGATCAAATGGACATCCTAGATCTCGAGTAAAAGCAATCGGCCATTCACGTTGTTTGCAAAAGCAAGTACTGTGTAGAAATATATATGAATATTTCATTCTTAATATGTTGCATGAAGGTGAAATATGTTTGCTATCTGAAACAGCCTTGATGAGTAAACAAAGGCTTGAAAGAAACAAATGTGTTAAGAAGCTACTTAATGAGGGATTGAATCATCGGCGTCTTTCTAATTGTCGTGATGCGGAAGCAAAATTACCTTTCAAATAAAATACATTACAAAACTACTAAATTAACCTCCTAGTGATCATAAATGGTGGTTACATTGCAACACATTAATGCAGTGTTCTATGCAAAACCTAAAGAACTTATAAAGTTATTATCAATAGAGAAGCATTATTATACACACCAGCCCTGCTACAATCAATATATTTTTTTATTTGTCTGTATGCTCCAGCTGTGAATAGTGACATTGCAGTGTTGATAGAACACAAATGAGGTGACTACACCGTAATTTCACGAGCTCCACCTAAACCACAGGATGGTGGCACAAAACACAATGTAACAGCAATTTTAGAACGAAATGTTTAAACATAAATAATAATCATAGCACTGTGAAAGTGTGGCGCTGTGTTTGTCTCATGAACGCCTTGTGGAGATCGGCGAAATGCTGCTTGAGGCTCCGGCACCACTGTAAATTTGGAAGGTCACTGCCATAGAACTTATGTGTCCTTCATAGGCACCTGTAAATGAAAATAATTGGCACAAATAATGTCAGAGACACATGTTAGCACATTAGTTCACATGCACAAGAAATATAACACACAGAATGAAACTGAAAATTTAAGGCACACAATCCTTCATGTTATGCATATGTGAATAATAGAAGGAATGAGTGTATAAATTAGTTCTGCCACATCAAAGAAAACAGCATGCTTATCACAGTGAAAATAACTAAGTTGTCACGATTTTCAATGGTAGAGATAATCGATTAATATGTCCTTATGAAATTATGATTTAAATGCTTCCTGCACAATTAAACTTTAGAAACTGCACGTGAAAGCTCTCAATGTACATTTAATAGTGTGTGCATGTACATCTGCTGCCTTTATACTCTACAGTTTGTGCACAAAATTGGCATCTTGAACAATTTTGAGAGTTAAACCTATGCAACTTATGAAGGTTAAAATCACCATGAAAGCAAGCAGGACCAGGCAGGTGCCATTAAAAATCTGTGCAAGCCAGATAACTATAACCGAACTGCACACATATAGGGGAGCAAGAGTAACAGAAATTCGGCTGCTGACCCGCAGGTCGCAGTATCAAATCCCGGCTACATTTCCCATGGAGGCAGAAATGCTGTAGGCACGTGTGCTCAGATTTGGGTGAACGTTAAAGAACCCCAAGTGGTCGAAGTTTCCAGTGCCCTCCACTACGGCGTCTCTCATAATCATATCGTGGTTTTCGGACGTGAAACCCCACATATAAATCAAGAATAACCGAAATAAACTGCCAACAGAAAAGTTGGGTGCATGTGCTATCTGTAAGTGCTTACACCTTACTACATACAGCATGCTCATTCCATTTTAAATACCGATATTGAAAATAACTGCTCTATTAGGAATGTGAAAGGCAAGGTAGAACTGAACGACTCTACAAAAAGTGACCCTATTATGACATCACGTTTTCTTATAACAAAATTGACTAAGACTCTGAAATATCATTATGCAAGAAAAAATCTTCAAAAGAACAATCAAGTTTGAAGCCATATCTTTTTAATATGGCTACTATGACTATAACCAAGAAATCGACCTCAACATGGCTAATGTTAGTTTTTAAGGCCTATGTTCACTAGACAAGGAACTATACCACAAAAAGCACAGCGTTCAGGCAAAGCACCACACAAAAAAAGTAAGCAGTCCTTTTTCTTTTTACCTACAATGCCTTTAAATTGGTATTTTTACCTCAACTTTCCGCTTTCTATCTAAGTAACTGGTAAGAAACAAGTTAGCTGAAAATGCACTGTGCCTCCAAAATCTGTTGGTTGAATTCGAAATTTTAAACAATGGTGAAGCTTGCACTAAATTAGACTCCACAAGCCTTGGAACAGCGAGACTGCATGACTCTTAGGACTACTTTGGTTGCTTGTGTTTTGTTTCTGGGCCTAAGCATAAAGACAAGGGCTTAACTGAATTGCTGCTAACAAACAAATGCTTTCGAAATTGCCCGAGCATCAAAGGATGCTCAGACTTTTGTTCTTTTTCGCACTGGGCTATTCTACACCAAACATACAAACCTTACTGCCTGGCGACCATCACAGTTGTATAGTTTAAAAAATGATGGTAATTTACTCTTCTGAAAATAGTTATTTGCAGAAATGTTTTGAAGAGAAAAAAGTAGTGGTCACGTGGGTACCTTCAGAATTTCGCAGAATGTCGTGCGGGTGTTATATGTGAGAAAAATTTTAAAGTACCGCTTTTTTTTGCCATATCAAATTTGATCTACAAGTAAAGGTGCTTCCTAAAGTATTTGAAGCCGAGTAACATTAGTGCAATTTTTCCACTACATAGGCTTTGAAGAATTCAGCCAAACTGTTTATCGTTTGCATTTCTTGTATGGCAATACTGCACTTTGTATGAATATTTGAGCCACAAATACTCACTGCACAGAAGTTATATTTCACAAAAAAATAATGTTAGGTCCAGATTACAAATAACACTATATAATCGTTTTTGTCCACATTGAGATGCAACTTGAGCTGTGTGTTTGTCTAATTGAAAATTACTTTTATGTGTAAGTTGAAAGCAAATAAACAGTTCTTGTTATATGGCAAGTGTTATCATTACAATTTTTGTTTAAATGAGGAAAATGATTTTTGAAGTCTCCTATTGAGAGCCATGGGGAACTTCGGAACGGAAGCTGTCGTATATCAAATGCAGAAAACAGCCATCATAAGAAAACTTCAAAGATTCATTTCTACTTTAAGACAAAGTGTAATCATATAACTTGCCATATAAAGAGAACTGCTTCCTTGCTTTTGATGTGGCGAAAAAATTGCACTAATATTACTGAGCTTCATGCACTACACACAATCACCTTTACTTAATACCTAGACCGAATTTGGTGTAGAAGAGGCAGTATTTTTGAAACACTTTTTACTTTTTACAAACAACACCCAGACAACATCCAGAGAAGTCCAGAAGGCACCAACGTGGCCTAATATTTTGTTCTCTGCGATATATTTTAGCATTTTGCTAATTTCAATACAGTAAACGAGCACAATAGTTTTTTTTCAAAACACATTTAGGACGGTTGGCAAAATGGCTGGGATGTTTGATGCGTAATTGCCTCACTGCCAGCATTTATTCTTCCGAAGCTCAAGCTATCACCTCTCTGTTACTGCCTCCCTCACATACAATGCCTGCATAGGAAAGAAAAAGAAAGGCACGTCCGACAAAGTTCACAAGGCAAGATATTTTCATGTTGGATAAATTCATTACCATAAACAGCAGCAAAATAACATTCATTTTGAGTAGTCCAAGACACAAGCTATATACCAGCATACTAAGAGCCAAGCACAAACTTTTCAATTGAACATGTGTGGTGATAGACAGGAAGCACTTATTGCAAGACTGATCAGTCTGTAATTAACTAAATGAAGTACAATGCACTGTTCAATCCAACACCACATAGGCATCTTTGCTATAGCAAGGCCATGTGTCATTGATTCATGCACTAGATGGGACAATGCAAATGTAACAAAAAAGGTGAAAAAAGAAAAACAAGGGAAAAAAAGAAGAAAAGGGGGGATGCAAAGTAGGAGCAGTGTAGCACTACTTTTACTTTACATTCCCCTTTTCTTTCTTCTTTTTTCTTCTTTCCTATCATTTATCTTTTTTTTGCTTCCTTACCCCCCACCTCCGACAGGAGAACACTTTGTATCAGCGCAACCTAACTTGAAAAGAAGCAAGGGCTGCACTCTTCTGCGTTATAGGTTTTTTTTTTCAGACAAACATTTCCAACAGGCACACACGCCTACACCAAAAGATGATGTCATTACTGACCCCATATAAACTAACATGCCAAGATTGACAAGGTGACATTTAAAAAATAGGTCCTCCTATCACAACATCGGCCAGCCTGTCTGAGGCACTTCCGCTGTTCACCCTGATTACCCCACTAGATGTTTCTATCTGTCGACTCACATCTTCATTTTGGATAACACTAAGACGAGCTTACATTGATGAATACGCACGAAAGTTTAGTGATGTATCATGTATCAGATTAAGCAACTCTGTTAAAAAATTATTGATAGCTTGCTTCCAGGCTTTTTATACCGTAGCCTGAAACTTCGTAATGTCTTCTATGCACATGAACCAGATTGACAACGTAATGCACAACATGCTTAAGAATACTGCGAGGAACATGATAACGACGAAACCACCGGCCACCCAAATTTTTTGCTGTACATGTTTTTAAAATGTTCATGTACACCCAAACGAGGTGCTTATGATACAAGCCGAAAAAACCTACAAGTAGGGCCTTCGAGCCTTCTGGAAGTAGACGTGTTGCATTTTTTCTGTGGAAGGCTTTACACCCATAAGTGAGGAACAAAACTCCTGTATAATGAAGAATGTTGGCAGCTATCAGTTATAGAAAAACCTAATGCAGCTAATCTTCCCCGACACATCTGTACATTTAGAGAGGTGACGTAGCTTCTGTGATTGTGGCAGTAACTCCAACAAGACCAGTGCGAAAATTGGCACTACTTGGCTAGACAAATTTCCAAACGTGCCTGCCCGACTCCCTCTAGCCATCCCAGCTGAATCTGACACATGATTTCTTAACTGCTGGCTGGACAAAAACAAAACCACTGAAGCACTCACAATACACAGTGTGAAATTCCTCTGGAGTGGTCAACTTCGTCTTCTGCGATGAAAGAGCAGCACAGTGTACTGATAAGGCACTCCTTGCAATGGTTTTCAATGCCACACAGTGACCTTGCTGTTCCTGTCGAAGAGAGCTTCGGGAGCTTGGAAGGTGCTTGCTCTTTTCTGGGGGCTACTGCCGCTCCTCGTTTTCTGCTCAAGGTCAACCTGCACAAAGTTGTAGACGAGGCTTTAAGAGTTGTATATAATAGTATGCAAATTTTCGTTGAACACACATTTCCCCGTGGCACACTGAGGAATTTCTTATAAAACTTAAGGCCTCGCATATGCAAACATTTACAATCGATCCGAATATGCACTCGACTCTAAAGGAGCAAGTTTGTTATGTAGTATATATAAAGAAAGGTCATTCAGCACAACCACAACTACAGTTGCACACGAAAACGACATTTTACACGATCCTGTTTATTTACATGGTCCATTTTATTTTATTTACACGGTCCATTTTACAAGGTCCTGTTTTACACGATCTGGTCTGCATGAACTCTTGAACCGGGCACCATATAGGTTGAAAGACACACACAGAGTTTGAGACAAACCTAGTTTCCCGTGGAGCATCCTCTTGCACTATAACACATCTCAATTTAGTTAGCTGGTCAGAACGAGGTGAAAACAGCTCGCACTTGAAAAGCACGGGCAGAAGGAATGACGCCTGCACCCTGTGCTTTCTGTACATTCTCGTTGAGGGTGCAGTTTTCACCTTATCCTTATGCAATTTCGCATTTATAACATTGTTCGCTGCATAATCTTTGTGGCGCTAAAGTGTGCGATACCGTCATGTGTATCCCATGTAATTTATAAAAATAGAATACAAGATAGCTTGATTCAAAAATAACAAAGTGCATCCAGCGCCATGTCCTGTAGCCATTCTTTAGGCAAGTGGCAAAATGATTTATTCTTCAAAACATATCTTACTTGTAACCACTACAAGAGCTAACTCGTACACTGGCACATTCTGTTTGCCTCTTCAGATTATAAGGTGCCTTTTTTACACCGGAAAATCTTCAAGAAGAATAGAAGTGTTGTAATTGTGAAGAAAGAAAAGTAGAAGGAAAAAAAGATAACCTGCCCTGTACAGGGACCGAGCGTGCGAACTTCGAATAACATGTCCGATGCTCTATCAACTGAGCTACCATGGCGGCTATCCCTCTTCCATTTTGTACGGTATATATGTGCAATTATACATGGAAGAGTCAGTCAGCGCTGCCTGTTACCCTTATGACGAGTGTGGGAGACCTTTTTTTGCCTACTGGCAATTACATTACGATTGCAATTACGTTACGATTACTTCCAATATCCCTATACTTCTTTGGCAGCATTATGCATCTGTCAGTTCTCAGAAAATCTGCTAGTCACAGGAGGAGGCAATAGTTCGCCCTCCCACCTAAATGCATGTACTTGAACACATGCACAACTGATCAAAAAAAAACAAGTCACACACCGCTAAGATTACTGAGATTCACTGTTTCAGATTCATGAGTAAAGAAAAGAACTATAAATTTAAGGGCTTGTTGTCTTTGTTGAACACATTATAATGAAAACTAGCAGAAAATGATGCCAAACAAACTATAGGGGATGTTATCAAAAGTAACTTTAACAAAATTGTGAAAAGAAAAGTGAACAAGAACGTAACTTGGCAACGTTTTTTGACAATTGAACTTACATTACTTTTTATAACATCCCTTTATTTTACTGGGTAATGTTGTCGGGTAATTCTCATTATTAGAGTGGTGAGTAGGCTGACGAAGAAAGTATATGGCATTATACTTCTTTTGAACACCTAAAAGTTTGAGGAACTTAAGAGAGCGGAAGCTACTTTGAGTAGACCAGAATATTTAGTTGGAGCGAAAAAAAAACGTACACACATTTTTACCAAGCTTTTTAACCTATTTTGAGGCATAAAAGTGTATGATGCCAGTAATGTTAAGTACCATTACTTTTGTCACACTATGCACTGTAGCAGGTGTGGTTAGAGTGGTGATAGTCAAGCATTAATCAAGCACGCCACCAACTGCGTTCACATCAATGGTCACGTATTTTAAAAATTAACCTGCTGTATAGTAAAAAAAATTTTAGAGCATTTATGATTTTATCCAAATCAAGTTAAACCGACTGGGTAAGCAAACCATTTGCATAAAATCAAAAGGCATAAAGTGATTCATGTATTATAACTATGTGAACAATTTCAGCAATGCAGGGCACAGTGACAACAGTTCTATTAAAAACCCCTCTCATTATAACATGCATGAAAAGCACCACACCAGAATATTTTACAATGCATGTAATATCGAGACTACTAGACTGTCTATTGACCTTTTAGAAGAAGGGTATCTCCCTTCACATTCAAGGGGCAACCACTTAGCCTTTTCCTGAGCTTTTCTGTGAAAATTTCCTGAATTTCAGATATCATTAGGATTGATTTAGAGTGAACAGATTTTGCTTACGCATTGAAACCTAGTTCTAAATGTAACTGCAATTATGGGTGCCAAACCGTCCCCAATTAATTTTTAACATTTAACTCATTTTTAACTGCAGCAGCACAACTAGCTATGGGTGCCTAAAAAGTAGCTAGAAACAATACCTTTACCTCTTTGAGCCTTTTGGAAGTGTTCAGCTTCTCAGTGCTCACCTTACAACATTTTTTTTAAATACGTGTTTGTGTGCCCACTGCTCTTGCTCCTTGTACAGTGAGGAGGAGCACATGGCAAGAAGAGCAAGAAAGAAGCATAGCGAAAAAAAGCGAAATAAGCGAGGACCTCTTTTGTATCGTACAATGTGTGTAACATTACTATTGCGACAACATATAGACAATTTATCACGGCTATGCATCCATTGTAGAGTCATACACAGCTGCAACACCACGACTTAATTTCAACCTTGTGTTGGTTTAGGATACCTTTATAGTGGCAAGCTAATGATATCTGCATTTGTTTGGCACATACTAAGATGCAGTGAAATGTGATATGGTAATCTCATTTAGAATGCACGTCATGTGGCTTCATTGTATATGTGGCCACAAGTAACTCTGGTTGAAAAGCAATATGGCAGAGCCTAAACAGACGTCACCGACCAATCCAATCTGAACTTGCCTTTGCTACTTGCCCATTATCATCCCAGCTAAAAATGAATAATTGAATCTGCTACAGATAAGTGCTAGCTTATGCTAAGGACCAAGTATGAAGGGTGTTTTGTCATTATTGAGATCAGTGATTTGTTCAAGAACACTTGCTGTCAAACACAAATACATTGCTGTCAAACCATCAAGACTCAAATATAAAGCAAAAAGAAGTATCTCTTTAAAAATTACAGGCCACAATGCAAGATAAATATTTGATATACTTGGAATGTAAGGCACGCACAAGAGGTGCTGCCATTATATACTTTTCCTTGTGTTGAAACCTGCTTGCTTTACTCACCCAACACATCTGTAAAGATGCCGTGAAAACACCAAGGAGCTGATGCAGCAAGGTTGAACACATGTCCAGGGATTCCACCATTCCTAAGCAGCCCTACAGCCTCCACAGTCTTGCAACCATTTGTAAGATAAGTATAGTTCTACCCAAAGTTCTTGGTTTACAGACACACATGCAAGACGCATAACCACTCTATAGGAAGTTTGCATGATAATGCGCTGGGTAGCAAAACGGATGCCAATATCAAGTATCCCGGCCTGCCGCTTCTTTTTTTTCCGTTCTTAATTATTCAATCCATGGTTAATAAATGTTCCCCCAATGTGAAGTGTACTGGCAGTCCGGTGAAGAATTGCAATGTATTTTGAACACAGTCCAATTCATGGCAAGTAAGCATGCAATAGCGTTTTGTCAGTTCTTCGAGAAAAGAGCATGAAGTTTAGCTAAAACCCTTGTTTTTTATAAACACCATTCAATTTGATATAAAAGTTGTGAGCATTATGTAAAGGAACACGGATTCATGTTTAATCAATGATTTCTTATAATGTACTGATATGAATGCAACTAACTGAATATGAAACGATAATTTTTGCTCGAGAATTTAGAGCTATGAACACTATCGCACTTGCCAGCTGCATCTTGTCCAAAACAGCGGCAAGATAGGCTAGTTTATGTAGGTGAGTAGTAATGAGCAGTGCAAAGTAACAACAAGAAACACCAGTAACAATAGTATGGGGCAAGCACAGACTGCCAACTGTATAATTTATTACACAAAAGTTTGCCTGAATATCAGTCAGACAACTTGTGCAAATGAAGGTCCAGTTGGGCATGAACAAGTTACGAAATCAACAATGCCTGCTTTCACTAACAGGACCCTCATTCACATAAAGTATGCAGCGATAGGCCCCTACCGAGGTACGTCACAGCATGACGTCACTGGCACATGTAAAAGGTGTGGCTGGAAAAACACTCCCGCTGGTGGCTCAGCCCGGTACAGTCGTGCGGTGCTTGGGGCAAGTTTTAATTTTTCAAAGCTTACACTTCACGTTACAATCGACATTAGCTGTAGTATGTGTCAGCAAACATCCAGCTGTGTGGTAAACTGTGTGGTAAAATATTTGCCACGCTGTCTGTTTATCTTGAAGAAGTGAACACACGTGGTGGCCTGTGCGAGCAACAGCGGCATAGTCTTCAAAAATGTGCACTGTTGATTGCGGCATGTAGTGTGCATTGAAAGGTATTGAGAATATCGGTTCAACTGAGAATACTGTGTGTGGTGTGTGCAGTGTCAATAACAATGTGTCTTGTTTGCGAAGACGTTAGCACTCATGGCAGGGACCGGACGATGAAAAAACTTGATTCGGCATTTTAGTCAAGGTAAATATGCACTTGACGCGACCATCTGCGAGTGAGTACATCTCGGTGTTTGCGCTGTGTGCAGAAAAAAATTGCAAGAACACCGGGCTGGAAGATACCATTTGCTGAAGCTGCATGTATGAATCGCCCCGACGAGTACGCAAGCTCAATAAAGGTATAACTCGTTTTATCGAAGGCCTCATATGTCTTCATGTAATAAGCAGAGATTCTTGTTTCACATATACTCAGTACCTTTACCGCTCGATATTCATGAAGTGACAATGCAAACAACAAGTTTGTGTGTTAGGTCCTAAGGGAGCAATGGAAATATGCAAATAAGTTGTAGGTGTCAGATGCAGCGATGTAACTGCACAAAAGATTACGTATATATTAGGCTACAGGTTTAGAATCGCATACGTCTCAGTGGTCTCTCAGGAACGTCACAAACAACTTCCTTGCCAACCAGCCCTTGCACAGAGGGAGGGAATGGTATGGCACGGTGCTCGAAGTGACGTCACACTATTTGCAAACATAGAGAGGTTTCTTACTTAGGCAACATTTTGCACAATATATTTTTTAGATGCAAGACTGTACTCATCCACATTGATCATACTGATGTCTTTTGTTGTTACCTTGTGCTGTGAGTTACTAGGCATTTAGTCACCATGATCTTTAAAAGCTAAGTTCAGTGTTCTCTCTCATATTCCTGACAACTGTGTTGTTGCATAAATTGGGCAAAAAAGCAACACAGAAAGGCTGTCACAATAAATACACCAACATGGGTATTCTCCTGCAAACAAAAGTCGGCACTGGTCCTGTCATTACCCGTCTTCCTTCTCTCTTCGCCTTGTTTGTGCTGAAACAGCCAAACACCTGATGAGTTAGATGAGAAATATTAACGCATAAAAACTATAAGTGCTTGCATCAGCAACTACACAACAGCGTGATAACTGCACCCCTGCCACACAGCAGCGAAACATATTTTGAACATGCTGGCAGTGTATTATTTTATAAAAAGCAACTCTCGCAGATTACAAAATCTCACATCGTGCATGCAAGTTTTCTTCAAAGTCAGGCGTACAATGTAGGGGCTGGCCGGTACATTATTAGTTACAAGCAAAGGCGTCTTGCAGGTACACATGCAGATTGCACGAACACCTCTCTCTCTCTCTACACTAGGCACACACATTATATCTTTCAACAAGCACATGCCACTGTTTAGGGGCATAATAACGCTCTACCGTGAACGTATACTAATCAACCCACTTAGGCGGTTAGCTAGGTGAATCGAGCCAAGTTACAAATTGTATCGCCCGCTAACGTAAACAATATGCTGCTTTGCAACAAATGGCACTGCAGGCTTCGTTTAATCAACAACGTAGCAAGCGCCGTGTGCGTCTTCCTCACTACATTGCACATATGAAAAAATCGATCACCATACACATGCATGTTGCCGCAGTTGTCTCGAATTAGCTCCAGTAAGGCCGCGACGATGCGCCATGGCTCTGCTGGCGTTAGCGTTGCCAAAGCAAATCGGCAACCGCACTCGCAAAGGCGCGTAAGGTTGCCGTTTCACGACGCCTCGTTCGAGTGCAGCAACACACACTTGCACTGAGTGGCATACTTGGTCTACATAAAAAAGTGTCCCCCTTACCTTTAGTTTCTTTCACACTGTCCTGAGGGAAGCGACCACAGGCGTCAGCCGTGACCTCGGAGTCCTTCGAGCGCCCGCCCAACCCGCCGATTCTTTGGACGACTCGTACTTGATCCGCACTCGAACAACCGCGGGAATAGGGCGCAATCTTAGCACATCACACGAACGAGGAACGGCGCTTCCTTGCGTAAATTTAACATTTCGTGCTCTCGTGTGTAGCAGCGCGAACACATGAGAGACGCACCCAAACGGCATGCCCACAGAAACAAAGAAGACAAACAACATGTGGCTTTAGCTATGAATGGATTTGACTTAGATATCTGTGTGAGGAAAATAAAAAAAAAACATCTGTCGCTGCTATAAACTAAAAAAAATGTATGTTATCTGGCAAAATAACTTTAAAAGTGATAAACGGTTATTCAAAAAACAAGTTACAACTTATGAATATTTTCGCAGGTCTTTGTTTTCATTTTGTACTAGCAGACGACAGCCTCCTACTGCTTCTATGACAGACGTAGTGCGGTTTCACGTTCGGTGCGTGTCGCCGACGCAAAGCTCTACAGTAGTGATATCAGAGTTATCAATTCTCAATGAATCATAGGATGGCTACAAAGCAGTAACATTTTGACATAGTGCAGTACGCAATCTTTCAAGGTGTGACATTTCTTTGCTCTGAAGCAAATCGAAGCAAGCGGGCCGGCGCAATCAGCTGATGTCGCCACTACGCGAGGCATGGTCGTGCGCAATAGCGTCGCGCCCCGTGCTCGATTTGTCATCAAGCGATAGAGCTACTAAGTGGAATACAGCTAGATGCAGGGATTAATGGCGTATCACTCTAATTCCCTGTGGTGGCCGACTCAATCGCAAGAGAGCCCCGGGAAACAACCTTCAACTGCTCAAGCTTGTGTGTGGGTTTAAAAATACTTGTTTTCATCCGCGGCGGGGCAGCAATTTATAGTTGAAAGACATGCGAAAAGCATGTGACGTATATACAATCCCCAAACATATGCACACAACAATAGATACGATCGCATATCGTACATAAATATGCCAACTCATAGCACGTAAAAAGCAAATTTATATGCATAACTTAAACTGACGTTCTACCTTCAGTGCGAATAGCTCAGCAAGCTAACGCACTCAGTTCACGTACGCGAGCACAACTGAGCGGCGTAGGTTCGAGTCCCGCCAAGTTAAATTTTTTTTAATTTTTTTTCAACGTTTTTATTGTACTGCTATCTTTTCTAATGCCTTAGGTTCTAAAACAAAATAAAAGCAATATTGCGTTCAAGTACGTATGTGGGACTCTGTTTTTTGTGCAACAGTTATTAGTATTTTTATTTTCATTATTAATTTTTTATTTATTTCATAATATAACAAAATTAAGGACTAAGGGGAACATTGGGTCTGCTTGATTGTGAAGGGACTCGAGAAGTAAGAAAACTCAAACCAAAAAATTTATTTGAGAAAAAACTGAGCATTTCACAGCCGGACCAGTTTCTTCAAGGGTAGGCCCTAGGTATGCGCAAGACTTGCTATATGACTCATCTCAGGCTGTGGCAGTTGAGGGAAGGCAATATCACTGAGAAGCAGTTCCAAAATATATTTTGGTTGATGTTTTTTGATTCCTCCAAAATAAGGGCTGCACAATTGTGATCGAGCCGAACCAAGAATTGCGGGCACGAAGTCATGAGCTAGACAGAAAATGAATAATGATGATTGTTTGAAAAATTGCCCTTAATAAAAGGAAGAGTTATGGAGTGCTACGTAGCTTAACTCGCAGTAGAAATTTTATACATACATATAGATAGTTTAAAATGGACAATGTTGCACACACAGACATTGGTTAAATTTCTTGCAGCACAGTTGAAGCATCTATGTAGAACTGAAGCATCAAGTAAAGCTCATGCGTCCTCACTTTATTGCGCTTTACACAGCTTGTATGCGTCCATGCAGCCATGATATGATACATTTTAAAGCGTTTGTTTAACCTATAATCTTCTTATTCACTAAAGCTGGCCCATAAGTTGTGTCTTATGTAGCACTACAATTGAAGCGTAATCTGCATGGTAGTCTGAAACAATGCTTTTGAAAATCTCAAAACAACCCAGCTCTATACACGACCATCCGTGCATCAATGATAAGCACCATTATGTGTTTGTACATATCAGTTGTGCTCTCATACTCAATTATTTTCTGACCACTCCCTCTGCCCCTACCTCGTTTCTGTCGTGAAGCTGTGGCAAGTTGTGTATAGCTGTATTTATATTGTAGGAGCACATACTATCAATAAAAAATTATTTTTAGGCTACATATTATTTTCATAGATTTTCATTTCTTTTGTCGGTGCTCAGGAGAGCTAAGCTCATGGTCGATATTTTAAAATGACATTTCTCTTTGCCAATGTTAATGAGAACAATTTCATTAATATTGGCAAGTTCATTCACATTGAATTTAGTTCTCATTATTATTGTTTCTACCAAAAAACGAACCCTTGAAGTTATGCTTTTTGCTTGATTTGTTTTCGTGTGAAAGCATGCAAGTAAAATGACAGTTATTGTCATTCCTTGTGAATGACACATTTTCCGTGTGACAGACTTTAGCACCTGGTCATCTACAGAAGTTTTATTCATTCTGGAAAAGGGCGAACAGCGGTGACTGACAACACAGACTAGCCTGCGTTATTCTTTTGTACTATATATCTCACTGTGCATTCATTTATAACTTTATAGAGCTCAGATTTCCTGCTGAAAATGTGACAACAACTGTAGAGTTTCCACATTTTTGCAACAATCCACATGCCTATCATTCACTATTGCACATTTTCGTAAGCACCTTACAAAATCTGTATATTTCCGTAAGACCTTACATTCTGCATTTTCCTTATGAAAGCTTCTGTACACTCCATACACTTTCCTTATCCTTCCATATCTTCCATCATGAACTCTCCGTATGCTCCATAAGTTTCCTTATCTTTCCTTATCCTTCCATATACTCCACAAAAAGCTTTCCATATATGCCATACATTTTCCTTATACTCCATAAGAAGCTTTTCGTAAATGCCATACAACTTCCGTATATTTCCATAAAACTTCATATTTTTTCCGTATGTAGCATAAGGAAATGTTGCGGAGTCCATATATTTTCCGTAAGATTTCATACGGAACGTTTAAGTAGGGATGAGTCAGATTTATACAAATAATTGCTTTTTACTGTCCTACCGATAGCAGCTCCCACCGAACCTGGGATGCTTATTGGTAGGAATTCGACTTTTAAAATTAACTTGTAAAATTGAGTTTTTGTTTACATTTTCGAAAGATATAGGTAATTTTCCCTGAATATTTCGAGGTTATCCGTAGCAGGACCTCTGTACAGAGGCCGCCGCTGTAGCAATTGTGACTCCGTCATGATTTTATTATGATCGTTCGACATCCACTTCCACTTCACATATTTCACGCCACTGTCATCACTTTAATACTTATGTTTTTACCTGTGGTAGCACGAAGAATTTTAAGGCCCCTATATAGCCACACAGCACATCATTGTTGACATCTCGAGTCACTGAAATGGCACTCTTTGGCCACCAATTAGCCCTTGCGCCATAAATCACCACAGATCATCAGTAAATAAAGGGCACAAGATTAAAATAACAAAACAGTCGCAAATACCAGCTATTCTTCAGCATACATAATCAAGACGGGCGCCATGTTGAAAAATACGTAGCGCCGTTTGCTAGCAGTGAAACACGCCCACTGCTTTCTTTCGAATGCACCATCTTGCTTCCTTTAGGAATTAGGTAACTCACAACCACAGCATTTGCGTTCACATTGCTGTGTTTTCTTACGTTCTGTATAAAACACTGTTCCACTCATGTATAAAAGAAAGCGAAAAAAAGCTGCGTTTTCAAGAAGCAGGGAACAATATCGCTTATGCTGCAATGTTATTGAGAGTGGTATGTTGAAACGCTAGCAACGGTGAAGGCCCGCCATATCGACGAGAAGTTCATGCATATAGAGAGCGAACACACTTTCATCAGATAAAAAAACTTATTTCCTTGGTATAAACAAACTACAGAGTGATTACCGCAGGCACATCTACTAGAGCTGCTAGTCATAGCCCACGCACTCTGGCGGTCACATTTGTTGTAGACTGTGTACGAGTGCTAGAGGCGACGTACCGTGAATAAATTTTTGCTTGTCGTAGGTATTTTCGTCATCTGATGACCTAATACTATATGGTCGCTTATTTACTGATGATGGAGACAAAGCTACATGCCTAAGCAACTTTTTCCACTTGGTATTTTACCTAAATGCTGCTGTAAATAGCGTGCAAATATTAGGAACCTTTCACCTATGCTTCTTGCCGAGTTTAATATTATTTGAATTGAAAAACTATTGAAGGACATTTATGAAAGTAAATATAGTGCTGCAGACAAAATTTCTTCGAGTATTCCTAGGCGTTGCGCGGAGCTGATTTTGTGTAACTGTATGCAATTTTCAAAAGACCATTAGTGACAAGTATCTTACTACATGAATGGAAGATTTTGCATGTGGTGCCAATAAATATACATGGTTCAAAAAGAACATTATTTTGTATAGACCAATAGCGCTTACGAATATTATTGTAAGAAACTTGAACACAATAAATAAGAAGAAATAATAAATCGTTTAAACATGCCCAAGGTAGTCATCATCAAACAGCGTGAATTTCAAAGAGGGCTGTCTTGCACAACACAATTGGTGGAATTTTATATCTATGCGGCATCGGGCGTGAATAGTGTAGATTAGGTGAACGGGATGTTCTTGGATCCTTGTAAAGCCTTTGACACAGTGTCACGTTCACTCTTATTGCTTTAACTTACCACCTTACACATTGATAAGATTTTTGATTGGATTCAATGCCACATTTCTCAAAGAAGACAAATCGTAGTAGTGTAGGAGAAATGCTCTGAAAACTCAGATTTTACCTCAATGGCACAACAGGGATTCGTTGAGGGTCTGCTATTACTTTTCAGGCATGTCATTGCTATCTCAGCAAGAATTTGATCTTCAGTACGGTTGTTGGCTGACGTATGTGTAGTGTGCTGAAAATTTCAAATCACCATGAAGCATGATGACTTCAGCAATAGTTAATACTCAATTTTACTTGGCGTATTGAATGGGAAATATTTTGAACATAACAAAATTGTGTACATAAATCATTTACAACGGCTCCTGCTCGGGAGAAAGGTATGCCCGTCATATCAAAACCTTGGACCACGTGTTTTTTTCCGATCGCTTTTAACTTTGGTAATAACCTGCCGGGAAACTTCTTACTGATACAGTGCCAAGTCTTAGTGGTAGACCTGTCGCCGCTCAAGTTTCATCAGGACAGGAGTAATAGTACCGGAACTATTTCGTGACCAAAATTAAGCCTAATCGTTAAAAATATTAATTTGAGAACATCACCTCACAAACAAATTTAAATTTTGTCCACTTAATATATTAATGAACAGCACCCCATAGGCTAACCGGAGGCCCAACTCCGTACCCTCTAGGACCTTAATTAGGGGGTAATCAGCAGAAATCTCATTTCATTAAAACATTTTTATAAAAAGAACCACTCACTTGACTTATACACCGCTGAAACCTACCTTTACAACATAACAATCCGCTTCATCTTGTGAAAAAATTATTTCAATAGCTTTAGCCAATGAAAAGCTATGCAGTTAGAAAGAAGTTAAAGAGAAACGCTAATAAACGTGAGGCACCCGCGTCTTCCCTCGTCCTCGCTCAGAGAAGGAGGATGGCTCACTGCTCGGGCAAAAGGTACGCTCGTCAAATGAAAGCCTTGGACCACGTTTTTTTTATTATGATTGCTTTTAACTCTGGTAATAACCTACCGGGAAACCTCTTACTAATACAGTGCAAAGCCCAAGTAGTAGACCTGTCGCCGCTCAGGTTTCATCAGGACAGGTGTAATAGTTCCGGAGCTATATCGTGATCAAAATTAAGCCTAATCACTAAACGAATAATTTGGAAACATCACCTCACTAACGAATTTAATTTTTCTCCGCTTAATACACTAATCAACAGAATTGCTTAATTTTGCGCACTTGAGAATGAACAAGTCTAGAAATGCATCTCTCGTAAGTGATGTGCCGCGTCTATTAACACACACTAACACATTCGGAGAAATCAGCTTAAAACTGTCTCACGACCGTTACTTCTGAATTTAAATAAGGTCGAAGTTCATGGGAGGATCCTTGGAATATGAGCTGGCGCTGGAGCTAAGATTTTGAAAAGCAAACTTATTCAAGTGTTGGCTTCAGCAACACACCAAGAACTTTTCGTTGCTTGTACCGTGCCCAACATGTCGAGTGTTTCAGCAGATATGCTTGAAGTCCTTTTAAAAACAGAAATGACTAGATCAATTAGGCAACATATGCAAGACTGTGTTTACTGCTGAGGCAGTCATGTGTTAAAATAACTACAGGTTGTGATTCGATGACCAAATATAAAAATTGGACCAGGGTTTCAGGACAAGACAGCTAAAGCAGGGATCCTACCTCTAGGATGAAAGTGTGTGTTATCCTAGAAGCTCGCACATAATTCTGTACATGCCAAAAATTTATGCACTCTAGTGAGGGATGACAGCATTTTCACTGAAAATTGAAAATGAAGTGAGAAATACCACAACTATCAAATTCTTATTGTAGACTATTTACTATTTACTGTCATGTAATAATTAAGCAAGTGTCCATTTGAGGCTGTGCCATGGCTCACTGAAGCACACTGTATGTTTTTGAATATCTCTCGCCCACAGCACAAAGTGAATATATGTGTACCTAAAATATAATGTAGTAATATATATGAGTGAGCTGCTTATTTTCTATTGTTATCTAATATTTTTGTAAACAACTATTATAACAAGCACCTGTGTACATTAAAAAAACCTCGTCTGTTTTAGCACTATGCAATGATAGTGGTAAATCAGCTGCGATGACGTAGTGGTTAGAGCATCCGCCTCGCATGCAAAAGGTCCGTGGTTCAAATCCCGGTGCCGCGCAGTTCCCAACCGGATAAAAAAATACGCATTGTGATGGAACTGCATTACGAGGCGTGGGGTGCGGCCTCACTGGTAACCACCACCGGGAACGCACTCCCTCACCAGAGAAGGATTGGCCACCCTGGTGCAGTATCTGGCCGCTACCTCCCACATGCATACGTCAATTAACTCACGGACCTCAGTCCCCAGCAGCTTCGAAGCAACTGACCACGGCGGCGGTCAGATCTGCAACGCAGCAGAGGGTGCTAAGAATCTCTGGATCTGGACAGGCCGTCATTGGAACCTGAACTTGGCAACGTTTAACGCTAGAACCTTATCTAGTGAGCGAAGTCTAGCTGTACTATTCGAGGAGCTAGAGGGTGTTAAATGGGATATAATACGGCTCAGTGAGGTTAGGAGGACAGATGAGGCCTATACGGTGCTACAGAATGGGCACGTCCTTTGCTATCGGAACTTGGCTGACAAAAGAGAACTGGGAGTGAGGTTCCTAATTCACAGAAACATAGCTGGCAACATAGAGGAATACTATAGCAATAATGATAGGGTGGTAGGTATTGTAATTAAATTGAATAAGAGATACAAGGTTAAGGTGGTACAGGCCTAAGCGCCTACATCCAGCCATTGTGACGCTTCAGTTGAAAGCTTCTATGAAGATGTGGAATCGGCAATGAGTAAGGTAAAAACACAGTATACAATACTGATGGGGGACTTTAATGCAAAGGTAGGGAAGAAGCAGGCTGAAGACCAGGCAGTAGGAGATTATGGCATCGGTACTAGAAACGCCAGAGGAGAGCTACTAGTAGAATTCGCAGAACGCAAGAATTTACAGATTTTAAATACCTTCTACCGAAAATGAGAAACCGCAAGTGGCCATGGAGGAGCCCTAATGGCGAAAATAAGAACGAAATTGACTTTGTAATGAGTGCACACCCAGGCATCGTGCAGGATGTGGAAATGGTTGGCAAGGTACGATGCAGTGACCATATAATAGTACGGTCTCGAATTCGCCTAGACTTGAAAAAGGAACGACAGAAACTAATAAGCAAGAAGCCAATCAATGAGCTAGCACTGAGAGGGAAAGTACAGGAATTCAGAGTCTCGCTTCAGAACAAGTACTCGGCTCTTAGTGAGGAAACCAACCTTAGTATAGATACAATGAATAATAATCTGACGAGTATCATTACGGAGTGTGCAGTGGAAGTTGGAGGCAGGGTAGTTAAACAGGACACTGGCAAGCTTTCCCAGGAAACGAAGAATCGCATTAAGAAGCGCCAAATCATGAAAGTCTCAAGTACAACAGACAAAATAGAACTGGCAGAGCTTTCGAAGTTGATTAATAGGCGTAAGGTATCCGATGTAAGAAGGTATAACTTAGAGAGAATTGAACACGCTCTGAAAAACGGAGGAAGCATCAAAGCGGTGAAGAGGAAACTTGGGATAGGCAAAAATCGAATGTATGCACTAAGGGACAAAGAGGGCAAAATAACTACCAATATGGATAGGATAGTTGAAATGGCGGAGGAGTTTTACAGAGATCTGTACAGTAGCAGGGAAAACCACGACTTTAATACTATAAGAACTAGCAGTAACCGAGATGACACCCCACCAGTAATGATAGAAGAAGTCAGCAAAGCTTTGGAGAGCATGCAAAGAGGCAAAGCTGCTGGTAAGGATCAGGTAACATCCGATCTGCTGAAAGATGGAGGACAGATTGTGTTAGAAAAACTAGCCACCCTGTTTACGAAGTGTCTCCTGACGGGAAGAGTACCAGAGTCTTGGAAGAACGCTAACATCATTATAATACATAAGAAAGGAGATGACAAGAACGTGAAGAATTACTGGAGGATTAGCTTGCTCTCTGTAGTATACAAGCTATTTACAAAGGTAATTGCTAACAGATTAAAGAAAACATTAGAATTCAATCAACCATAGAAACAACCAGGACTTCGAACAGGCTACTCAACAATCGACCACAATCATACTATCAATCAGGTAATAGAGAAATGCTCAGAATATAACCAACCACTATATATAGCCTTCATAGATTACGAAAAGTCGTTTGATTCAGTAGAAATATCAGCCGTCATACAGACACTGCGGAATCAGGGCATCGATGAAGTATATATAAACATCCTGGAAGAAATGTACAGGGAATCAACTGCCACAATAGTGCTTCATAAAGAAAGCAACAGAATACCAATCAATAAGGGTTTAAGGCAGGGGGACACAATATCCCCAATGCTATTTACCGCGTGCTTAGAGGAGGTTTTCAGAAGCCTAGGGTGGGAAATGCTAGGGATAAGAGTTAATGGAGAGTACCTTAGTAACCTGCGCTTAACTGATGACAATGCATGGCTGAGTAACTCAGGGGACGAATTGACACTCATGATTACGGAGTTAGACAAGGAGAGCAGAAAGGTTATCTACCATAGCAGAAAGATATCTACCATACGTCACAGCACAATATAGACAATATCTCTCATGAGACTACAAGCACAACAAGAGGTGAACTGTGTGGCTGGATTGTACATAAAAAATGAGCACTTGATCAGCCTGCTTAGGAGAAACGCTCTGCCATGCAAAAAGCTCTGAAATGAGCAAGTTATTAGCTGTATAACCTAAGCGAACTTCTATTTCCTCAACAAAATATTCTGCGTGGAGCCCGTTGTCTTCTGAGAATGGAACCTTCTGAGAATGAACTGCAGGGACATGCTTGTCATCCCTCACCTTCCCTTCATTGTCCAAGCGAGTGAGTTGTGGTAGTTGGAGTCACTGGCCAGCAATAGCGTTGAATTTCAGTCAGCAGAATATGCACGATGGCAACTGCCCCTGGCTCTGTTTATATAGTGTAGCGCTTTGTTGTCGGTCCCGCAGGGGCGCCTGCGCAAGTAGGCATTTGGTGTGTAGCGACACCACGGACCCGAGCTAACGGGGGAGTTTCTACTCCCTCCCACGCCTAGCCGTGCGTGGCTTTGCCGTGTCCGGGGAAAAGGGGATCCTGTGGGTTGAGCCGACGCCTGGTGATCGGACCTTTAAGGCCCCCCGGCAGAGGCAACACACCCCTTTGGCCCTGGCTTCACGTAGACGGCACCCCCGGATTGACCCGCCCGGGGGTAATCGGCAGTTGCCTTTTCCTGTCTCCACCTCACATCTTCGTCTTTTTTCTCACTTTAAATCTTTCCTGTCCTCTACTCACTTCCATTGTCTTCCGTGTTTCCTGGCGGCAAGGGTTAACCCTGTGTGGCTATTCTACCTTGGATACACCATATTCGGTTATAGTGGTGGCGTACAGCTAGCGTCTGCGGGGCCTGTACTTACAGACCCTGCAGCGTCCCATTGTAGGACTCCATGGTGGGTGGCTGGCGCCGCTGCCGAAAGTAAGCAATTACATATGGCTCGTTCCTTCCCCCCAATCCCTGATCGCCCTCAGAAAAAAGGGCGCACCGATGAAGTTTTCCAGTTTTTTGGTAACCAGAAAGTATTTTTTCCCCGATTCCATGTTATCCACGCTGACACATCCGGCAAATCAGTGCGCACACTTTCACCTTTTCTAGTATCAAAGTCTTTGACGGAAATCTTTGGCCCAGGATATAAAGCTTCGAGAATGGCAAGTGGTGACCTCCTGTTGGAGCTCCGCGAGCAGAAACAATATGAAAAATTGCCTAACCTAGTGAAATTTGGAAATACCAAATTAATAGTAACCCCACACCAAACCATGAACACCACCCGTGGCGTTGTCTCAGATGATGACCTGTTAGGGCTGACGGAGGCTGAACTCCTGGAGGGTTTCAGCGAACAGAATGTCATAAACGTAAAACGAATTAGCATGAGGCGTGATGGCAAAGAAGACCAGACTAAACACCTGATACTTACCTTCAATTCAAGTGTACTGCCCGACTCCGTTGAGGCTGGGTATATCAAGCTTAGTGTGAGGCCATATATACCAAACCCCCTCCGATGTTTTAAATGCCAGCGGTTCGGCCACAGTTCACAGTTCTGCCGAGGCCGCCTAACTTGCGCCAAATGCAGTGCTAAAGAGCACACATCAGATGCCTGTGAAAACTCTCTTCACTGTGCGAACTGTAATGGGGAACATGCCGCATACTCGCGGTCATGCCCGTGCTGGAAAAAGGAAAAGGAAATTGTCACAATTAAGGTAAAACAAAACATTTCATTTAAGGAGGCACGAAGGCAAGTGTCCTGCCTACCAGAAACTAGCTTTGCCGAGGTGGCGCGTCAGGGGGCAGCGCCACGATGGCCCCTGGCGCCTGTCTGGCACACGCGTAGTGAGCCAGCGGTGACGCCATTTGCCCCCTCGGCGGTTGCAGACAGTGCTGCTCCGCCATCCAAGAAAGACCCACCAACCTCCGGGCTGGGGGCCGCGAAGGTCTCGTCTTTTGAGGCGAGGCCCTTAAAACAAATGCAGCGCTCGCAAGAGCGCCTGTCCAGCACCTCGCAAGAGGCAATGGACACAACACCGATCGTGAGGGCGCAGCCAGCGCCTAAGGATCGGCGCGACTCCGTCGACCGATCCAAAAAAGAAAAATCTCGTGTCATGGCCCCTGGAAAGGGTCCATGAGCTAACCTTCCATCCTTGAGCACACAGCACAAAACAAATCTAAAATGGATACACAGATCTTACAGTGGAATGTGAGAGGACTTCTGCTTAACCTCGATGATATTAGAGAACTTCTTATTAAACATACTCCAAAGGTGCTGTGTGTTCAGGAGACACATCTTAAGTCCACACAAACAAACTTTCTAAAGCATTATGCCATCTTCCGCAAAGACCGTGACGACGCTGCCGCTTCGTCGGGCGGTGTCGCTATAATAGTTGATAAAGGTGTTGCCTGTCAGCAAATAAACCTCCGAGCTTCTCTTGAGGCAGCTGCTGTTCAAGCAGTGCTGTTCGGGAAGCTACTAACAATTACCTCTATTTACATTCCCCCGTGCTATCAACTTTCAAAGACACAATTTCAAAGCTTCATTGATGAACTTCCTCCGCCATATATAGTCGTTGGTGATCTAAATGCACATAATCCCCTATGGGGCGACTTCTGTTTAGAGGCGCGAGGACGCCTAATAGAACACTTTCTGTTTTCGTCAGGTGCATGTCTACTAAACAAAAAAGAACCAACGTATTATAGCACTACACATAACACATACTCTTCTATAGACCTGAGTATTGTCTCGAGTGCTATAATTTCATATCTGAAGTGGTTCGTTCTCAAGAACCCTTTTGGCAGTGACCACTTCCCGATTATGTTAAAGTTAACAAAAGAAGATACATGCTCGCCTGACTTTCCTCGCTGGAACACGAAGTCAGCCAACTGGGATTTATTTCGAGAAATTACATTTTTAGACGGAGATGAGATTGCTGATTTTAATATGGACGATGCTGTAGCATACCTAACAGGTGTTATTATTGACGCTGAAATGTATCAAGCAGACCAACGGAATGACCAATAAACGTCGCATCCCATGGTGGAACGACGATTGCCGGAAAGCGCGCAATAGACAAAATAAAGCCTGGAGACTACTTCGAAATTACCCAACGGCTGAAAACCTCAACAATTTCAAACAGGTTAAGTCCCAAGCCAGAAGAACGCGTCGCCTTGCAAAGAAAGAAAGTTGGGATAGGTACATTTCCGGTATAAATTCTTACACCGACGAAACGAAGGTTTGGAATCGGGTAAAGAAGTTAATGGGTCGGGAGTCACAACCCCTACCTTTGTAGCCGAGGGGAAAGCCTGGAGGAGCAGGCGGACTGCCTAGGCGAACACTTTGAATACGTCTCGAGTGCATCGCACTACACAGAAACGTTCTTAAGATTCAAAGAACGCGTAGAGCAGCAACCCCTTAAATCTAAACGTCCCTCCAGGGAGGCTTACAACTGCCCATTTTCATTAGCTGAACTTAAGGCATCTCTTGCGTACTGCAACAACTCGGCGCCAGGTGGCGATCGTATAACGTATGAAATGATCAAGTATCTTCATCCAGAAGCACTAAAAACGCTCCTAACCCTCTTCAAGACCATGTGGGAAGCTGAATATATTTCATTGTCATGGAAATAAGCGATAGTCATCCAGGTACCTAAACAAGGCAAAGACCCGTCCTTGGCCGCCAGCTACAGGCCAATAGCGTTAACAAGCTGTTTGTGCAAACTATATGAGAAAATGTTAAACCGGCGCTCAACCCACTTCCTAGAAAGTAACAGTATACTAGACCCCCTTAAGTGTGGTTTCAGAGAGGGGAGGTCGACAATAGACCACCTTGTTCGCATAGAGACATACATTAGAGATGCATTATTCATAGGCAGTTTGTACTTTCGGTATTCTTAGACCTGGAGAAAGCATACGATACCACATGGCGATTCGGGATTCTACCCGATCTTGCCGCCATGGGCATCCATGGGAACATGCTAAACACAATTAAAAGTTATCTGTCTAACCGAACCTTTCGCGTAAAAGTGGGAAATGCTCTCTCTAGATCATTTACCCAAGAAACTGGTGTTCCGCAAAGGGGCGTGCTTAGTTGCGCACTCTTTCTTGTAAAAATAAACTCCCTGCAGTCAGTCATTCCAAGCACGATGTTTTATTCCGTGTATGTTGATGATGTGCAGATGACTTTCAAATCATGCAATATGTCTATCTGCGAACGACAAGTGCAGCTTGTAATAGATAAATTCTCTAAATGGCCAGATGAGAAGGGTTGTAAAATAAACACCAAGAAAAGTACTTGCGTACTTTTCTCCAACAAACGAGGGGTAATGCCACTGCCAAATGTTCCGATCAAGGGTGACCAACTTTCTGTGAGCAGCAAGCATAAATTTCTGGGAACCTCTTTAGATTCTAAGCTCACGTTTATTCCCCATATTAAATATGTCAAAATGAAATGTTTGAAAGCGATGAACGTCCTAAACCTCCTATCACGTACAAGATTGGGAAGTGACCAAAAGTGCTTCTTGCAGTTGTACAAAAGCTTTGTCGGGTCGCGCCTTGATTATGCCTCTATAATTTATCATTCCGCAACGCCAAGTGCATTAAAAATCTTAGACCCCGTTCACCATCTTGGTATCCGACTTGCAACCGGTGCTTTCAGGACAAGTCCAATGCAGAGCCTCTGCGTAGAGTCGAATCAGTGATCATTTCACCTAAAGCGATCCTATAGCAGTTTCACATATTTTATAAAGGTACACGCATCAAGCATCTTTCTTATTCAACTAGAAATGATCTTACCACTGCCACCCCCTTCCATAATTGACCCGCTGCGAGAAAGCCGTTCTTTTTGCATGTGAGAAACTTAAGAAAAGAATTGGGTGTTCCACTGCTAGAAATTTTACAACAAACTTTGCAACAAGCTAGAAACTTTACAACAAACAGAAAATTTCACAAACAAAACTTTTACCACCGTGGCAGTGGCAGCTTATATATTTCTCACCTCATTTGTCGAGATCACTAAACAAGCTCCAGAAACACATATTAAAATGCATTTATGACAAGTCCAGTCCAACTACTCATGCGTAGAGTTTTATACCGACGCTTCTAAGTCGCATGCAGGGGTGGCCTATGCAGCCTTCGGACCATCCTTCTCGGAATCCGGTGTACTGCACCCTGAAACAAGTATACTTACGGCTGAGGTTTATGCACTATTGTTGGCTGTGAGGCATACACGGAAATCAAACATACAAAAATCAATTGTACTTATAGACTCGTTAAGCATCGTAAATGCATTAGCATTACTTTTGAGATTCAGAAATATGGTAATAATTGAGTTGTACTCCGTCCTGTGTACTGCGTATATGTCCAACCAGCATGTTGCTATTTGCTGGGTACCTGGCCATAGAAGTATCGAGGGCAATGTGTTAGCTGACCAAATGGCCATGTTGGTTATATTGTGCGCTATTAACCCTATATCTACTGTCCCTGCAACAGACCCAAAACCCTTTTCACGTAAGAATCTGCGAAGCCACCGGCAACGCTTGTGGGACACAAAAATAAATAGTAAGCTTCACTTGATTGAGCCACAGTTTGGTTACTGGCCCTCCGCTACGAGAACATGGCGAACTGATGTCCTATTCTGTCGCCTCAGAATAGGACACATTTATGGTACCCATAGCTTTCTGCTGACTGGCGATCAACCTCCTACTTGTGGTAGATGTGGCGAGAGGCTAACCGTCCTCCACGTCCTGAAAGAGGAAGAAAAAGAAGCTGAAAGAGAAAAAAAGAATTATTTTCCTCTAGCATACCGCGATCATTTTCCTTTAGATCCTATTTTGTTTCTCGGTGAAGAGCCGCTTTTGGATCCAAATCGTTTCTAAGTTTTAAAAATATTGTAGTATTGAATGTTTTTAGCCCATTACGTTCATAGCATATCCTCTCTTCAGAAGATGCCGCTGTGATAGCAGATTTCAATGAGCCCAGGCCTCTATGCTCTTGTTTTAAGGGCTCTGACGAGGCATTGGTGCTCCACGCCAATTTTTTTATTTCATACACGTATCATTTTGAAGCATATTATGTCTCCATAGCACACAACATTTGTCTTTGCCATAGTTTCACTATATGTATATATTACGCACCTACAGCGACTGTTTCTAGGCCCTTTAAAGCCACGTCACATCTGTTTTATCCACACTGCATATCGCACAGTTTATTATCATCGCTCTGGCAATCTTTGCCCACATCTGGTCCTTGCGCCAATAAACTCTACTAATGAAGAATAACTTCATATGTATGCGCAATTTTTTTAGCTGATTGGCTTCTGCTTGGTGTGTATCTTGATGGTGTTACTACAGACGATTTGCGTTTTGCCCTATGCAACCTTTTTTCTCGAAGACATGTTGCTAGAGTGAAATGTTAAGCTTCTTCATTCGAAAACACTTTTTTTGCGATGCGCACGTGATACCCCTTATAAATTTGAAAGGACAAACTTATGAATATAGGATATTCTATAATACTTAAGTGTAAAGGTTTGATTATTTACAGCATTATTATCCCTGAATTTGGCCTGCCACATGTGTTTGCGCTGCTAATAACATTTAGAACTTGTTGAAAATAAAAGACCGCTTGATCAAAGTCCAATACACACAGAGGCTCAGTTATGATGTTTAGTCATATGTCTGCCACTTAGACACATATTGCATGACGTGTCTTCAAGAACTATTTTCATAAGGAAGAGCGCTAAAACCTTGAATTTTCAGAGTGGGAGCTTGTAAAAAAGAATAATAAATAATACCTAAAGCATGCTTCTCATGCTATATGTAATGATATACGAAACATTCAACCGTCGAACAAGGATAGAAATAGCACCTTGTCGGTAATAAATTGATGCGATAATGTCCTCATGTTTTCTCATTGTTAATCCTCTATAGCGCCGTGTATAAATACGGAGGATTCTAGTCCTCAAGCACTTCATCCACAGACTGAACCTCGAAGGAAGTCAACATGATGCTTCTTGTACTCACTCTTGTTTTTGTTGCAGTTCTAGGCTACGTTAAGGGCGATAAGCCAGTTTGGGCGGATAAAGTGGCAAATGGAGCCCACCAAGATGCAGTGAAGGTAAAATGATTCGCTCTTTTTGCGATGTTTTTGCATGAAGAAATATAAGAGATGTATATATTTGTTTCATGTGAGCGTAAAAACCAGTGAATGTTGTTTTCAGTTTTACGACTCATTACAACTCAAGACTGTACCAAATATCCACACAGCGTTTTTTGTGTGCTCGCAGAAGCTTACAAACGATCGTCAAAAGACTTAGTACTTGAGTTGGTTAAAAAGTGTAGACAAGGCCCGTCTATTTCCGACTTCCACAAGGATACAACTTCTTTCGTTGGCCAACGCTTGCTCTTTCAGCGAATTCAACTTTGGGATTTGAGTTGAATATTTAGTGTAAATTGTTTAGATGAGTAATAAATGAAGAGAATTGTATTTTATGCACATATGGCGTAATAATAAGCTTGCTGTATTTTTCTTTTGGAGTGAAATTCGGAGTGAAGTATCCTTTAATATCCGTAACGATTACCACTTCTTTATGCATACAATTTATTTTCACTTTTCAGATGTTTTACACTAACACAAAGTTATAAACATGATTTAACAACAAATCTAATTGGCCGTATGGATGTTGCGCTGTAATCTACGCTTCTCTAGGAATTTACGCGGACCATTAGCTTCAGTACGCCTTCACCTGAAGTATCTTCTTACGGCAAGGCCTGTGCTGCCAAAGTTGTTGTTCTGAACAATTGCGTCTGAGTAGTGCTTGCAAGTCTGTTTCGGGAAATACATGCTCTAGACTGCAGACGAATCATGACTGGAGGCCTACAAAGTGACGTCGTTTTGTGCTTCTGGGAACAGAACCTCCGGCAACAGAACAGAAGTATTTCACACGCATGATATCCGTAACGTATTTGTGCACGAAAACTTGAAAAAGTCGTACCCTTGCATTTGTCTAATGAAATCTTTTCGATTATGTCATCTTCTTCTCTGTCCCTTCTGTCATTGCACTAACTTCTGACGTCCAACGATACTTAACACTACTTTCGAGAACTGATAATTTTGAAATTTAATATACAAGCTCTTCTAAGCACGTGAAGCCAAAGCATATAATAACAGAGGGAGGTCATAAGGTATTGAACCGTTGCAGTATGCACTTGCGCTCAACTCTTTTTCCGCCACCGTGGAGAGTGGCGGCCTCTACTGGAATTTTATGAGTCAATTACGTATTTGGCCATATGAATTTCAATGAAAGTTCACAATCTATATTCTTATCTCGTGACACCAATCGAGAGGATATAGGCAGACCCTGCAAAATTAACGTTTATGATGCTGCATAACTAATTATCGAGGATTTTGCTAGAAACTATAATTTTTCAGTCCAAACTCTACATTAATTACGTATATTCTGTTTCAGCATCTCAAAAATAGTGCTGAGAATGTTTACGACATGGTAAAAGCGACCTATAAGAATGACCCAGTGTGGGGGAATAACTTCAGATGTCTGTATGCTGGACTTGACAGCTTCAATGAGAACGAGAAGAGCGTTGACGCATGGTTTATGTTTATGAATGATGCTGATGCAATTTAGTAGGTACAAATTTCTTGCTTAATTGATATGCAAAAAATCGACGCAATATTGTCACGTGGTCGTCACACGAACGAATATAGCAACGTCGATGTTTTGATGAAACTGTTTATTCGGCCATACATGTGGGTGATAAATAGGAAGTTAGATGACAGCCGCGCACTGGCACTAATAAAGGCGAACAGAGCGTTAGCCGTCGATAAACTGACAAGCGGCGAAGCGCGCCGCTGCTTTTACATATGCCGGTGAAAATTCCAAGCCTATCACTGGCATTCGCATAAATGCTAAATAAATCTCTAGTGTTCGTGCTTTTCCGCAATCTTAACATACCAATATACAGAGATCGCGAACCTTCTCGAAGAATTGAGCGCTGTATAGGCTGAGCATTCGTAGACCTTGCGGATGAAAACCGAAAGAAAACGAAAGGTAAAATAAGAAATTGTGTAGCAATATAGAAGATATGGGGAGAATAATGCGTTGAAACCACCATATGAGTATGAGAGACCCCATAGTGAAAATCTCGGGAAATATCCACAACGTGGAGTTTTTTACGAGCACCAAAGGGTGAACACATAGGCATACAGCAACTTCGCCTTCTTTGAAAATGCCGCCGTTGAGCCAAGTTAGAAACCGCGACCTGCGGGTCAGCAGTCAAGTACTTTCCCCAATAGATCACTGTGGGGGGGGGGGGGGGGGCAGGTAATATAAAAGTAAAATAGCCACCGAAGTCCTAAAAAATTTCAATAAATTCAGCCGACAGGGCCACACACCTTTGCATGGGAGGAGAAGTTTAGGAGTCGGTAACAATGACACGTTGACCAACGTCAATGATATCATTTTTTTCCGCTTGTACGAGAGATCAATACAAAATAAACTCAAAGACTTGACAGAAAATCTTGAAAACATTTTTTGCCTAATGCGAACGTAATCGGTACCATACCTTGCTTAAGTAATCTTGTATACAAACACGTTTCTCGTTACACCAATATAAAAGTAGCAGGTTACCGCCCTACGTTACCAACAAAAAACTGTAACGCGTTACCGTTACAGTTACCAACAAAAAGTAACGAACTTTACCTCTGCTGGTACTCAGCAACAATATATATCAATCATTTTTCTTTTTTGCTGCCGGAACTTTCAGTAAGTATATTTTAAAGCTCACAGTTATTTTTCACACAATGCTTCTAAGCCAAACAGCGATATTATCTGAAATGTTGATTTAACTATACCTTATGCACTGAACCTGATCATGCACTGAGCCTTATCAATGTCATAGAGCTTATAGTTAGTCGCCTCTATAGTTGCATGCGATATCTTTGAACTCTAGCACATAGTGAAGCTCTTTGTCTTAACATCACCTAATCCACAATATGAGGTTCAATTATCAACACCTTATATATTTTCACAAACTAGTCGAGTTAACTATTATCGTAAGGATAAACGCTCTCCGCTAAGGACGCATTACTGGACTTTCAAAAAGTTTACGGCAATTATTTTAGCTGCTTCTCCTGGCCAAAAAAATGCGCCAAGTTTGTAGAAGTAAAGGAATGTTTTAATGGCCTGTTTGACTGGGAGTATGTGTGTGCACAATAATTTCTCGTTCATTTTAACCGGTTTACTTACCGCGAAAATTGGAGGCGTTTATGTGAAAGTGTTCGAGATCAGCCTCGCTCCTTCGGGAGCTTTCTAACTAGAAACGTTAACGAGAACGCAGTCTGCCATTGCTTCACAGGCTAAGTTGAGCATGCCAACAAATTGCATGTTCATCATGCAGTCGGCAAGAAGGTTTGGCATACCATCGACAACTTTCGTGTGACGAGACAGATTGAGGTTCAAAAGCGCTTCGTCATCTATCTGCGCCTCCGCAGTAAAAAATGGTCTATGAAACATTTTTCATGGAGAGAAGGATCGCTTCCTTTCTGAACAAAAACAGGCTATCGGCTCTGTGCCGGTAGAAAATTGTGGTGCTGTCGAGCACAGGGTGGCAGCCGCAGCTATAACAATGAATAGCCAGAAATCTGTCGGTGTTGTTCCGAGCATTATTGTTGTGCTCTCGGAATAGAGTTATGGAACACCTGCCTTTCCAGCCGATGTGGCAGGCTCAACACGAAAGAGAATTTCTGTAGACTATCTCCCTCCTCCACGCACAAATTCCAGAAATCAACGACGATGCCTTACCTGGCATCCAACATCGTGTCTCGTGAACGGACTGATTCTCTGTGAGAACGAAGCCAAATTGTGAGGGGCCGAAAAAACCGCATGCACACCAACGCGTCAGCCTATCTTTTAAAGCTGTGTGCACTGAGAAAGCTGAATCTTGTTAGAAATGACTTCGACTGTTTCAAATCTGCCCATGCTTACCTGTACGTCATAATTTGCAGCCCGTGGTACATGGCCCTGAGCTCTGTAGGTGCTTTCAGCGACAGCAATCAGCAACGTCTTAGGGTAGCCAGCTGTTACAAGACGAGCCACAGTGCTCTATACTGTCTTATGTCCGCGCAGGGAATCGGTGCCAGCTAAAGATGCCCCCACCCCTGAAGTTTCTCAAACTACACTCCGTCCACGCTTTACTTGTCAATGTCAGTTAAGCGACAGCGGTCCGACGCTGCATCAAAACAATTTTTCAGGGCTAATATCGGGAATGTACCTTCTTTGAAATGAAAAAGTAACGAGTAACCTGGCACGTCATGTTACCAAAAAATGTTAACGGCAGGCAGTACGCTACAAGTTACAGTTCCGAAATTGTAATGAGTATGTTAGTAAGTTACCTAAAAAGTAACGCGTTACCGATAACGACGTGACTTCTAAAGTGCGTCCGCACACACGTATAATGCGGAACAGGTAGCAGCAATGTTAGGAAATAGAGGATTGGAGAGTAGTTCGAGTGCAGAAGTATATACTTACCATCGGCGCATCAGCCGTGGCCAGGAAAGAAACGCAAGCCCCCCCCCGCCCCCTTACCAACCAAAAAAGAAAATGTTTGAGGGGATTGTGTAACCTAACTTTTGACAGTGACAGGGTGGGGGGGCAGGGGTGCTGAGCCACCTTCTTCTCGGCTGCACGCTGGGGAAACCAGGAAGTAAGGCAAACTGTTTCCATCACAGCAATAATCACTCCATTATCTTCTTACGCTTGATTGGAAATGTTACGAGGCAATGTTAAAACACAGTAAGATTTTTCCAACAATCCCGCTCGGATAAATTTTCTTCTAGGCGCTTTGTGGGGTGGGTCACCTAATCAATGCTTTTGCGTCTTGTTCTGTAGGCAAGCGCTGAACAGGGGCCCTATAATATTGCGTCATTTTTCATGCTTTTATTTTCGTGTGACATTTTGATGCAGTTACGAATTGGAACGAACGAACTCTTTATGAACCAGTCAAAGTACAAAGTATTTGCTGCTTCCGTAAAACTAGTTTTTTATAGGATAGATCATTACCGCTGCTCTGTCGAAGCTCTTGTGAGCCGATGAGCTAAACGATCGTTTTCGATGCTTAAGTAGTTATTTGTGGGCCCAAATTCATATCAGAGTACGAGCGCGTCAATAAAGTTCTCTTTCCTGATATATATAAAAGAAGGTAGCGATGGTTAGAAGATAGAATAAACATGGTGTATGAGCCAGGCCACGTCTCCCATTTATTATAGCGTCCTATATATATATATACAGGACGCTATAATGAATGGGAGACGTGGCCTGGCTCATACGCCATGTTTATTCTATCTTCTAACCATCGCTACCTTCTTATGTTACAGGATTCCCCCTCCCCCCAGAAGAAGTCTTGTCTAACACTTAACAAAACAACAGAAACGGGTGTTAAAGCGAGCGAAAAATGTCAAAATGCACCATAGTTCTGTTTCAGAGGGGAGTTCCTTAACTCGCACAAAAAATCTACAGCAGAGGGAAGCAGTGCGGTCATATCTAAGAGAACTCGGGGGGACGAGGCTGGCTGTGGCGTTCTGGGGAAGATGACCACGTCCTGCACAACTGCACTGACCAAGACGCTGCTTCAGCAGCTGCAAAGAACCAACAAGGCGGGACGTCCTTGTAGAGTTTGAAGGTAGGCACCGAGTTTTCTGTCGTGGGTGTTGTATTCTTTGTCGTGGCTGGACAGAACCATGGCATTAAGCTTGCGTTTGCGGTAACCAAAGTTGATGATACGATGTCTGTGTATCTGAAATTTGCAAATGGTGACGTTCAGTCTCTTTCGTGGTTTTTTAAGGTGGTAACTCCATTGGTAGGATTTTACATGAAGCGTTGATATCTCGTACAGAAGACTTCCTTGACGTTTCCTTTTACGAATATGGCTCAGATGTTGACGTGGTGTTTCCTTTAGTTGGTGTCGTTTCTGACGACCATCCTTAAGTCACAAATATGCTCGTGATCTCATTTGAGTTCGTCGTTGTGCTTGATGTAGCTGCCATATTCCGGAGTTCTTTGAGTTCTTGATGGCACTGCTGATGTTGCGAAATCTTATGAGGTGGTACTTCTCTAGTAACTCGAGCCTGCTTTTTCTTAATAGTTGATGTGACTAGTAGATAGTTGGTAGTCGTTGGGTTGTCGTAATTCTCGAAAGAAAATGAAGGTGGTGCACTAGAAGAGACAGTGAGGTCTTTGGAGGCTCTTGCAACGCCGTTCTTAATAGTCGCTTCTGGTACAAGGCAGTGCTTGAGAGTTGATTCTTCTGAGCCACCTGTGTTCGTTGGACTCTTAGGTGGCTAGGAAATCGACGGCGACACTGACAAACGTTTGATTTGGACGGAATTTGCTTGAGATTGGTTTTTTTGTCTGCGCAAATTTGGAGGTTGACTGTTCTGATGCATGAATATGGAAGGCAGACCCTGGAATTGGCTGAGTATGCTCGGAGCATCTCCACTCTATTTTGACCATAGTGAACACATGAGACACTAGGTGAGCGTTGTGAGCGACTGAAGATCCATGCGGCAGAAAAGCAGGAGGTTGGTCAATGCGCGAAGGCTGCTTTTGACTGTGACGACCGAGTGCGGTTGTCTGTGGATGGTGGGTTACAAGCAAGTCTTCGTCGTAGTCGTCATCGTATTCTTTAAACCAAAGGATCATTTCTTGTTTGATCTTTTCCCATGACTCGTCGTTTTGAAAATTGTGGGTGAGGTAGAATTTGAAGGCCTCACCAGAAACGTAGTCGGTAAAGTTGGCGACCATCTTCCGTTCCGACCATGATGCAGCGGTAGCGTGGAGCTCGAACAGGTTCAACCAGTCCTGCACGAGTCCATCGTCCGCTGCTCCAGTGTACTTGGGGATGGGAAGGTCTGTCGATGGTTCTGCCATGATGCCGATAACTGCTTGCGCCTGAGATCACCTCTTCTGTGGTCGATATTCAGTTGAGGCGTATTGCCGGCGGCTTCGTAAATGATGTGTGGCTGACGAGCGGCGGCCAGGTCTTCATCCTGTCGACTCGTGCGACGCTATGATGAATGGGAGACGTGGCCTGGCTCATACACCATGTTTATTCTATCTCCTAACCATCGCTACCTTCTTACGTTGCATATATATAATTATATATATATATATATATATATATATATATATATATATATATATATATATATATATATATATATATATATATAGTCAGTGGGAGTAATAATTCAATGGGCTAGTTAGTCTTCATGAAGGTATGGGATATGGCACAACGGGAGTGTTGTCAACAAGGATAAATATATTTATTTCCCAACAGTTTCGGGAGGGGTCCTCCCATCATCAGGGGATGAGTTATACTGACATGAGGTTCCAAACTTCGTTGCTGCCGCGTCCCTCTCGCTTTGAAAGACGTTTGCGAGAGTGAGAGGGAACTAGAAAAAGGAAAAAAAGGAAAAAAGGGGGAGAAAAAAGACGAAAAAAAGAAAGAAAAGAAAGAAAGTAGAAAAGAGGAAGAACCACTGTCAACACTGAGAACGAAGCCAACTGTCAGTCTACATCCACATGCGGTTCATATCACGTGCTGTTCAGTTCTTGACGTGTGTCGGGCCACCCAAGATTGTCGGGCCACCCAAGGTTTGTTGACCGCTTGTCAACAAACCTTTACAAAAAGCCTACAGACCGTCAAATGTACCTACATTTCAACAGCAGCCACCCAAAGCATTGCAAAACGGGTATCCCATATTCTCAGGCCTACAGGTACCGAAGAATATGCACCGATATGCGGGAATTCGACAGACACGCGGAACACCCAAAGCATTCCTTATTGAAACAAAATTATCCGGAAGACATTATTGACGATGCCATACTACGTGCTCGCAACGTGAACAAGAATGATATAATTAAGGGACCAAACAGAGTATCTAAAACGACTTCCCAAACGAACCTTGTACTAACTTACTCCTCATCAGCGCCACGAATCAAACACATACTTTCCCGCCATTTTAACATAATCAGGCAAAGCAAACGACTAACTTCTATTTTCGCGAAGCCACCTCACGTGGTGTACCGCCGGGATAAATATCTGAAGGACATTCTTGTCAGAGCAAAAACAAACACCCCCAAAATTCAATCAGGGTGCCATCCCTGCGGAAAAGCTCGATGCAAGGTATGCCCACAGATGGTCACAACACGCGAATCCAAAGCGAACTTCTCGGATTTCAAATTCTGCATAACTGAAAGCCTTAATTGTGACTCCAGTAATGTAATATACATGCTACATTGCAACTTCTGCGGACAAGAATATATCGGCCAAACAGACACGCCATTTCGGCTGCGGTTCAATAATCACCGGTACCGCGCCACTTCACTGCCGAAGCTAACTTTATCTAGACATCTGCGCCTGCCAAACCACAGTTTTGAAAATATCAGCGTAACTCTTTTGCAGTCCGGTTTCTCAAACAGACGCGAGCGCGAACAGCGTGAGGCATATTTTAATTTCAAATTTCGTACATTAGTAGCCGGCATCAACGAGGACCCCGGAAAACTCAACTGCCTCCGAGAAGTAAGCCAGGAGAAAATTGGTGACAAAGATTGATAGCTGGAGACCATGCTTTTTTCTGACTGACTCGTACGTGTACACTGTCCTTTCTTGTGTTTTTTTTTTCACATGCACATATAAAGTGTTTACGTTCGCCTACCACTTCATGACCATTGAAGGGAAACAGACGAAGATTGAAGGTAGATAGCCGACCGACCCATTAACGAGAAACCTTTCCTTTACGCACGCCACCCGCCGCCAGCCGAACGACCCATTACGGGGATACCCCTTTCTTTACGCACGCCGTCACGGACCCTCCTGGCACCACGGCGACAATCTTGGGTGCCCGACACACGTCAAGACCTGAACAGCACGTCATTTGAACCGTATGGGGATGTAGACGGACAGTTGGCTTCGTTCTCAGTGTTCACAGTGGTTCTTCCTCTTTTTTACTTTCTTTCTTTTTTTTTCTTTTTTTCGTCTTTTTTCTCCCCCTTTTTTTCTCTTTTTTTGGCTTTTTCTAGTTCCCTCTCACTCTCTCTATATATAAATATATATATATATTCGTGTGTGTGCATCCCAGCTGACGATTGAAGTAGGCTAGCCCCCCCCCCCCCCCCCGTCGCAAAAAGAGTTTGTACGCCAGTAATACGGACTCTATAAAATGAATTGTGAGCAGAGGTGAGTATGGCTATTGATCTGCGTAGCCTAACGACGTTCGATATTGTAGAGGCTCCATGTTGAACTGAAATATGAATTCGTTTTCTACTTGGCCAATCTTTGTTTGCTTCCGGCATCACCGTAGCGCTAGAATTTCCTTCTGGACGGCTATATGATACACCTGGCTACAATAAAGAATTATTGAACTTCTACGCGCGAAAATTCAGACAATTAACGCAAGATATCAGGCACTCGTCGAAGTCTCTTGTGCTCACTGTCTAAATTTTTTCGCTCTTACAAACTTAGTAATATATTACCAAACAGCCCGATCCCACACTTTACAATAAAGAAAGCGCAATCACATATGAAACTGAGCATAAGTATTGCTGTTATGCCCAACGTACTTCGTATAGAGAAAGATGTGTCAAGCACCAGAAATAACTCTATAAAAGTGCTTAATTTGGGAAGAGAGAAGGCATATATAGGCAGCATCGCTTACCTTATGTCAATCCTGCCAACAGCCAATCAGAGCTAGATTCTAACTCAATGACGACCAAAAAATGAAAGCACAGATAATCTTGGAGGGAATGCAAAACGTATTGAAGTTAGATGCGGGTCTTCGGGCTAGCCAACTGACGCTAGGCTGTCTTTACTTTGTAGGATGCCACCCATCCCGGTTTCGACGTTTTTTATAAATCAGATAGTAGGTGCTTTGATTCTTGCATGTTGTCATTGATGATATGGTCCTTTCTTTCTAAATTTCTAACAATACCTCCTAAATTCAAGCAAAAAAATACTCCATAGTACCGAGTAGTATTGTTGCTGTATTTATTCTCGAAACATTTCAAGTTAGTATCATTCTCCCGAGAAGTGTTTTGTGAGCGAATTTTCCAACCCCTACATTGGTGCTTTAAAGTGTACTGGTATAGTCGAAAAATAACATATAATGAAAAAAGGTGGTGTCAGTTTAAAGCGGTGTTACAAATGTTGCGATGATACAAAGGTATTTAATGGGGCGTTAGGCTTGGTCTACATATTCTCAAGCAGTGAAAAGCTACCTCACCGAGTAAAGTCGGCTGTCTTGGTGAGCAGAAAATTATTGTAACTGGCTTTAGTGCCGCGATAATGACAGAGAGAGAGCACACATACAATAGTATGTGTCCTACGGACCACTAGTAGGGTTTTGTTTTTCAACCAATTATAGAAAAGTACCACCGTGTATTTGCAAGAACCAATTAGAATCTGTGCAGCAGTCTTTCCTAATCTCATCCCAGAAGCTTAAGCAGGATAAAAGCATAAGTCGAGTGAATTGTTTGTCGGAGCTGATAGTAATGCATAGTACATATTCGAATACAATAAAACCGCATATGTTAGGAATTGTTCAATAAAATGGGGTTATTAAAGAAGGTGTGTAGAAGAAAAACTATTACCTTATGATTCAAACTTTCAGTGGATGAGTATAGTCTTCAGCTGTTTTGGATATCTTGAAGCAAATACAGATATATCTTATGGTTCTGCGGGGCTTTATTTAGAAACGGTTACGCCTAATGAATGTTGTAAGAATATTTACAGAGCCGAATAAGATAATACCTCCAGAATTGCGTTCGTTTGTGGAAAGCTACAACACAAAGAACCTTGACGCTTCATCACAGCTGTTAGATTTTTGTACTTCTATGCTTCACTGAGTGTGCATCACCTAAACCAAAATGGTATTTGTTCTGAACGTAAACGTCTGGGCCCACTGTGGTAGAAACATCGAAAAAACTAACCATGTTGAACATCTTGCATCACGGGCATTCTCAGTTAGGATGCGAGCACAAGCTGTGATATCGTAATGCAAAGCGTCAATTCAAGTAATGCAAATGCATTAAACATAAGACAGAACCTCTCGTCTACATTCATAGCACCGAATAAATGCATTATCTGGATCAAACAATAGAATCTCAACATGACTTGTTGGTGCATTTTTAATCTATGTCTCCATTCTTAGAATGCATATATTGTTGCCTAAAGAACTTGTGTTGATCATTTTCCACGCAACGGCACTGTGTATTATCCGGAGATTATTTATTTATTTATTTATTTATTTATTTATTTGTTTATTTTTTTATTTTTTTTATTTATTTATTTATTTATTAATTTATTTATTTATTTATTTATTTATTCTACTTAAGGGCCTCTAGGGCATTACATAAGAGGGTTTCATACAGTGATCAGTGATAGAACCAGCAAATGGTGATTGATTCCGCCTTACGTAAAACGGCACCACAATCATATAAAGACAGCATTCGGAAATCGGGACACTCCATGGCCGTGATTTTAAGAAAAGCAAGAAAACTACGCGGTGAAATATCTCGCACCCCTACTATACTACTATATACCCAGCGTGTTCGGCACTAAAAAAAAGCGGGCTATATTGTCAATATTGATGTTTCTGTGACAATGCAGACTTAAAATTATTCCTCGTTTTCATGAGCGAACTATTCCATAATAACCGGGGTAGCTTTAGTGATATGGTTGAATAAACTATCATTGTAAGAAAGCTGTTTCAGGATGTCGTGTCCCTTAATTATTGTTGCATGAACCTGAGCATGCAGATACACCTGCACTCTTCTTTAACAATACTTTCAGCCAAACTTCCTAGGAAAGGCAACTGCTGTTAAAATGTACGTACAGTAAAGAAAACGCCATCACCTACGTGACGAAAGGTATGTTTTGCTTTTATGCCTTCTGTACCAGTGCATGTTAATTTCGGATGCACAAACCGTAAATCCAAAATGTAAACACTTACCGTTGACTAGATAAGGCAGCAAGATCTCAGGCGTGCGTTTTGTGTGGGCGGAATTATTATGCCAGCAATAGCTGTAAGAACACTGCTACTTCCTCTGAAATAATGTGTACTTGCTCTTTCATCATAATATGTAAGAAAAAGGGTTACCAGTGAATTTTATCCAGCGAAATATGTGTTTATTGAAGGGCTTAATAGACTCACTGAGGTGCGTCACTCAACCATAAAATGAAATCACGAGTGCTTTTAGGATCATTACGAGCCTGAAGGCACTGTTGCTGATATTCGCAGTAAAAACAGCTGTAAATTACACCCATGTAAAAGTACAGCAAACTATATTTAATTATGCTAAAATATTTCACTTTCACGCTGTTTTATTACAGTAGAAGAGCACAAGCATTTTTTTTATAATTGCTGCAACTTACTGAGGTTTGTCTGACTTTTGCCCTCAAGAACACCACCAAAGGTAACAGAAATGACCTGCTAGTGCACTAAGTCAAAAATAAATATTTACCCAACAAAGAAACGCTATATAAATTCCGTTTCGTTCACCATCGTAGCAGTCTATATTGGTTTTCACCTTGTTGTGTGGACTTTCAAATAGTGTAGTGCATTTTTCCCGCTGTCTCTCTTCTTGACGCAACTAGCATGTGATTTGCTTGTGAACGCGTCATATATTCAAGAGAATCGTTCGGCTTTAAATCAGTTCTTAAGGGTGAACAGAATGGCGTTGTATTTTTTTTTCTTTTCAATCGTCTTTTTATGTTTGACAATCACACAAGAGAACACGAACTGCACACTCTGTCACCGAGTACAGAAATCACTTGCGTATGTTTTCAAGCAACGAGACTTTTCACACATTACAAGCTAGGGTCATATTTCCACAAATTTGACACTTTAGACCTTGTTGTGTGCATCATTGGTTAGTGTTCGGCTCATAACTCTATCTCGTGCTACTTAACAGCAAAAGGCAGCATTAAGAACATCGCACACTCATTGTATTGTTTTAAAAGTGACGTTGCTCAGCACTTCAAGGGTTTCGCAAAACAAAGGTATAATAAAATAAAGCTGTATTCTCCAACTTCTGTGGCTCAACTGCAAAAAAAAACAGGTGCATAGTCCCAAGGTGAAAGATTGGAGCCATCGTAATCCCATAAAATAAACGAGTGCGATAAAAAACTTTCACAACGTTTAAATGCATATACTCCTAAACATTATCACACGCTTATTGCAGCCATGCACTATTCATAATTTTTATGTTCGCTTGTAGATGAACAAGTTTTCACAGACGTCCTCGCATACTCTGACGGTAATTGCTACGTTGTCTACGCTCTTGGCGCAGACGGAACTGAGGGAGGTACGTAAATTTAGTGACTTCCATTCTCACCAGAATTTGTAACACCGTGCTCTCGCGAAGATATTGTGCATTTTTCCTGAAGTATTCACTTTGTGTGTTTCAAAAATTGAGTTACTAGATAACTCACTGTGCTGCCTGTTATCAGTTTTTCCATTGGCTTAACATAGAGCAGAGTTCACGAGTTTTTATTTGCGGCGAAAATAGATGAATGATATTCTTTCTTGTAATTTCGTGCACGTGTTGAAGACGCTAGCCAAACGAAGTGCACATAAAATAGTCCATGTAACTCTTTTTCTTGGTCATGCGAAGCCTTGTCCAACCTTGTTTCATAGACCATATCATTGATAACAAAGACACAAATGTTTCTGCAGCTAAAACTTTTAGCTTATACAAGAAATCGCAAGATAAGCTCAGCGAGCTAATGTGCTCGAAATGTTGTTCTTCAATGTTGTTCTTCATTCTCTGTTTGGTCGCTATTTCAGGCATCGCTTTAAAAACACCAGCCATATATATAAAGAAGCCTCGTTGGCTGAATAAGGCTCTAACTCTAATCCACTAAAACGGCAATCTGCCGTCCGTTTATCACCACAGGGGCATCGAAACACTAATTTTTTGTTTGCATGCTTAGAGAAAAACGTACTTAGTAGGAAAAAAAATGAATGTATTCTACCCGCTACTGATTGTTAAAATCGGCAACATTTATGCGTGCAAACGCAGATTTTTACTGATAATTTCTTCTTAAACATTAACACGGGATTGTTCGTATCGATAACACGCCTACTGCTATATAATTAACGCGAAACGTTTATTGTGTCTGCTTCTCAAACACGGTGGCATATTAAAATCATAAAAATATGGGTGACCCCAAAACTTGGGGATGAACAGAGTCTCAGTAGGGGTAATGAGCATCAGCTGGCAACATAGCCTTTGGATATAGTGCTAACAGCCAAAGCTATGGACAAAAATAGAAATAATTGTACAATGTACCGAGAACACATTGAACAAATTGCGTCATGTGCGTCCCTGGTTATTGTAAGGCTTGTTTTGTAAGATTGGAAGCGTCATTTAGGATATCAGGTCGTTGTGCACTTTGAAGTATTTATTACTCTGTTTCAGAAAATGGCAAATATTCTGACATGAATCGCTGAATATGCTTGAATTTTTATCACTGGGTATGCTAAAAAGTATGAATAAGTGGTAGTTTACAACATAAACCCAACCCTGAAGAATACTTTTTTTTTTCAATTGTTTCATAACCATGCATTGTTGCACGTTTTGTTGAGCCATTGGTTTTCGGCTTAAGAAACATGTTTGTCGTATTTTGTAGCACTAATCTATACCTTGCATTCTATTTCAGGTTACGAATTGTGGGCTAAAGATTTCAAGAAATTTCCAACCAGTTGTCTGGAAAAGTTCAATAAGTACGCAGCTGGTCTACCGGTACGGGGCGTATAGAGAAAAGACATATAGACATAGAGAAAAACATAATTAGTAGAAAACAATGAATGTATTCCACCCGCTATTGATTGGTAATATCGGCAACATTTATGCGTGCATATAAAAAAATTTTTCTCATAATTTTATCCTAAACAGTAACGCGGGACTGTTCGTACCGATAACACGCCTATCGCTATGTATTTAACGGAAAACGCTTATTGTACCTGCTTCTCAAATTCGTTGGCATATGAAACTCATGAAAATATGGGTGACCCCAAAACTGGGGCTTGAACCAAGCCTCAATAGGGGTAATGAGACCCAGCAGGCAAGATAGCCTTTGGATATAGTGCTAACAGCCAAAGCTACGGACAACAATCGAAATAATTGTACAATGCAGGGAGAACACACTGCACACATTGCGTCATGTGCGTAACTGGTTATTTCAAGGCGTGTTTTGTAAGATTAGAAGCGTCATTTAGCATTACAGGTCTTCGTATACTTTGAAGTATTTATTACTCTGTTTCAGAATGTGCGCAAATTATTCTGAGATGAATCGATAAACATACTTGAGTTTTTATCACTGTGTATGCTGAAGAAGTATGAATATCGGGTAGGTTACAACAAAAACACCACACCGAAGAATACTTTTTTTTAATTGTTTCATAACTATGCATCGTTTCACGTTGTGTTGAGCCATTATTTGCAGCTTAGGAACATGTTTGTCGTATTCTGTGGCACTGATTTATACCTTGCATTCTATTCCAGGTTACGAACTATGGGCCAAAGATTTCAAGAAAGTTCCAACCAGTTGTCTGGAAAAGTTCAATGAGTACGCAGCCGGTCTACCGGTACGGGGCGTATTCACAAGTGATTGCTCTTCAGCGAGAGAAGAATAACTTGGGAGTTCCGTGCCTTGAAGGTCAACTGTAGTATTGGCAACTCATGCGTCTATGTTTGAAGCAGTGCGTTCTACGACATCACTCACCGAAGTTTCTTGTGTTTTGTACTTTCTAGTCACTGCTTCCACCAAGCAGGAGTAGTCCGAAATAAAATATTCTATAGGCGGAATACAGCGTCCAATTTTCAATTATCAGATGCTTGTACAACGCTCAACTCGGTTGTCTATAACGATAGAGCGTCGTGTGCGAATCAGCATGGACGACACCTGCTGTCGCAAATATACCACATCTGAGCAAGCGCGGCACCAGGGATGTGCCTGCCGCGCAATACTGATCCCTGAATATCACCGCGAATGGAACAACCACTCTCGCCATCAAAAGTGCTCAAAGCGATTCCGCGAAAAACAAAAAAAACGAAAAAAAGACGAAGTAAAACCGTGTTCGCGGTGATATAAAATCTCGAAGCGACAATATTTCTTTTTTGTTGTTGTTTTAATTAGATTTCGTAATGTTGACCGTGATTCGACGGCCAACGCCGCCATCACGGCTGCAGAGATAAGGGAGGGTAGAAACTGCAGACAGGCACATGATTGGCGCCGCGCATGCTCAGTTGTGGCGTATTTGTGACTGCAGATATTGCTCGTGCTGTTTCGCGCGCGACGCTCCATCATTATAGACACCCGAATGTAGCAGTGTACGTCTTAGCACAAGCCGTACCCACACAACTTGTTCTGAAGGCACGCTGTAAATGTGAATCGTATGTGGAACCTGTAGTTATAAAAAGCTTCAACCAGGAACTATTTTGCTTGAAGTTGGCCACAACAAAACCACTTCTTGGTTTGATTTGATATTCGGAGTTTAACATACCAAAACCACTATATGATTATGAGAGATGCCGTAGTGAAACACTCCGGAAATTTTGACCACCTAAAGTTGTTTAATATGAGACAATATGCTCTTCTCCATTCGTTCCATGGTTACTTGAGAAAGTGTTTCAAGGCCTCTTTATTGCATTTTGTTCGACAGGTGTCATGACGAAATTGAGCCCATTTAACGACAATAGCACGTGGCCCCGCCTGCGGTGGTCTAGTGGATAAGGTACTCGGCTGCTGACCCGCAGGTCGCGCGTTCAAATCCCGGCTGCGGCGGCTGCATTTCCGATGGAGGCGGAAATGTTGTAGGCCGTTGTCCTCATGTTTGGGTGCACGTTAATGAACCCCAGGTGGTCAACATTTCCGGAGCCCTCCACTACGGCGTCTCTCATAATCATATGGTGGTTTTGGGACGTTAATCCCCACAAATCTAATTTATTATTTGCACGCGATGGTCAAATCTACTGTGTGCGTGTTTGTGTGCGTGCACGTGCATGTAACAGAACATATGAATAAATATGCACTTTTATAAATGAATAAATATGCAATTTTCATGTTTAACGATTACTGAAATTAGAGTAACCATTAAATCGAAAGTATTAGCCTTCAATATAAATGCACTATCACTCCAACATAACCATGCAAAAAATATTACAGAGTATGACAAGAAAACATACACAGTTGCATACACTTATTCACATTGCAATCTTGCAGCACCCGTTATATAACATATACTAGGTGGCTCACCAACAGACAATGCAGTTTGTTTTGCATGCCAATTTCAGCAAGCAGTAATCTCATAAAGTAAGTGGCCTTTCTCCAACTGTTACTGCAAGCATTGGTTCACATCCTAGTAAACTGTGCAGTATTAATGTGCAATTACAAACTCTGCATAGTACGAAGCTTAGCCTATATATGCTTATGGCCTTCCACTCACATCATCTCAAGGTTTATCGTACCCTGCATTTTAAGGATTGGCATTACATTATTTTACACATGATTTCACTCATGGCACTCATGAAAACATTACAATATCATCTGCACAAAACAGCCTGAAATGTGTTTTATGTTTGATGAGTATTGTTTCATATCGTAATTGAAAAAAATGATGATGTCATCATGCACGCCCACATTGTAAACAATGTACGAGTTCTGGTCTGGTTACAACAGATGAGTTTGAGGTGAGAAGCACTAAAAGCGAAATGTGATGAAGCCTAACGTGATGAAGCAAAGAAAAATGGGGGCCCATAAAAGGACTTGCCTGCTTATCAACAATAAAGACTTATGTGAATACTGGTTATGGAGACTTACCAGGGTCCTAGCTTGCATGCCCTGCATCTTTAACATGAATTCCCACTAACAACCTCCGTTTTCCATCTTTCGAGACTACTACCCCTTCACACGTAACTTGAGCGCACTTCGAGCAAGTACACTTCTTCGCGAGTGTCATTTGCGCACTGTCACACGTGCTACGTGATGCCAACAGGCAATAAAGGCAATTGAGGCGAGTGTGTACCACACTCGCCTCAATGGTGACAGGTGGCGCTATATCCCTTAAATGGACAGGAGGATAGCCGCCGTAATATCTAATTTGGTAGCGCATCAGGCGCGTTATTCAAAGCTCGCTGGTGCGGTTCCTCTCCACAGCAAGTTATCTTTTTGTGCACGTTTCTTTCTTCACAATTGCCAAACAATTCAAATACCATCCCTTATACCACCCCTAAGGGAGACCAGCGCTGAATAGGTGGCACGCCTAAAAGGAGCACTGGCCGAGAGTTGCGACCTATCTGAGCTGCTCGCACCCAGACAATCAGCCGCAGTGTAGCCCTCTGCGGCCGCAGAGAGCTACACTGCGCAGAGTGCTACTGAAGCAGGTGCGTGCACCAGTGCCGCGCTTCATTTTGGAACGAACTGCTCGAAAAGCCATGACACCAGTAATACAATAATACTGTGCTGTGGTTTGATTAAATAGGTTTGTGCGAAGGATACTCTCGAATAAAAAGCACTAAAAAACGGAGAGAAGCCCGGCAAAGCAGAATGTGTCTATGCATATAGTAGCAAAGGGACAGTGCTGTGCTCTGATGGCAGCTCTCTTGTCCATATTATTTAGTTGCAAGCTGGGTTTTGGGCTAATGCTAGTGCTGGCTGACATGCCCCCATTAATATGCCCGTGCTGCGATGATACCACACTGCCAACATCTGCAGTAAAACAAAACAAAAAAGCAGAGTAAGTGGCAGCTGTGTCAAGTTTTTTTCTGGCATCAATTGTGTGCCCTGTCAGCGGTATATTTGCACAGAGATGCAGTTCAAGCAAACCACCGTGGCAGCATAGCACTTGTGGTGTGGCGTTGCTATTCTTCAGGGCACGGGATAGGTTAACGATCACGGCGGCCGCACTTCGATGGGGATGAAAAATAAAAAGAACTTCGGGGAACCAAGATATACGTGTACATTGGAGAACTCCAAGCAGTCACAATCTTGATACGCATACTACAGTGTACCTCAAGATGATAATGTTACGTCTACGAGGGGTTTATTCGAAGCAGACGTAACAGTCTACTCGACGGTATACCAGAGAACGCGCAGCAGCGAGCTCTTGCCACCAACCGAACGTCCTCTTCTTCTGCTACCACCATGTTCCCCGCTACACAGGTGCACATACCTAAATTACACATGTGGTAACATTTCCCTCCGCACAGACGAAGCCCACTGGGCGAGTCAAACAGTCTCTCGAGGAATAAAACGCTTCAAACGTGCTACATGGACAAGTTCAGTTTTTGCAAACCGTCGGCCGTTTGAATGGAGACGCGCTATACGGTAAACTAAATAACTGATACGGTCTACAACAAGACAAGGTCCCGCATAGTGCGCTAGCAGTTTCTCGCTCAAACGGCGTTTTCTAGCTGATGTCCACAGCAACACTAGGTCGCCGCGATTGTACGTCACGTGTCGGCGTCGGCGGTCAAAATGTGCCTTCGAGCAGTCTTGCGAAACAAGAGTGCGCAAATAAGCAAGGCGTCTAGCTTCTTCTGCCCGACAGATGATCTCGGATATGCAGGAATTGTGGTGGTCCAAACAAGGGAAGATGGTATTCAGGGTATGACGAGGTGGTCGAGCATATAGAAGAAAGAAAGGACTGTAGCCGGTAGTTTCATGCTGAGCGGTATTGAATGCATATGTGATAAAGGGTAGAATACTGTCCCAGTCCTTGTGATCGGATGCAACATACATAGACAGCATGCTCGAGAGAGTTCTGTTCGTTCGTTCAGTTAGACCATTCGTTTGGGGATGGTATGGCGTAGAGTGCGAAAACCTTGAAGCACAGGCACGAAGCATCTCTTCCATCACGTCTTCTGTGAATTGTCGGCCACGATCACTGATTACGATTTTGGGAGGTCCATGTCGAAGAATTACAAAACGTAGCATGAAGGAAGACACATCGGCTGCAGTGGCCGATGGTATGGCAGCTGTCTCGCAGTACCGTGTTAAATGGTCGGCGCAAACGACTATTCAGCGATTTCCATCAGAAGACCGGGGAAAGGGTCCAAGGAGGTTAATCTCGACTTGCTCGAATGGAGTTCTAGGGGGTGGCAACGGATGTAATCACCCTAAAGGAGCACTTGTTGGGCGCTTATGACGTTTACACTCGTTACAGCTAGACACGTTTCCTACACGTTTTGTTCCGTCTTCTGGCGCATTTTGGGCCGGTAGAATCTTTCTTGAAGACAGCAAAGAGTTTTTGCCGTACCTAGATGACCAGATGTTGGGTCATCATGCATAGCATGCAAGACATAAACGCGAAGACTTTTCGGAACCACCAGAAGATATCGTGAGCCGGTGTTGGTGTACTTCTTTTTGTAAACTGGCCCGTCTCGAATGCAGAAGCGCGTAGGCGATGATTTTGGTTTGGTAGCAAGAAGCTGATGTATGGTGCTGTTCCTTTGCTGCTCATCCTTGAAGGTCTTGTTATCGGGAAATGGTTGGTCGAGGGATGCAATGTAGGTATCGAAGGTGTCCGCGTCAAATTCCATCGTTGGAAGCGGTAGTCGCGAAAGACAATCTGCGTCAGCGTGACGTCGGCCGCTTTTATAGGAAACCGTGAAGTCATATTCTTGTAGAACAAGTGCCCAGCGCGCCAGCCGACCAGATGGGTCACGCAGATTGACCAACCAGCCGAGAGAAGGATGGTCTGTCACGACGGTAAAGGGGCGTCCGTACAGGTAGGACCAGAAGCGCTGCACTGCGAAGACTACTGCAAGGCATTCTTGCTCTGTGACAGCGTAGTTACGCTCGGACTTGCTGAGCGAGCGATTTGCATACGCTACGACGTGTTCTTGATTACCCAAGCGTTGAATCAGGACAGCACCTACACCAATACCGCTGGCGTCTGTGTGAATCTCAGTGGGAGCGAGAGGACTGAAGTGTCGAAGAATCGGATGGGACGTCAAAAGAAACTTCAACTCCGAAAAAACAGACTCGCATTATCGCATTATCCGGGGTCCAGTCAAACTGCGCACCTTTCTGAAGCAGACACGTGAGCGGGTATGTGATATTGGCAAAGCCAGGAATGAATCGACGAAAGTATGAACAAAGCCCCAAAAAGCTGCGCAGTTCTTTCACCGAGTTCGGCTGCTTAAATGCCTTCACTGCGGCCGTCTTGGCGGGATGTGGTCGTATGCCTTCTTTGTTTACTAAGTGTCCAACGACGAGTGTTTGGCGCTCTCCAAAACGACATTTCTTTGAGTTGAGCACCAAGCGTGCTTTGCTTAGGCAGTCCAGTACGAGGCCAAGGCGTGTGTTGTGTTCACAAAAGGTGCGCCCAAAAACTACAACGCCGTCCCAGTAACACATACACACTTCCCACTTCAATCCACGCAGAATGTTGTCCATAAATCGCTCAAAAGTTGCGGGCGCGTTGCAAATTCCGAACGGCATCACATTTTATTCATATATTCCATCTATTTACAAATGCCGTTTTCTCTTTGTCTTCCTTGTGCATTGAAATCTGCCAGTAGCCTGACCTTAGATCCACAGACGAAAAGTAAGAGGCCGATGATAGACAGTCGATAGCCTCATCAATCCGTGGGAGTGGGTATACGTCTTTTTTACTGATGGTGTTGAGACGGCGGTAGTCAACAGAAAATCACCAAGTCCCATCCTTCTTCTTCACTAGAATTACTGGAGCGGCCGACGGACTACATGATTCTTGAATTACATTTTGCTTGAGCACCTCTCAAACCTGTTCATTGATCAGTGCGCGTTCCGAAGGCGATACACGATATGGTTTCTGTCGGAGAGGTCTGTGAGATGCCGTGTCGTATCGGTGCTTGATACGAGAAGCAGGGAATGACGGTGAATCTTGCTGAGCAAAATCCAAAATACCGGCATGTTTGCGCAGAATACTCGCCAGTTCATTACGTTCCTTGGTGCTGAGTGACTTATCAATCGTAGTCATAGTGGTGGTGTCCCTGGCGTGCAGATTATCGCAACGGGTCTTATCCGGGGAATCATTGCTTTCTGCGAGGGTGGCAAGCCAGAATACTTGGTGTTCACGAATCTCTGCAAGTTGCAGACCCTTCGGCAGCACTGTAGGTTCATTAGAGCAGTTAATCACCCATAAACCAGTATGCCCTTGCGCAACCAATAGTGTACAGTAGGGTATTAAAACTGTCTTCTTTATGCAACTGAGATGCATGGGCCCCACAGTTGCGTCAAATGTTTTTTTCGCTTGCAGGTGAACTGACAACAGGGACACATTTTGCAGACAACGGCGGCGCAGTAGTGCCCACAGACACGCAAAGAACACTTTCTTGAGAGGGCGAGTTTTCCATAAACTAAACTAGGATATCAGAATCTACTGTATTTTGTCCTGTGCGGCAATCGACCTTAGCACCACATAGCTTCAAGAAATCGAGTCCCAGAATGACGTCATGCGTAGTATGAGGGAGACCAGCAAACTCTGCGACAAAGTTATGGCACGCCAAACTAACAGTCACAGTGCAGACACCAACAGGTTGAAACACCTCTCCGCTCACTCCACGAAACGTATCAGGACGGTCCGAACGAAAGATAACCTTTCGCCCAAGAAGGCGGGTGAAAACTAAACTCATCACTGACACGGTTGCACCTGTGTCCACCAAAGCCATCGTTGGTACACCATTGATAAGCACTCGAACCTTATTTCTAAACATGGAAGCTAACGGAGGTATACCTGTTGAAATCGAAGACTGTCCGGCGACCTCGCCTCCAACGGCCGCGCCGTTTAGTTTTCCGTAGGAGGCGAGAAGTGGCGGCGCTGATGAGACAGACAGTGATCGGTTGGCGCGAGGGGCAGGTGGTGGTGTCACACTGCGGTCAGAGGCCGGAGATTGGTTTTGTAGCGGTCCTGGGATCTCGTAAGACGCGCTTCCCGGGAATGTCGGTGCTCGGGTAACGCCAGAAGGGTTAAATCTCGGTGATCGGTCGTACCTTGGCGGCTGCCGGTAGTTGATATACCTGGCAATGTGTCCTTCGAAGCCACAGTTGTAGCAGACCGGTAGAGGACGCTCGCTGAACCAATGCTAAGACCGCTCAGCTGTGAAGGGTCGGTGACGAGCTTGCTAAGCAGGGGCTGCCCACCTTTGTGTGGCGGGGCCGTGCCGAAGTCGTTGGCCATATCGCTGGTCGGTCACGAATGAGTCACGACGTGGCCGCGGATTTCCAGTTTCGCTGATGTCTGCCACACACGCCGATGGTCGCAGAGGAGCTGATGGTTCCGCCGTCTAGTAGTGTGGATTGGTAGGTGGATGAGGAATGGTTTCGTCAACCCTACCACCTTGTCGCTGGAGCTCTTCACGCACAATTGGCTGAATAGCAGCGGCAATGTCGGTGGGCGGGCTCACGTCGACACTGGCAACCGTTGTCACATTTGCCAGCCTACCAAATTTCAGGGCGATGTGACGAGTCTTCAATTTTTCGAACGTGCAGCAGTGATGTTGGACGTCGGAGGCAGAGGTGAGGTCATCCCTGCCTATCAGAAAATTGTAAACGTCTTCCGCTATGCCTCTCAATAGGTGTCCGACTCTGTCTTCTTCAGACATCTGCGGGTTTATAATCTTGCAAAGCATAAGAACGTCCTCTATATAAGGAGTGCAGGTTTCTCCAGGAGTCTGGGCTCTTCAAGGAAGAGTCGGCTCCGCGCTTTTCATTTTTGAGTCGGAGTAACCAAAACACTTCTTGAGTTCTTGAGCAAAAAGAGCCCATGTTGTCGAAGACTCTTCGTGGTTTTCATGCCACATCAGGGCAGTGTCCGTGAGAAACAGCACGACGTTTTCCGGCTGATCGATAGAGTTCAAGTGGTTGTACCGGCTCACCCTTTTGTAGTGCGTTAGCCACGCGTCCACATCTTCTCCTGCCATTCCCGCGAACGGGCGGGGTTCCATGTAGTGATGCCTAGGTGTAGCCAGTGTAGATTGGCGCGAAGTTGAGGCGGTTGATTCCTAACCCTCACTCTGGGCCTTGACGACTGTTGTCGGCGGCAGACCAGCAAGACGACGGCTCCGGCGAACTCCAAACAGCTGTGGCTCCATGGTACGTCGACGTGTCGTACCCAGCACCTCCACCATTCTGTTACGTGTACGAGGGGTTTCTTCGAAGCAGACGTAACGGTCGACTCGATGGTATACCACGGTGAACGCGCAGCAGCGAGCTCTTGCCACCAACCGAACGTCCTCTTCTTCTGCTACCAGCATGTTCCCCGCTACACAGATGCACATACCTAAATTACACTTGCGGTAACAATATCTTGTTTGGCACATGAAAGCCTTACAATTATTGATGAGGCTAACACAGGCAAGTAGAAAAACCTAAATGGTTAGGCGAACTAAACAATGAGTGAAGATTGAAGACATTTGAAGACATTTGATCGAAAGTTGAAGAAGTAAATTTTGATGTTACTTAGCCATGTCAACAAGAGAGAAAAACGCTTACCGCGTTGGCTTACTGCAGATTGGTAGGCTTTGAGTAGTCCGCTGCTTTGTTCGTTACAAGAACCATCTCTTTGCACAAATTAAACTGAACAGAGATATCTCAGCATCGAGTGTTCACCACGAAAGTATCTTTTAGAACAGCACAGACGCGTAGGTGAACGTGGCCCCATACAAGCCTTGTGGAAAAAGCAGCTTTCCTTTACACGAAACTGTTGACGATAAAAGACTACCTGCCTATCGTGTCATTTACTACAGGTGGATGAACGCATGCAAACTTTGTTAGTCGTGAACTGCACGACTGAACGCTCAGGAAACCAGATAATAAGGTAACTCTGCCATATGTTGCATAATAAGCTAATTTTAATTCTGGCAAACGCCTTTTAAACTCGACTGTTTGACCCTGGTTTCCACTGGTGTCTGCCTACACTATTCAATAAATATAGCAGACTCGCGCCATTGGTATAAAAACAAGCCCAACAGCAATACACAGGAGAGCAAGAGCAGAATTTTGCTCGTCTGACCACTTGGATACAACGCCGCCTCATCTTTCTACGTCCTCCCTTTCCTCTCAACGTCTTCCCTGTTTTTATATATTGTTTCACTCGAATAGGCACCAGCACTGTCAGTGCCGTTTGGTTTTGTTATGGTGATGCGGGCACGCACTGCCTCTATCAACTGCGACACTCATCTGCGGGAGCTGCTGAGAAGTGCCCGCTCTCACTGCTAGGGTGGTCAAGGAAACTCATTGCCGGTTCCCTACAGATGGTTTTCTACAGCAGCGAACGGCCGCTGCCACGTTTTAACACATGATCTATATCCTTCTTTCCACTTCTTCACCATCGCTTGATGGTCAGCCGATTTGCTGTTGCTGCTCCCGAATTAAAGGCCAGCAAAGCGGCCCGCGCTGCCTGCAGCTTTATTTTTTTCGTATTCGTTCTCTTAAGTATTGCGTTGTCGCTTTTGAGCTGACAAATATGAGATGACTTTTCCTTCTTCAAGAATAACTATGAACACCGTTTTTTGTTGCCGTAGGCTGCGGGTCACACGCCACATCGCGGCCGCGCATCCGAAGAGAAGGCGGCGACATCGGTGCGCAATGTTGCAGCCTTCTCTTTAGACTCTTGTTTCTTCCTTATGCAGGTGAATCGATGGGCGACTAACGTGTGCACTACCACTATTATTATGATGCTGAAGGCCTGAGCCATTTGAAGATTTTTCTCATTCTTGTTAGAATATACATTGTAGGTTTGAAAGCGGACGCCCAAATTTGATGAACGCGCGATTTCGTACCATGACTAGAGTAAAGAAACGCGCCTAATGTTTGAGGCCTGGCATAATAATAATAATAATAATAATAATAGTATGAGCGCATGCTTCAGCAAACCATCGATTTATCTGCATAAAAAAAATCAAGCATCTAAACAGCTACCATAACGCACCACAAACGCCAGACTAGTACGGGAGCTAACTACACAGGCATGAAGCATGCACAGATAGGTTTCCATGCCTCCTTTCAAGAGCCGAGTGTTCATCAGTTGTTATTCAACACTAAGGTTTTTTTTTTTCGACGTCTCTTGTGTCAATGTTTGCATACCCAGTATCTTTAACAAGAATGCCCCTCTACAGGCTCACTTTTCGATCACTCGAGACTTACCTCAATGCTGATTATGGAGACCTACCTGCCTGCCAACTGTGTACAGCACTGGCAGGAAACCTGACAGCGTTGTAAAGCCAGACGCTAATCACGTTAAGGTGAAATCCTGAAGTTGAACTTATCTTGCAAGTGCTCGGACAGGGATGAAGAGGGCATGCGAACAAACATCATGTGATCCATGCAAGTGCAAGCATGCGTAAAGTAGCCCAACAGCAAACACTACTAAACAACCACTCTGCCTTTGCTCTTGCTTTCTGTCACGTTTTCGCAAGAACAAAGATGCAGCTGACGAAAAATGATTATATGCCTCAGGATTTCACAGGTATTATGCAAACAGATTAGCTGAAAACACTAGTACGAAGACCGTACTGCGTAGTGGACAAATAACTGTCTCAGTGCTCCAACATGCATACATGGAATTCGTAAGCCTTCAGAACATAGTGTTCACTGATCTATACACCAATCAGTAAAGCGAACATAATGCAGCTTGCATGTTGCATTTGCACACAGCTATAAGACGCAAATGCTGTGGTGTCGCTGCTCCCTTTATTACTTCTCAGCCTGCCACCTTACAAATTACACGCCAAACAAAAATGCTTCAGCACCGCCAACACTACAGCTGCCCCAAGCCTCAAAGGGATCATTACTCAAGTTGGATGCTGACAGGAATAAAATCACAGTGATTGGAGAGATTCATAGAGTAAACTGAGCTTTCTGAAACACTTTTACACTGCTCCAGGCTTCAACTCCGATTACCATACAACAAAAGCTTACTTTCACAATCACAGTAATAAGCATCTCGTTGAACCCAACGCAGAAAATGAATCAGCAGCCTGATATGGTAGACTGACCAGAAATTCAGCTCGTAATCGCATTCACTCAACATTTTTCACGAACAGGCACAGCACATCCCGGTGCCCACTCCCCCCTCCAATTGTTCTGAAGAAGAAACTACCTAGAGTCGTAACATTCGAGCATGTAATAAACATTTAAAGGTAAACATTCAGCATAAATCTGGCTGGGTGAAATCATTAGATAGAAAACTGTCTAGCCAAGTTTGGTTTTCAGTTTTAAACGCTGTCCTTGCGTTTCGAGACCTATTTAGTCTCTTCTAGAGAATACTGTCTGACCGGCTGGTTCCAAAGCTAGCACTTTTGCTTTACTCATTGCCTCCCTTTCCACTGTAGTTCCTCCAGCTACTTTTGTGAAAGTGTTGCCTATCTCGTTGGCCTCGATTGCCGTGGACATACACACTTGCCAGGGTTTAGGTTTCATAGTTTTGTGTGAATTTGCCAAGATTCCAAGGACTGCTTTTTGGTGCGCCTACTTTCCAATTCAATAACTTAGTGTACGACAACTTACGACAAGCTGAGCCTCTAAGTGTTCCGCACCTAATAGCTATAATTAACCCAGTAAAGAGTTTGGCTACAAGGCAGAATAACACATTCTTCATTCTTTTAATTGCTCAAACCAGCCCCAAAACAGGAAGGAGTATGTACTTATTACATTTTAAAAACAAACACAATTTTCCTGACCTGTTTGGTTGAACTCTGTGCGTCTTATTTGTTTTTCTTGGTGTGATACACACGCCGTGAACTTAGGTAGCTATCCATTTCTTTCTTCAATTCTGAATGTAGAATAAAGGATTCCACAAATATTGAGATGTCGCTTTACAATAAGACTTACTGCACTTGCACGACACTATAGAAACGTGTCCTGAAAGCCATTCAGAACTATGCTGTTCTGGTAAGAATTGTCACAGAGAATTTAAGAAATTTGGTTTTTTTAGCAGCATTACTTTCAGTTAAGGCTGTTCAGATAGGCCAGACCAAACATTTCAGTAAAATGATTTTAGTAAAGACAGCAACACTAATGTTTGCCTTGCAAAAGTGCAAGACCACACACATTAAATAAGGCGCACCAATAATACCATTCAGATATCCCAAGTGGTAAACTTGCAGCTGCACACTTGTTCTGAACTTTTTATTTTATTTAGTATAATCTAATCACTGCGATAGCAGGTCAAAGTCCATAGGAAGCCAACGCGTACAACGGTATCTCAAAACGTAAGTAGTATTCCTGAACGATATCCCAGTTTAAAAAATTATTTAGTACAGCAGAATGGAACAAGGCTGCTCTGTTGCCGTGTTCGCCGTGAGGCTGTTTACCCCTGTGTACATTTGTTAGGCTTACACAGAAATCTTTTTTCTGCGTCGGGATGCAATTTTTTTTATGCTTGTTAGTGCACGGGCTTGCATGTGCGCATACAAACGCAAAATGTAACTTCTCAATCACGTTTGCTAAATGCGAAATCTGTAAAATGTAGAGTCGTATACACCAGCGTCCCCGGCTTGCGGACAAGCAGCTGTCGAGTTCGGTCACGGACGCCATTCCGAAGAGCGGCCGCAGCCCGTGCAGCACACAGGCTGCCAAAACAAATCTTTCCGCGTGCTACTTTGCTTTTTTTATTTACTCCTGCGGCGACATGAGGTGCCTTCCGGCCACGCACGAAGAGATATCACGTTGATTTCCTTCGATTCTTTGCTTCTTTCTTCGGGCATAACACTAGACGGTAGGTAGCGAGTCGGGCGTAGGTAGTACTGACACATCTGTGAAGCGGCTACAGCACAAGCGCATTGGCTCCCAAGCACCAATCTTCCTGTCCGCATTCTTACAATCTATTACCTTTGGTGTGATAACAGGGGAGCGACTGTGCAGCGTCCAGAAACTCAACACATAATTAGGAGAACACACCACGCTAGCCGTAATACGCTTACATGCGCAGCGGTCATGTTGTTTATTTGGCGAGTTGCTATAGCGGCGAGATATGGCACTAGGTGCAGACTAGGTATTTTTTTTATTTCAGTGTTTTATTACGGCTCTTTATTAATATGGGAGTGCATAATAATTGCGTTACTAAAATTTATTTTTTAATGATGCAGAAATCTTTTCTCAATAGAAATGAACACTCTCATCATTGTCCGTGACACGGAATGCAAAAGCCGACGATATCCGAGCGAACCCAGAATTGAGGTACTGCTTGTTGACAAGGTAGCGCTTAAGCCAGCAGCGCCATGGCGCCGTTTGCGAAAGCGCTACCTTGTCAACATACACCTTGTTTACAAGAACACCTTGTTTAGAAGGACACCTTTTTTAGAAGAACAGGCACCTGGGCAAGATGGAAGAGATTCATGGTGGTACTTATAAGCGTTAATAGGCTTCTTCTCCTTTTTTAATCACACTGTGTGTAGCTGCAAAGTCAACCATGCACGTTGATATTGAGCAGCCATTCGAGAAAAAAAGCCACTTCGAAATGTAAACATTTTTTTTAATAGTTATAAAATACTGCAGGCCCAAACAGGGGCCCAAGTAAAAAGGGCAAAAAGACACAAACAAAGCAAATGAAGGCAGCGAAATCGCATACTTAACAAAAAGAAACACTGGCATGTGTACATAATAAACTGCAGCTTAAGATAAGGCAAAAACTACATAATTTTTTTACAGTGGTACGTCAAGGTGAAGCAACAAAAATACAAACATGAAACAAAATGTTTTCACACACTGAAAACCCCACTTTAGTTTTTGTCTGAGAAAACGAAGTTTTCTGAACGAAGACTTGCTTATGTTGGAAATGTGCATATTCCAATTAAGGTTGTTAGTTATTATGATTCCAAAGTACTTGTACTCCTTCATTTCTGCAAGCATTTGGGAACCCAACTTGTGTCAAAAGAAAGTATTTGAGATTTATTTCTAGTTGTGTATATAGGTTTGCGTATCCTCATCGGAGGAGAACAATTAAGCAAAGCATGCAGTTTATAAAAGCATAGCTTTACCAGTCATATGCAGGAGGTCAGCGTCATAGTAGCCTTCTTTAGTAGAGTCTTCGCCGTCCCCGTACACTTATTAAGTGTCCCCAGGCGTGAACTCGTTGACGTCTTTCAGATCGAAGTTCCGTACATGATCTGACCATAGCACACCTATCAGTTTAGAGAACAGAAACGTTGCCTTTGGAGAACGGAAGTTCTATTGGGAGAACAGAAACAGTAATGAACTGCAATACCGCTAGGCGAGATGGCACTGGTAGTACTATCATCATCAATAGAGAGACGCATTTTTTGCTGCAGATGAGGAGCTCGCGGCTGGTTCGCGCTGCTCGCTTCCTATGGTATTTTTTTCGTTGCTAAATCACGCTTCGCGTCTGTAATGATCGCCAGGTGACCTAGCTGGCCTCGAATGCCAAAAACAACATCAATCAAGTAAGGTTTGCACCATTAGTTGCGATTGTCCAAGCCGGTACAACCAATGTACACGGTCAGGTCTGAACAAAGCAAGTCACTCATACATAAGGAAAGCTTTCAAACCATCTGTAAAGACTCTTGAAAACTAACAAGCATATGCATATAACTGAACATCGAGATCGCTAAATGGACGTCACTTTCATTGTGTTGCAGCGCTCGAGTTTAATAGCGTGGCTTCAGGACAGGGGTCCGATTTTGCCGTCAGATGTGGCGCTTGCTCTGTAGTGTTGATCTTGAAGTGAAGTGAATGCATGATGTGGAATTGGGAAGAAAACTTGCACATTACCGATAGATAGCTTGCGCAGCGAGAGCTCTGTCGTTTTGCTAAATTAGTTAAATAAACAATTGCGAATGCGTGCAGTTCTGAAATTTTTTCGCTCGGCAATGCCACGTTGAGTACTTCACGATTATTCAGTGTCGCGTCGTGTCGACAGGGTAGGCACCAATTTTAATTCTCAGCCATGAGTCTGAACATAGGTAGTATGTATTTAGGTGATGGGCCTAAAAATATTTCAGGCTTGCTACATGTATTGTTAGAGTTAAGTTACACAACTACTACAACTAGAATTTCTCGTCACAGGTTATGACCGGTCTGCTGATTATGCAGTGAACATGTATGCTAAAGGAACAGCTATGAGGTGTGTGCTTACAAATCGAAAAGGCCCAATTCTGAGAAAAAAGTTTTAGACATGCAGTGAAGAATTTTCTTGTTTGTACAGCTTTGTTGGTGCTCTTACAGTACAATAAGGTTGTGCTCTGCCCCAAGTACAACCTCTTTTTTGCATAGACGTATCGACAGAACTTGAGCACTCTCTTGCAAACGAGCACTCCTGAATTCAATAGGTGGTACATGATGTGAATCTGTCCAGATACTGGAGCAATGAAGGTCACATTTATTTCAGACTTGTTATTGTGTTTACTTTTTTCGTACGCGTGTGCTTAAAAGCTGAAATAGTTTTTTGCCTGCTAAATTTAGAGGTTAAACCTTGAAATACGTACTATCTTGCAGTGTGGCTGAAGATAAGTCAAGATCATGTATGTTTCAATTACGTGTGTGACTTCCTAGATTTTTTTCATGATTGAAGTGCACAAAACTTCACTTCATAGTTGCAGACACTATAGTTAATACAACCTAATTTAAACAGAAGCAATTGTGCTCAAAGAAATCTGAGACGTTTCTCTGCTATATGAAAAAAACAGTACCACATCCAGTTAACACAATCTTGCTCTTCACGACAGCATTCACGTATTTGAGGAAGCGGTGCTGCAAGTGCTCATCACAATTATGATTTACTATTTCAGAAGGACATTGAATATATGTGCATCGCTAAAGCAATTGAGTGCAGCCCTATGAGCTTTGGCACATATTCTTTGTAAACTTGTATGACCTAAACCCAGTTAATGAAGACAAAACAGTTCTGGGTGTTGTTTGTAAACTGTCACAAGGCACAACTAAATGTCGGAAAGCCTGTTTAGGCCCCTCACTGCGGGGTTGTTCATTTAGTGATGCAATAATAACTTCTGATGATCCACATGCCAACTATGAATTGATCATGAGTTGTACAGTAGTGGGCAAATTGAGATTGATTCTGACTTCTATGGGTTAAAACAAATGATATCGTAGCCTCACAGGAGACAAGACGACTTGTCGAAACATTTGCTCTGGCACCCCATGTTCATATATTTTTCATGTTTTCAACCTTCAATCTTTAAGCGTTTACCTTTAGGGGTTTAGGTTAACCTGCACCAATGGTAACTCGTTCACAGCAGTGCACGAGAAGTTCAGAACTTTTGCAGCATGAGTTCAGTGGTGCGGTATCACAAGTGGATGACAAGGTGCCAACAAGGTGGAATTCTTCTTTTTGTTCACTTAATTGAATAGGGTGCTAACATCTTGGCAAAACAAGCTGCGTTTGTAGAGGTGGGGACGGTACTTACGTCTAATGCTAGGTTGTTTGTTAAGCTCAGCATGCGGATGCACCAAACAAGCGCCATAAGTTTAGGGGTTACTGAAAAATAATGAACTGATTTTGGTGCTCTATTTCTCCTGCGCTTTTTGAAATAAATGACATGGTTTAGAAGATGGCATCACTGCACCACTGAAAAGAATTTCGAGGTGCAGCAATTTGTAAAACAGATCATGTGGTGTATGCGAATTGAACATAAGCTTAAGCACACAAACGTCTTAGCATTTCACCCCCATCGAAATATGGCCACTGTGGCTGGTGTCACACATGTGTTGTTGAGCTCAGCAGTGCCACACAATCTAACTATTAGTGTTACAGTTTCAACGTTATTTAAGTGTAGATTCCATGCCACGCTAGGCAGCCAATGCTTCTGGCCAATCTAAAGCACGCCTTATAATATGCGCGGCAAAACATTCACAAATACAGCATTGCATGTGTGAGGTTCGAGATGACCTGTTGTAGTGGACATTAAGAAGTTTCAACGTACTTGCAGAATGGACATTCGGGGGTAGTGAGCTTGTCGTTGCATGGCAGCCTGGAAAAACAAGTAACAGCCCCAGATATCAATGCAAGAAATTTTCAAACGTAAAGAAAGAAACTCAGGTAATTTGTAAACAGTATTTTATACATACATGTAATGGTACCTCATAAAAGTGTATCGGTCAGGGCTGCTTCTTCACAAGGCGTGTCATGTAGCAGGTTCCTGCCCATTGTACACAACTGCTTCCATGTCAGGTGGGCCAAGAAGCTCTGGCAGAAAAACAAGTATTTCTAATTTATGTGGCACTTCCTTTGTCACACCATAGCAAAACCACGCCCATAGTTTTGTGATGTTTCTCAAACGCGACTGCAGTAAACTAATAACTAGTAGGTTTTTTGCAATAATGTATGGGCTAGCTAAGAGGACACATGTGAGGCGACAGTGGTTTATTTGCCTTTTTATCTCGCAACGGCCTGGTTGGTGTTACCTGGCGATAGAATTTTAACATGAAGGAGTCAGCGACTCTTTCCCACGTGAAGCCACCCCGCAAGTATCGCACGTATTTCTGGTGACAGATTAAGACGTTAAAAATTTAAAAATTTAATATTACAATTTGCTGCCACCGTGTCACACCAACGCAGGCATTGGCAAAAAAACTACACATGTTAAAATGAACGAACTAGCCTAGCAAGCAACCATCCTTAAAAAACTCAAGAGCTTCCTACTCACCAACCCGGGCTTGCAACGGGTGTTCATCCATTGAAAGCTTTAGCGGTCACTTCATTCTCCGGAAGTAACATGAATTTCCTTTGCGAACGCATTCAAACCAGTAAAAATTAACAGAATGAGGAAGAGTGTGTCGGTCTGCAGAGACTTGAAATATTCAAAGCGAAACAAATCAGTCCAAGACACATCACAACGTACCGCGAGCCGTTACGTGCCGTCGCAACCGTTAGCCGCCGTATATTTTGAAAAGAGGATAATGTTGTCGATGGGCTGCTGCTGACCTTGAGTCAGCTCGAGCACAAAAGAGTATTACAAAAAATTGATGACGCAGCACTTGCTCAAAAAAAAAGTACTTACTATAAGACCAAGTTGTTTTTTATGCGTGACAAAACGGAAAAAATGTAGTATTTGATGATTTTTGAATTGAAACTTGGCCTCGACGAGGGCACCCCTGCAAGAAAGTACAATAGCGCGAGTGACGAGAAAGGTTAGAAAATCCACTTTAGGTGTTTGAAGCAAGAATGCGCCATGGTTGAATATTTCGCCCCCTACAGGTGACCACTTGAACTTGACAGTTCCCGGGGCCTGATCTGCCGTCGTCACTTGCTTCACGCTGTCTGACAGATATTTAACATACACAAATGACTTCTTTTTAATCGGCAACACCTAGACCTTGAACAAGCCGATGAAAGCTTGGAAAACGCTACCAACGAAATGCAGCCGTGTTATGCGTGGCAGATTTATTGGGCGAAAAACTCTTGAAATGATAGAATGTTATTGACGATCACCCAGCACTATACTAATGGATGCATCACACTATTTGAAAACATGAATCTCTTATCTTTAAGAGCCAAAATGAAGTTGTTTTGCCGTGTAACATTTCTGTAACGCTCAGCCAAATTATTTTTTCTCAGCGGGCCAGGAGTCTGATTTTTTTCTTTGAATATTCGCACGCACGGGGTCCCGTGTGCGCGTACAAACGTACACAGAATGTAACGATTGAGTTTCAGGCTGATGGCAAAAATATCAGCTCAAACAACGCCTAAATCTGAATGCGCTAATGGTCTGTGCAATGAGTAAATGTTAATTAGCTAAGAAATCCATCGAAGTCTTTGCGAAATATCAAGCACATGTCATCGATATTCACTAATCAAGGGTAAATTTCATCAGGTGCAGTAGGTTATTCTAATATTAACCTGTAGTGTATACGCGTACGTGCATTAAATATTTATTTGCAAAAAGAAGAATGCATATCCTCAATCTGTGTAAGTGGCCAGGGCTGGTAACTCTCATTTTGAAGTATACCTTGCAGTACAACAAGAGCACCATCAAAACTTGATTGTGTTTGCATGTGTGCGAGTACATACATCCACAAAATGTAACGAGTTTACAGCCGATGAGAAATGTATGGCGCCTCAAACCACAGCTCTGACTGCGTTATACACGTGGCACTCATTAGCTCAGCATCCCTCGAATTATTTGCGAAATATCAAGCACATATCATCGATATTCACCGATCATGCATCAATTTCTTTGTGTTCAGTATCGTATGAGGACGTTGCGAAATATCAAGAACATGTCATTAATATTCACAGATCATGCATCAATTTCATCGTGTGCAGTATCGTAATAAGTCGTTGCGAAATTGTAAGCACTTGTCATCGATATTCACCGATCATGCATCATAAGCAGTATCGTATGAAGTCGTTTCGAAATATCAAGCACATGTCATCGATATTCACCGATCATGCATCAATTTCATCATGTGTAATATCGTATTTTATAATAACCTGGTGTATACAGATACGTGGTTTACAGAAGAGAAAAAAGCTTATATACTATCTGCAGTGTTAGCATGCAATCCACATGTAACCGCACATGTAAAAATATCTGCACCAAAGAAAGGCTAAAACGTTGGCAGCGGATAGCTGCATAGCCCAATAAAGAAATGGTAAATGTGTTCATCATCACCTCTTTATTGATATTTGATGAAATAGCACAAATGACACAATCACGGCCCATTTATTATAACCCAAACACAAGCTCTAGACTATTTGAGGATATGTGTGTGTTATTGTGTCGTTTGCACGCTACTTCATTAAATACTAAGGCTCCTCAAGTAGTCCATTGGTATATATTAAACGATTTATTGGTTCGTACGTTTGTCAAAACCACAAAATAACAAAAAACCACGTTACAGCTATGTGGCGGGTCCTGCCATCCAAACAGCGGTTTAAATATACCTACATATATCTACTTCTATTTACGTTCGTTATCTATGTGCTAAATTAAAATGAAACTAGAAGTTCTTTGCGAATCAGTTAGAAAGCTGTGTTCTAAACCTAAAACTGTTTTATTGTTGTATAAAACTCTAGCCAAACACCGTACCAACTGTGCGGAGGAAGTGGAGGAATGAAACTAGATATTGTAGCGTCATTTAGGAGCAGCAAGAGAAAGCAAAATTTCTGCAGCAGTACCTCCGGGTGCGTTTTATTAAGCTGCTTAACGCAACGCATGCACTTTTGCTATCATTTGTGAATTACAATTTTTGACAACAGATGGTGTGAAAACTGAATAGTTCTGATTTTTCGCTCCATAGTGCACACAATTTTTATACATAAGATCTACGGAGAGTTTCGCAACTAAAATAATTAAGGAGCCGGCACTTGCGGTAACCGTGTTCGGTGATAACCGTTCGTTGTACGACAACATTCGATTGCAAGGTCGATTACGTGTACATAGCTCTGACTGCTAATGCAGTCAGTAAAAAGATTGTGGCTCAAGTTATTGCCTTATTAAATCGGGGCACCCATAACATGCATCTACACGTACTATAGGTTTTTTGGGGCCGTCACGTATGTCGCTACGTGATGCCAGCAGAAGGCCTATAGAATAGTAAGTGAATGCGCTACGGATGGTCTGCTGAATACCGACGGCAAGCCTCCAAAACGCTACTGGTGCTACTTGGAACCAGATAAATTGTCGCACAAGGTACCCCGACAGACTGTGTGGAGCCAGTGATAGCAACAACCACCTGCTGCATCAACGGGGAGTTACGCTGCATTTTTTAGCTTATATAAAACGGCGCCACGGTCTTTCTCCGTGTAGTACCGTCATCTTGTGGGCTTGGACTACGCATTTTGTACTGTTATATTTGGCTTCTCTGCATGTCGTCATTGCTCAAACGTGTTCGCCGCTCATGAAACGTCTTGGGTGGTAGAAGTTTCTATAAACTGGCACGAAAGTTCGGGTTTATTATGGTAATTTCAGAAAGTCGGTAAGCTAATACAATAGGTTGAACGTACAGGGCAGACGAAGCTGAGCATGGGGTAAATGTGCACCCAATTATTTTTTGTCCCTCGCCTGTGCCACGCTGTACGGCCAACTAGTCTCTTGGTTTGGAGATGTGTACGCGTTTAGAGAAATGGGGGAGAAGGAGGGTCTCCGGAAATTCCGACAATCTAGTGTTCTTTATAAAGCACTGACATCGCACAGTAAACTGGCCTCTATAATTATGCATCCACCGAAATGCGAATGGGGTTGAATCCACGACCTTTGGTTCAGCAGCAGAGCACCATAACCATTGATCCATCAAGGCGGATCGTTAGTCTTGCCTTTGGTCATCGTGAAATGCAGAAAAATGCTTTTTTAAAGGCAGAATAAACGAGCCACGCTGACTGTACAAGCGACTATTCCCATCTACATGGTGTTGTTCGTCTAGTGTGAAGTGCTTATTCTGGGGCTAGTGGATATAGCATACTCCAATATCAGACAAGCATGAAAAAACACGCGCGAAACCACAAACAATTGCGCTTTGTAGAATGAAACGTTGCAAATGACAATTACTGTGGTCTTTGGCTTGTTTATGCAAAACGACTTGCATACTCAATAAAAATGAGTCTATTGATAAAACACCAATTTTCTCATTGTTTTCTCGACAATTTCGATGATGCTGCATTTAAGTAATTCAGACGGTTTCTTCGGTCTCATGAAATTCGAACCTACGCGCTTTTGCTGTAGACACACACATACCAAGCATGTCAACACTGCTTTACACGTTTTATGCTGGGTGGATTGTCGAAGATTTCACGGCATTGTGATTGCAGTGCTAAAAGAGACTGCTTGCATGGTACGACAAAACAAGTGCTTCTTCCGTCAAATCTGTCAGCATTCTTTGTATTAGATTTCTCACCACATGGCTAGTTTATTTTCAGCATCTGCTCATACCAGTTGCGAAATGCCTAATTTGATTGTTTTGTTTATAGGTATTGACTGCTTCCATGCATGAAAGAAACGAAATTCGCTGTGCCAGGCTATTGGCTCATTCCTGTATTGTTTTTATCTTTTGTTTCCCTGCAGACAACCTCCAACGAGCCATCTCATGACAGTGTCTTGCTTGAAGATGGGCCAGGTTCACAACATAGCTCCCTTGTTACAGATGACGAGCTTCCCGAAATTTCACACAATGAAGATATTGATCTGGAAGACACAATAAGTGCACAGGACAACGATCCAGAGATAGATAGGCAGTTTTCTGACTGCTCAGAGTGTGCCGAAGAAACTCCAGCTGATGGGCCAGACCCAGAAGACTGTGACGTCGACGATCCTTTTGTTGATCTCTCGCAGTTTGTCGGGAAGAATACATCTGTACATCTTCCTGGCATTTCCACGAGCAGGTTGCAAGCCATGCTGCTGGTACTATCTTTCGTTGTGGCAGCGAGACTACCATGGACCTGAATAGACGGCTTGTTGAAGTTGCTCAATGCAATATTTGGCCAAGAGGTTTTTCCGTCCACAAAGTATGGGTTTTGAAAACTCTAGGATTCGCAGAAATCTAAAATTGTTCAAGTCAACGCGTATTGCTCAGCGTGAAATTTTCTGACTTAAACCCTAGGCCTCAATGAACAGCTATGTCGCATTTGCTCCCTGGTGTTTCCACTGTCTGCACTGCTGGGAAAAGGGAGTTTTTTTATCCAGATGGACCTGAAGATACAGTAGCAGCAGCTTCTAAAAACAATGGGAAACATTGTTGGCAACAACTTGCAAAAGCTCACTTCAACCTCCTCGGACCTAATAAAAGATATTACCGATGGTGCGCTGTACAAGAAGATACGCCATGTGCTCAAGATGAGGCTGAATTTAACTCTGAACACAGATGGCTCACCATTCTTTAATTCCAGCAAATGCTCAATATGGCTGATTCAGGTCTCACTGAATGAGTTACCTGTGCTTCTTCATTGGAAGAAAATTCTTATTGGAGGACTTTGGTTCAGCAAAGAACTTCCATCTGCTAACCTTCTCTTGAAGGTCTTTGTTTACAAATTTGAAGGTCTGGGAAAGAAAACATGGTCATTTGCGCCGCAAGTTGTTCAATCTGTCGTGAAAATTGCTTGCTGCTGTGTTGAATTGCCCGAAAGAGCTTCTTTGCTGAATTCAAAATAGTTCAACGGGTACTACAGCTGTTCTTGGTGCCTGAAGAAAAGAGCTCTTCTGGAAGATCAAGAATTTTCTACTTCGCTTAGTATTGGCGCATAGCAGTCTTAATATTAACCTCTGCTTAACCACGACTTTAAAGCAAGAGGTAGAGAGACTGCATGCATTAATAAAAAAACACACAGCAGCATCGGGAGCTTCCACTATCCACTGTGATATGCATAAACTATATGTGATCAAAAGATCTAAGGCGTCTGCAGGCATCATATGCTTGGAGATTGCTATTTGTGGCTCAATTGAAGCACAGCTCTGCGTGTTATCAGGGTGGTATTCGGGAATAGCGCATTCTCGGTTGACAAAAATCTATTGAACTGAACTGCTACTTGAATGAAATTGACTGTGATATAACTGGTTTAAAACGTTTATTTTGCATACTTGTTCATTGCTCAGATAATAGAACTCATGTTAATTGGAAAGTATAGTTCCACGGGTACTGTTTAATGAGTCTGCCTTATAATACCAAAAATGTCCGCTGTCTCTATGTTTTGATGTCACGAAAGGAAAAAAAAATAGTTTTTAAAAAAAATTAGCTTTTAAGCCTTGCAGCTTAAAGCTAATTTTGTGAGGTGTCATTTATGAGCAGGGTACTAAGTTATGCATCATCTTACCAAAACCTATTTTCTTGTAGCACACTGGTGTTTCTTATACACAAGTGTCTGTTAGATCAATGTCTGTTATAAAGGCTTCAATGTTATTCAACTAAGTGGAACCAAACTAAGTGGTACTATTTATCCTTCACAAGCTGTCAAGTACCCATACGAAGGAGCGGACATGGTAGAGAGGTGCCATGATGTCGTGCTATCAACATTGTCTGTTGCTGCAAGGAGGAACTGCGCAATTGATGGCATAAAAGGACCATCTCTTCTTGCAAAGCTGACATCGCTGGATTTTGTCTGGAGTTTACCTCCAGACTACATGCATTGTGTTCCTAAAGGAGTCACCCAGGAGATGACGGAGCTCAGGCTGACTTCCACTGGCAAGGCTTTCTACATTGGGAACAAAATTCAGGAGCTAAATGAGCGCATCAAGAAAGTTTGCCTACCAATTTCTTTCACCTGGCTGCAAAGGCTACTTTCAGAAAGGACCTTCTGAAAGGCAACTGAATAGGAATTCTGGCTTTTTTATTACAGTGTCCCATGGCTTGATGCCATTCTTCCACCGAGGTACATGAGGTTTTTCATCTTGCTTTCTGAAAGTGTTTTCATGCTGTCGAAGAAAACTGTTGAGAAGTCCGAGACCTTTATTGCTCAGAGTTTGTTGCAGGGGTTTGTTCAGGAGGTTTCCGTATTGTATGGTTCAGCTGCTACGACATTTATTGTCCATCAGTTTCTTCACTTGGCGAAATCTGTTAGAAATGACTGGACCACTGTGAGCCACTTCGACATTTCCATTTGAAGGAGGCAATGGAGAGGTTTTGAAGTTAGTTTATGGAGCAAACGGTGTGCTTAGACAGATAACTGAACGTATATTATTCACGGGGTGATGGAGCCGCTTAAATTCCTTTTAACTCTGCCGCCTAATTTGATGAGGCAGCAGGGAATAATTTTAGGTAAGAGTACTGAGCAGAGCCAGATTTGTGTATTAGTTGCTCCTCTGTGTTTGTGTGTTTTGGAGGAAACTGTCCAAGCACTAAGAGCGGAAGCGGTTGGTGTAGGTGTAACCCTTGGAGAATATTTCAGGGCTTGTGTCGGAGGCATCATAGCACAGTGCGAAATACCCGCGTGGCGAGAAAACATGTTTTAGCTATTTTGAAGACCACAGTGAAAATGTTTTTCAGGTACAGAGTGGCTTTGCCGCGGGGGCAGCCATAATATTTTTATGCCAGGAAGATATACGTGAGCCGTATTTTTTGCCTTTTATGTACACCATCCAGCATCCGCCAGTACATGTAGGGCAGTGTCTTTTGCGTGAAAGCAACGTGGCTTCACCATGTGTTCTTGTCTATCAGAAGAACCATTTGTTGTAGCCAGAATTCGAAATATTTTTGAAAGGGACGAAATGTTGTGTACCATTTATTTTATTATACAAGATGTGTTTGCCAGTTAGGATGGTGCACCTTACAACAGTGTAAATGTTGAAGAGGTCTTGTCGATATCTGTACAAACAGATCCTTTTTTCTTTTTAGTGGAAGAATTGTATGTGCTCTAATTTTGGTTACAGTAGTGGAGCACTGGTGGTGTAGTTCAGATGTTGGCCACTAATGTCATTTGTACTATGTTGGCCTAAAGTTTTAGTTTGGTTTCGATAACTTTGCACTCGAAAGTGATACGCAAGAAAACCTTGCATGCTAACGTGTGGTCAGGTAGAAGAAATCATTGGTTGGCGCATTTACTAGCCCTTACTGGCTTTGTATCTCTCATGGCATAATAGATCAGAAACTGCGGAGTTTTTCTTTCTTTTTTTATTGTTGAGAGCTTGTGTGCTGCACACACGTCTTTTTTTTACTCTGAAACTGTTATAATGTATCTGTGTTGATGCCATGCCACCTACGTTAATGGCGAGGGTCTTGTGACAGCGATTTTTACAACATTGTCAGCCTTCTTCTGTTGTTATTTCTTGATCTTGCATGCCTAAGCTCTATATGGTAGCACAATACCTATTTTCTCACTAATGCAATATGAATTCAAACCACAAAGACAAGGTACAGCTTCGTTTGCTTCAAATTATCCGCAACAAAGAAACAGTGAAACGTGATATTGATGCGATTTGCTTGGTGCATCGTAAAAAACTTTGTCCAGCTTTTTCCAGTCATATCTGGCAGTGAACTTTTTCCTTAGATTTTAACTATTGGAGAGCTCTACAAGATGTGCTATGTTCTCAATACAGGGCAGAGTGCCTTGGATTTACCTCTGAACACTTGTGACTCGTCAGTCTTCAAATGCAGCAAAGGTCTTCAAATGCAGCCAGTCTTCAAATGCAGTCAATTCAGGTTTCATTGAAAGTGTGGCCTGTGTCTCTTCATTGAAGCAGCATCCTGAATGGAGCAGCTTGGTTAAGAAATGAATGTCCACCTGATAACATTTTTTCAAAAGGTCTTTGTTGAAAAATTCCAAGGTCCAGGGGAGATGACATGTTCATTCGGACAGCAACTTGTTCACTCTGTTGTGAAAATTGTGTGCTGCGTTTTCAACTTGCGTGCACAATCTGCTCTGCTGAATACAAAACAGTTGAGTGGATACTATGGCTGTTCTTGGCGTTTTTTTCACAAAGAAACTAATCTCAAACGTAGAAACTTTTTTGCAGGAGTGGCCATGGTCTAGAGGTGCCACGATGTGGTGCTGTTGGCAACGTCTCTTACCGCAAGAAGGAACCCCAGTTATTGGCACAAATGGGACATCTGTTACCAAGCAGACATCGTTGAACTTCGTCTGGGATTTGCTGCCAGACTTCATGCTTTGCTTTCTTGAAGGCGTCACCCAGCTTATCACGAAACTTTATCTGAGTTCCACTGGCAGAGCCTTCTACATTGGGCACCGAGTAGCGGAGTTCAAAGACCGCATTGATAAGGTTTGCCGATCAGCTTTTTTCACAAGGCTGCCAAAGCCACTGTCAGAAAGGGCTTTCTGCAAGACAACCTAATAAAAATTCTGGCTTTTGCATCAGAGTGTCCCACGTCTCGATGGCATTCTTCCACCGAGGTACATCCTGCATTTCATGTTGCTTTCTGAAAATATCTATATACAGCTACAGTAAACTGTCGAGGAGCCTGATACATTTATTGCTCAGAGATTGTTGCAGGCGTTTGCTCAGGAGGTTCCATACCGTATGCTGAATCCGCTCAGCCTTTTACTGTCCATAAGCTTCTTCACTTCGTGAAATCTGTTAAGATGACTGAACTCACTTTTAATTTTTTATCAGCTTCTTCACTTGGTGAAATCTGTTAGGGTGACTGGACCTTTCTTGTCATAATCGACATTTTCATTTCAAGGAGGCAATGGAGAAATCTCGAAAGTTTTTGTCCGCAGCAATAAGGGCAAGGTGTGCCTAGGCACACCCTTTGCTTAGCGTATAGCTAAGCATGTGGTGATGCAGTCGCTGAGACGCCTTGTTTCCTTGCCACCGTACTTAAAAAAGCAGCAGGATAATTTAGGAAAAGAGCACTGAGTAGAGATAGACTTGTATGTTGAGTTTGTTTGGGAAAAAATTGTCCGAGCACTAATACCAGAAGGAGTTGGTGCAGGTGTAATTGTCGGAGAATATTTCGGGGTTCGTGTCGGAGGCATTGTATTGCACACTGTAAAATACACGCGTGCATAGAAAACTAGTTCTAGTTATTTTGAACCATAGGGAGAATGTTTTTCAGGTTCGGGATGACTTTGCTGCAGAGACAACCATAATATTGTTATGTTAGGAAGTAATTCATAATCAGAAATTTTTACTTTTCATGTGCAGCATCCAGAATCTACCGGCACGTGTCCTTTTTCTGCCCTCATATTGCTTGCCCCACCACCATGTGCTATGGCACTGTACAAACTCTTTTACCATAGCACTTTTCATAAACTAAGCATAAAACAAGGTATTGTTGTAATTCCTTGCAATGATCTTACAATGAATTACCAACAGCTTTTTCCATTCCTGTGTGGCAGGAAATTAGTTTTTCTTTGCTTGGTTGCTAGAAAGACGAATGATGTCTGGTACTGGCAGCTCGTTTCTCGTGTCTTTTTGTCTCTGCCATACTCAGCAGACAGAGACTGCAGAGATCCAGTTCTAAATTGCTTCTCGTCTCAAAAGCTCCTGTGTATTGCATTGTATAAAAATTTTCTAGCATCATTTATTGAACAGGCGTATAGAACGAGGTGTGGATTGTTGAAGTTTTCCAACTTGTAGCCCACATATATTAGCTCTCATTGTTGCTTCTTGATGACAACAGTTGATGTGTTTACTGTAATGAAAAAAAATCCAGCCAGCTCCTCTTAGCGAAAACCGTCAAAACTGCCAAGCTAACACTGGCGTTTCCTCGGGCTATAGTATTTTATGTTTCTAAGTTTTTTTGCTAAGCATACAGCTTTAGTGTCTCTGCATAAACATCGCAGTTGACTCTGCAACTTGTCCATTCCTGCCGATTCTCAGGTCGGGTGACTGCTTCATCCAGATCGCCTTTCAGATCGGTGAAAGGCGATCTGAAAGGGCCAACTAGTGAACACTGACACTGGCCTGCCATTTCAAAGTCCACATACCTCATCATCACCTAATCTTGGTGCGTTTTTCGAAGGTTCACCTCTGCTTTACCACTCGACCTTGTCTGCCCTGACATTTCCAAGCTATCACAACGCAGTCCTCCCTTTTATACGAAGCTTCACTGTGGCCAAACTACTTGGCTGTTCAAACTTGTTTTATGTCGATGTGTTGAATGAGGAAAAAATATGGCAGTCCAATTTCTTTTCTTAATTTGGCCAACCTCCGGTGAGCAATATGATGACAGTGTCGTGAAAAATGAACCATGTTCATAAGGTAATAGGTGAAGAGCTTCCCGAAATTTTAAACAATGAATATATTGGTCTGAATATTGGACAGTGCACAAGACAACAACACAGAAATAGACATACAGTTTTCCAATAGCTCAAAATATGCCGAAGAAACTGCAGAAGATAGGCCAGACCCAGAAATCTGTGAACTCAACAATCCAGATGTTGATCTCTTGGAGTTCATCGTGGAAAATTTATCCGTACATCTTTCTGGCATTTCTACAACAAAGCTGCAAATCAAGCTGCTGGTTGTGGCAGCTGGACTACCATGGACCCAAGTAGATGGTTTGTTGAAGTGGTTTATTACAATATTAGGCCGAGAGGTTTTTGTGTACACTTAGTATGTGTTTCGAAAACTCTGGGATATGCAGGAATCTAAAATGATTCAGGTCCATACGGATTGTCAACGTGAAATTTTCTCACTTGAACCCATGGCCTGAAGAACAGCTCTCGCACATATTCTCCAAAATGTTGCACTGCTGTAGAAAGAAAGTTTTTTATCCTGATGGAATTGAAGGTACAGATGCAGCAGCTTCTGAGAATAATAGGAAACATTGTTGTCATCAGCTTCCAAAAGCTCACTTTCGCCTAAATGCAAGGATATAACATATGGTGAGCTGTACAAAATGTGCCTTGTGCTCAATATGAGGCGGAATGACGTGACTTTATCGCCAGTCTTGAAATTTCGCAAAGGCTCAGTATAGCTGATTCAGGTCTCTCTGAACAAGTTACCTGTGTTTCTTCTTTGAATCAACTTTGTCTTTGAAGCAGTTCTATTCAGCAATGAACGTCCACCTGCTAGCATTTCTTTCATGGTTTTTCTGAACAAGATCCAATCTGCGAAAGATAACGTTGTTTTAGCTACAAAACAGCATCGTATAGAGCCAGACTGGTGTGTGTGTGTGTTTGTGCGTGTGTGTGTGTGTGTGTTATCATAGATAAATGAGATTTGTACCGCATCTGACACTGTAAAGGCTTTTTTCCCAAAGTTAAACGATGCACCTGTTCTTTTTTTTTTGTCCAGCTGAACCTGTTAATAGTTGTATCTTGTCAATGTCTAGGTATTCAGCACTATAAGTCTGCTTTTTATTATTCGTATAACTCAAGCACCAAGTATTTGTTTATTATTTGCTAGAGAATATGTTTTCAGTTTTAAATTTATACTCAGTATGATCAGTGCACAAAACACTGAAAAACACAAGATGGTGCACCACACAAACGCTGTCTAATGACTGAAAGTTAATGGATCAAACATGTCATCCATACTCAAACATGAAGGCACTAAAAGCTTAGTGTAATCACGAAGCATATAATCAAGTATGTTGCAGATAGAAATCACGGCATCTATGAGAGCAATTGAAAATGTCGTGCACTTTTTGTGCGCTGATAATGATAAGTATGTTCAAACTAGCCCAATTTACTGCATGAATACATCAATCTTTGTATATTTTTCTGTACATATTCATCCTGCAAAGTGCCTGAAAATGCAGTTGCAATCTCCTAACTGCAAAAATTTGAAACATTCTTCCTTAGTGCCCCATAGAAAATTGTGTTGGGCTGTTTATGTCTTGTGCCTGTCAGTCCATTCATTTTTCTAGTGTTGGTTCTCAGAAGTCTTGTCTGGTATTTTCAGCTGGCTTGTTGTGCTCTTTTTGCCCTGCTCTGCAGCTTTAGGACAGAGGCCCTCCGAAATATTTCGTAATTTTTAATGAGTTACCTTCGGTTAGTTTTGGCTGCTTTTTATATGGAATGTTTCTATGTGTCGAGCACTTTTACGTTGCAGTGGTGTAGGTTCTCGAAAATTTCAAACAGATGTCTCTGTTACTTTGAATATATTACATTCATTTTATTGGACATTCATGTATGCCTTCACCATGTTTGTTTTTCACACAGTACGAAAATTGTGTTATGCTGATGTGGTAAATAAATCGAAATGTGGCTCTGCCTTCGCCTATTTATCCAAATCAACAACTGTCTGCTTTCCAGCGAAATATGTGCAGGTACTAGATCTCTAACTCCATGTAGTAGTCTCTTCGTCTTTTGTGTCTTAGATGGTACAGTACAAACACAAGTACATTTACATATGTTTTGGTTTATATTCATATTGCGTAATAGATGCATCTGTCACCAAAGACAACATGGGGATCCACAAACTACTCAAAACACATCTGCCTAAGACATTCAAAATTCGATTTGTGAACCTGTTACGACATTGGGGATATCATCATTCTTTAAATCATCTGCATGACTTACAATAAAGGCATACTTAAGAGCACCCTAAAACAGTGTATAATTCAAAGTGATTTTATTAAATTTTAAACCAATTTCCTAAAAACTTTTTGGTTTCAATATTATATTGTAGTAAGATATGTAACAGTATACAATGTATATATCGCGTCACAAGACAATATTAACACTTGATGTTCTTACAGGACTGTAGGTTGCTTTAGGTATTACGTGTTGCATGTAAACAAGGTACACATGCAGCAAATGAATCCAACAGCAATGTTGGTTAGATCACAGATGCAGTGTTTGCAAATACAGAACTGCAGTGCTATGCCCTGATAAGTTCTTTTGCGGGGTTGTCTTGCAGATGCTGGGCGACAAACGTTTAAGATATGTTGTACATGTTTCCTGGCTTTAGTGTGTGGAGTGTATACTAACACTAAATGCCGAAGAGACTAAAGAGCATTGACACAATGGTTGGAAGAGCTATGTTATAAGTAAACTCACTAATCAGTTCGCTCAGACTGAGTTACGAGTGTGAGTGCGTTGGGCTCAGTAATTTTTGGTGAGTAGTCTGGCTGAGTAACATATGAGAGTGGAAGCCATATTGCATATCGCTGAAAAAAAACTCTTGGCCCAAGTAAGCCGCAAGCACTGACAGAACACATCCCAACAGAATACACCACACCAGTGTCGTTTACCCATCAGAACACATCCCACCACAGCACATCACACTGGGTCCGCATTCTCACACGGATAAACTAGATTGGGTCAAATTTCACATCAGTACACAACCCAGCAAAAAACATTCACTCCAGAACACACCACGATGTGCTGGCTTTTTTACCATAACAAGTCCCACCAGGATACAGTCACACCAGGACACACCACGACGGGTCGGCTTAGCCACCAGAACCTTGCAAATCAGGCTAAAGTATTCATCAGAACACACCACCAGGTTCTGGCGTATACACCAGACAACACCAGAACACAACAAACAAACTCTGCTGGGTTTTTTTAACTGGGACTGGTGCCAGCTTGCTGGTGGTGGCCTGCTGGCACTGGTCTGCAGGCAGCAGCTGACAGGCGCTTATCTGCCGGTAACTACCTGCTGGTGCTATGCCTGTTGAAAGTGCAATGGGCTTGCAGACCAGTGTAATCCGCCTTCTCGTCTACCCTCCCACTCATGGCAGGAGAAATGAATAAAGCTGTGATGAACCATTCTATGCAGCAATTGGAGGTGCTGTTATGAGGTAGTTGCTACTTCAACAACAGCGACATTTACACAAGAAAATGTTACCTAACGCGTACAATAAAGAAAACTTACAATATCTCAGTGCGCAATCGAGGCACAATGATTTATGCCTGTTTCTTTGCATGTATTGAAGGTTTTTACCCACCTATTTTTTGATGGGCTTGTAATGTTGGCAGCTTCTTCGGCAGGTGTCTCGCTCGTTTACACATAAAGTAAGGCTACACAAAACAAAGCGAATTATTATTATTTTAAAATTTTCCTATCAAATTCTTATTTCAAAACCCAGCGTCACTAGATACCAGCGTCCAGTGCAATGCCAAATTATAGGCCGAGTATAACGCTGGCAACACGGACATTGGAGCGCAATATCACTAGGAGGGGCTAAGTACACCGTGCAGAACAAGTTTAGAGCGTTGCGTAGTCACCATAAAATATTTAATATAAAAGAAGTGATACAGGAGCGCACGAATGCAATAAATAAAAAAAACAATATGTCAACCACCTAGAGGATCGCAACTCGTTACCTCCTGATTCCTAACTTCGCGAACTCCAGATTACTACACCACACCGGAACCCATCCAGCTGCTAGTAAAATCACCATTTATTCAATGCACTTGCTGCTCACCTTCATGTTTACCAGTCTAATAGTTAACAAAGACGCAATATTCCTTTCCAAATGACAACTGCGTCTTTATTCGATACCATTGACTGGCTGCCGGGCACCGACATTCGCATATTGGCAGAAACATAAAGTTTAATGAGAAATTCACACCTTAACTCCAAAAAATATGAAATGGCCTGTAGAAGCAGCCACATTATGCCAGTTGTTAATGCATATTTCCGTTTTGACAGCTGTTTCTCACTCTTGTGATTGGTCCAAATATACAGAATGTTTATAACATGTCTGATATATATGTGCGTACACAATTGAGTATTACGTAGTGTTCTCGCGCAAAGAGGATTAGACACAATACAGCGGACGTACCAGTGTACCTATTTGCAGTAAATTTGACACGTACAACTACCCTGCAGGGACGTCTGTGCAAGCAGGCGTTTGATGTGGAGCGACACCATGGACGCAAGCTAACGGGGGTTTCGACCTCTCCCAGGTTTAGCCATGCGTAGCTTTTCTGTGTCCGGGGAAACGGGGATCTTGGGGCTTGAGCCGACACCGCGTTATTCGACCTTTGAGACGTCCTGACAGAGACAACACACCCTTTTGGCCCCGGCTTCGTAGACGGCGCCCCTGGGTTGATCCACCCAGGAGAAACCAGCAGTCAAATTTTTCTCTGTCTCTCTTTTTACATCTTCGACTTTTCTCTTTTTCAATCTTTTCTGTCATCTCCTCATTTTGGCCTACTTGCACCTTCGAGGCGGCAAGCGTCAACCTTGCATATGTGGCCTCTCTTAGTCACATAGTATTGGGTTATTGTGTCTTTGTACAGCTGGTGTTGACATGCCTTTTTATTTTTGCTGCAGCGTCACCATGTTTGCATGGCTGCCCATTATACATATATTTATGGCCTATTTTCTATTTCCCTAGCTGTCTGATCACCCTCCGTCTTAGATGGGGTGCCCCGAAGGAATGCTGAATGTCTTTCTAATCCCAAACAAATCTTTCCCCACTTTCATCTGATTCACTGTGAAACACAAAAGAACGCAAGAGCAATCTCTTCATTTGTCCTATCAGAATGCCTCACCAATGGCCTTGGCACAGGTTATCAGGCTACACGAATGGCTAGTGGCGATCTTGTTCTCGAAGCACAAAACAAGGTTCAGTACGAAAATCTCTCAAAACACACTTCTTTCGGAATCACATCTGTATCTGTCACACCACACCGTTCCCTGAAAACTTCCCGAGGCGTACTCTCTGATCAAGACCTAATCGACCTGACAGAGTTTGATTTCCTTGAGGGCTGGAACGAACAGCGCGTAACACAAGTTCAGATAACTAAGATCAGCCATGACAACAAAGAAACCGACAAAGCACCGCGCCCTTACATTCTGCACAAGCACACTTCCAGAATAAACCGAAATAGGCTAATTAAAATTGAAGTTCTGACCCTACATCACCACCCCCGATGTTGTATTAGCTGCCAGCGTTTCAACCACAGCTCTCAAACTTGCTCTGACCATCAAACCTGTGCAAACAGTAGTTCGCGCGAACTCGCTAAGGACAACTATGAAGAAGGAACTTTTACTGTGCAAACAGCAACGTTGGACACCCCACTTACTCTCGCACATGTGCTACATATAAACACGAATAAGATATACTTACGCTCAAAGTAAATGAAAACATCTCATTTAGGAAGGTGTCTGCTTTTGCGGGATCCTTCAGTTGCAGAAATGGCACGAAAGGGGCAGTGCCATCCAAATCGGCGGCACCCGCACGTACCATACAGAGTGGATCGTTGACAGCGCCAATCACCCCTCAGCGGAAGTAGCTCAGAATCTTCCGCCACCAAAAGGCTTGCAGGCTTCCGGACCTTAAGTCCCAAGGCCTTCTGTCTCGACAGATATAGCCCTAAAGCTTCCATGGCCGCACGCGTGAACCGCGAGCAAGCATTGAGCACCTCATCCGAGGTTATAGGCACGAAAGCAAGTCCTCCGATGTCGAGAGACAAGCGCGGCGCTTTGAAGCACGTCAGAAAGTCATAAACCATTATCACGGAGCCTGACAATGTCTCCTGACTTAACACAATACTTTTTAGTACACACAACGCTTATTTACACTCATAGTGAATACACAAATATTACAATTGAATGCCTGCGCCCTGCTTAAAAACCTCGACGATATCTATAAACTCTTACAAAAACATTCCCCAAAAGTGTCATGTGTACAAGAGAAGCACCTAAATTCTAGGAACACCAAATTTCCACGTGAATGTGTACTTCTCAGAAAGAACCGTAATGACGCTGAAGAGTCATCTGGTCGTGTGGCCATTAGAGATGATCAGGGCGTAGCATTTACAAAACTACCACTACAAACGTCCATTGAGGCAGTGGTTGTTCGAGCAGTTTTTTAAACAAATTTGTCACCATCTGCTGTAATTTAGTACCTTCGCATTACTTCTCAAAAAACACGGATCCAGTCACTGATAGATGAACCACCAGAAGTTTATGTGACGCTTGGGGACTTGAGTGTACATAATGGTCTATAAGACAACTCTCGCTGTGATGCACGAGGTCGCCTAATGGAAGAGTTCCTCTTTTCTTCGGGTGAGTGTCTCTTGAATAGGAACAAACCAACATACTTTAGCCTCGCCAAAAAAACTACTCATGCATAGATCTTAGCAATGTATCCCCACTTCTTGTACTCATGCTTCAATTGAAAGTGGTCAGCTATCTTTTTGGAAGTGACCACATTTTCATCAATCTAAGCACACCAATAGACAAAGTTCCTTAAGTTCCCAGATGTCAGACAGACATCGCGGACTGGGGAAATTTCAAAAAAGCCACTCGTTTAAGTTGGCCACACTTATGCCAACTAAGTATAGATGCAGCTGTAAATTTTGACAGCACTTTTTATTGATGAAGCAACAAAGTGAATCCAACAAATTGAACAGTCCACTAGGCGACACGTCGCTTGTTAGAACAGTGAGTGTCCGAATGAACGTAATAAACAAAAGAAAGGAAGTAGGCTGTTTGGAGACTCTCCAACAGCAAAGAATCTTACAAAATATAAAACATAAAATATTAAGGCAGCAGGACGCGCCGACAGGCCAGAAGGAAAAGTTGGCATAAGTTTGTATCAGGCGTCAATTCACATACACAGGATGTGACAGCCTTGAACATGGTTAGAAAAGTAGCAGGAAGACAAGTACATTCACTTCTTCTCGTAAGCACACAAAGTGACAGCTTGGAAGATCAAGCAAAGTACCACGGCGCACACTTCGAACAAGAGCCCAGCTCGTCAAACTATACTGAATCCTTTTAAAGATACAAAAAAAAAGAATTGAGAAGCAGATTCTAGAACACAAATGTACCACACACAAGCATACAACCAAGCTTTCAGCTTAGCTGAGCTCTAAATATCACTAAATTTGTGCAGTCATTCCGCCCAAGGTTTTGATCGTGCGGTGCACGAAATGTTGAAAAACCTACCAATCTTAACGCAAAAAACCCTAATTTGCTTCTACAATGCTACATAATTTTCTGGCGCTATCACTACTTTCTGAAAAAAGCCTATACTAATTCTCAGTTTTAAAGAAGGCTACAATCTTTCCTCAGTTTTGAGGTATAGGCCTATTGCATTTAAAAGCTGCTTGTTCAAACGTTTCGACAAATTATTAAACTGCCAACTTGTTTATTTCCTTGAAACAAACAATCTGCTCGACCCCTTTCATTGCGGATTTAGAGAGGGTAGATCCACCACCACCACCGTGTTCATATCGAAGCACCAATCAGAGTCGCTTTCGTCCACAAAAACATTTTCTATCCGTGTTCCTCGATATTGCAAAGGCTTACGATACAACATGGTGCTTTGGTATAAAAACAGACCAGTCCCACCTTGGCGTGCGTGGCAGAATGTTTACGATAATCCAAAGTTATCTGTCAAGGTGGCGAGTTTGTGTCCGAGTGGGCATTGTTTTTCAAAAAAATTTGCCCAGGAAACAAAATCTATGCAATGTTGTGTAGTTAGCTGCACACTTTTTATTTTGAAAATGAATTCTTAGAACTTGTTCATTCGTCACAGTAAGTTTTACTGTACATTTGTCGCGGACGTCCAGCTCAGATTTAGGTCTTGTAATCTGGCCATCTCTGATCGACAGGTTCTACTTGGTTTGAAGAAAGTCTCCATTTAGGCAGAAGAATGTGGGTCACAGCTGAATGCACAGAAAAGGAAGTGTCTTTTGTTCTCCTGGAAGAGAGGCATCCATTCCGACACCGATATTCAACTGCCCGGGCAGCGTCTTTCTGTTACTATTGAACACAAATGCTTAGGGCATAATCTTGGACGCCAAGCTCACGGTGGTAAGAATTTATTTTCAAAATAAAAATTGCGCAGCTAAGTACACAACATCGCATCACTTCATACCACACAAGTATCTAAAAACAAGTGCATAGAAGCCATGAATGTTCTAAATGTGTTGTCAAGCACTATGTGAAGGAGTGTGAAATGGTGTCTGATCAATTTGTATTCAAGTCTCAAAAATACACCCCTAGACTATGGGGCAATAGCATATCAGTCTGCGATACCTACTGCCCTTAAAAAGCTTGAACCTGTACATCATCTGACTTGCATCCTTCTTTATGAAAATTTTGAATATTTCATTGAGCAGCACTATGGTGACAACTGATCATCTGTAGATTTCTTCCAGGATGCTTATATATGTTTATGGATGCCCTGATTCCTCGGCTTTTTCATGACTCCTGAAGTCTCCAAGGAATGAAATGCCTTCTCTCATTTTATCAATGAAATATTTAGTGATTGGCTGTATTCTGACCATTTCTCAAGTAAAGTATATACTATGTGCTATTGCTGCTTCACGTGACCTAAGTCTAGGGTGGGGGGGGGCAGTGTATTTCACGCTGCTGTTTTACCACTGCTTCTTGAGCTCTCGCCTCCGGGCTTGTTAGCTCTCTAAAGCATACATTGACCGCCCAAAGTTGTGCTCTGCCTTCGGAGCAGCACGTTGTTGCTGGCGTTGCTGCTTCACCTTACAGGGGTGAAAGCTCTTTCAAGATCGTTTCCAATCAATACAAAAAGAGCGTGTGGTCTGTAAAGCACTTATTGGTCATCGTCATCGCCTTAGTCTATTGTTGGCCCATTGCGTGAGCTGCGCCGACTAACGAACAATGCACTGTGGACCTGCATAGACCCTAAGGGGCTCCCAACAAAAATTAGCGAGCGTTAGAAATAAATATATCAAAATGGCCAATGCAGAAACCATACTTGTATCTTCGTCATGCTCACCTACCTCAAATGAAGCTCCTCGAAAGGTGATGTGTGGCACCTGATTTTGCATCGTGAGTATTAATAAAAGAGGACTTTGTGAAGTCAACTCTACATGGTGGTTCTTTGTTGTAGCTGTGAAATCAAAAAACAAAAATTATAATATTGCCTAACTTGTCCAATCCACCCGTTACGCGTATTCTGCTAGATGTTTGTTTAACTTGATATGAAGGTTTACAGCATGTTATTTCCACAAAGCTGAATGGGTGAATTCGTCATTCAGTGGAAGCGTGCCGATATTTTACATCCGTATGGCACTTTATATCACTTGGAAGCACAGTCACTGTGTTGCTGTTTGTTACATTTCCCTTCGCTTTGGAGTCAGTAATGATTTATTATTGCGTATACAAGAAAAATACTGGTAGATACGTCGGGCTAATAAACATATAATATTTTGTGTTGGAGCTATGTGCGGAGATGTTGAAAATCAGCATACCACATGAAAAAATTCTCTCGCAGAATATGCGCGATGAGTACGTTTCAACATTGGACTGAAATATAATTGACGAGAGTATTTCGAACGACATTCTTTTTAGTCTCATATATCTACTGAAGTAATACATCTCTTGGTGCATGCCGTGCCCATGAACTATGCTTGTGGGCACTCCTAGCCAAGGTAATAAGCAATGACGCATGTCAGTGGAATTGTATATCGTCTTTATTTTTCGGTATATCATTACTTTTAAATTAACTATTCCAGCGGATGGGCAGACATACTCAGAGAGTGTGTCACTTATCCACGTTTATGTCGTTAATTCTCACCAAGGAGAAATACTTCAAGTTTCTGTGGAAGATTAACATCTCTCTTGTTATTCGAAATGTATCCGAATGAAATGAGATCACTCTTGAAGGAGTACACCATCTGTCACAGCATAGATGACTACAGATATCACTTTAGCTCTAGGCGATTTATTTTTGTTATCTATGGGTTGATGACTAAGACGCGATGTGAAATTGAGCAGCCAGCTGCGGCACAGAGTATAGGGAAATCACATCGTTTTATGGACATTCAACTGAAAGCTGAGTAACCCCTAACAAAGAAGTCTCACCAGAGCTGTTCCTGAATATCCTTGTTTTGTAGTTAAAGTCGAGATTAAGTTTTTCCATACATTGTTAGTTAATGAAACATATGTTCAACTCCGGCCTGCTCCGTGGTCAAAAACTCTACGCCGTAGCTGGCTACTTCTACAAAAAAAGAAAACACGCATATAAGCACATCACTAAAAAAATTCCAATTCATTATTGTTAAATTTCATAGGAAAAACTGCCAATTATAACATTTAGGTAAGGTAATGAATTGACCAAACTTAGGATGTCGGAGGTACAAAATTTTCTTTCAGCAAAAAAAAAACACGGGCTACTCAAGTAAACAGTATAGTATTAAAACAATGTCTTCCAACATTCCAGTATATTCGGCGTACTGCGGGCCAATATTTTTCCGTCCCCAACATTGTAGAACATAACCTCAATTGATAACTGGATTCTGGCGCGGCTAAGTGAAAAGCACACCCCGCAGGGGCGTCTACGTAAGCAGACGTTTGGTGTGTAGCGACAACATGGACTCGAGCTAACGAAGGTGAGATTTGGGCTCCCTCCCACGCCTAGCCGTGCGTGGCATTGTCATGACCGCGAAAAAGGGGATCCTTGGGGTTGAGCCAACGCCGGGTGAATAGACCGTTAAGGGCCCCCATTTGAGGCGAACCACCTCTTTTTCGCTGGATTGATGTATACGACACCCCTGGGCTGACAGACCCAGTGGAAATCGTCAGTCACCTTTTCGTATCTCTCCTTTCCTTTCAATATCTCAGTCTTTTTCCTCTTTAAATCTATCTTGTCTTCTTTTTTCCATTTACTTCTACGTTTTCAGGGGGCAAGGATTACCTTTGTGTGTGTGTCCTCTATAGGGTACTTTATATACGGCTAACGTAGCCGTGTGCTGCTAACGTTGGCATGCCTTACTATAAACACAAGAGCTGTCGCGTCCTCATGTTGGGCTCGTTGGTGGGTGGCAGGCATGGCTGCCGAAAGAACTCCTATTGTATGGCTTCTACCTCCTTTCCCCTACTTAACAATCGTCCTCACTCAAAGAGGGGGCGCATCGAATAGACTGGAAGTGTTTTTTTATGACGCCACAAGCAACATTCCCACGATTCTATGTGATTCGCTGTGAAACAATCAACAAGAATGCTAGATAAATCTCACCATTTGTAGTACTTAAAAGTCTTACCGAAACGTTAGGCTGTGGTTAAAAGTCTACAACAATGGCTAGCGAGATCTTCTCCTCGAAGTCTACAACAAAGCACAATGTGAAAAACATTCTAAACTTCTTTCGATCGGAAATGCACCTCTTTCAGTCGCCCCACACCGCTTTCTTAACAGCTCGTGAGGAGTGGTATCTGACTAAGACTTGCTCGAATTGTCAAAGAGTGAACTTCTCGAGAGCTATAGTGAACAGCATGTCGTGAACGTACAGCGAATCAAAATCAGGCACGATATTAAAAAAAAATTCCAACAGAAAACCTAGTCCTCACATTTGGCACGTTTCAAGAATATGTAGAAGTGGTTTATTTGAAGTCGAATGTCGGACTGTATATTCCCAACCGCCGGCGCTGCTTCAACTGCTAGCGTTTTGGTCACGGCTCTCAAAGATGCTGTGGCCAAAAAAACCTGTGCTAAGTACCGCTCGCATGATCATTTGCGGACAGCTGCAAGGAAACTCCACGTGTGCAAACTGCGAGGGTGCACACGCAGCCTACTCTCGCACATTTCCAGCTTAAAAAAAAGAAAAGGAAATAGTAACACTGAAAGTAACCAAAAAAGTTTTTTAAGGAGGCAGGAGCGTTTCACTTTTGTGCTGAGTCTTTCATTTGCGGACGTGGCAGGCACGGGGGCAGTGCCACAACGGTTCGAGGCACCCGCTCAAACCACACACTATGGACGTGTGGCAGTGCCATCCGCCCCATTAGTGGAAGCGGCAGCCAGATGCTCCACCACTACAGGGCAAGCAGTCATTTGGACCTGTTGCCCCAGGTCTTTTTTTTGCAACAGAAATCCCGAAAAGACAGACAACTGCGCATGAAACCCGCGAGCGGACATCCAGTGCCTCTACCGAGGCAATGGACGTAGCGGCTAGTCCAACGGCGTCCAAGACGCTGAAGGGTAGGCGTAGCTCATTGAAGCACGCCAGAAAATTGAAAACTCCCGTAACAGGACCGGGCAAGAACTCCCTGACTTGAAGTAAAAGTCCTTTCATTACACAAAGCACTATTTTAAACACACCATGGAGACAAAAATTCTACAATAAAATACCAGAGGACTGCTCAGAAACCTTGATGATATCCAAGAACTTTTAGACGAACATTCACAAACAGGGCTGTGTGTACAAGAAGCACATTTAAGATCCACAAACATGAACTTTCAACGTCAATTCGTTATACTTCAAAAGAACAGAGATGATGCTATAGCATGAACTGGTGGTGTAGCCATTATTGTTATTCGAGGAGTAGCATGTACTCATGGACCGCTACTAACATCTCTGGAGGCAGTGGCTCTTCGAGCATTTCTATTGATTAAGCTCGACACTATCTGCTCTTTATGCATACCACCGCAACACCGCCTGAAGAAACATAAATTTCTATCTTTAACAGATGAGCTACCAGAACCTTATCTAGTTCTAGGGGACTTAAATGCGCACAGCAGTTTGTGGGTTGACTGCCGAGGTGATGCACGATGTCGTCTCATCGAACAGTTCCTCTTTTCATCAGGTGGTTGTCTGTTGAATAGGAAAGAGGCAACAAATTTTAACCTTGCCAACAAATTTTACTGTTTCATTGACCTTAGTATTGCATCTCCTTCCCTTGTGCCATTACTCCTATGAAAAATATAAATGATCCCTACACAAGTAACCATTTTCTTGTCGTCTTGATTTCATCAACATCATACGAATGTCCATCACGAGTTCTCAAATGGCTGACATACAAAGCCGACTGGGAACAGTTTTACAACATTTCTCATTTAAGACAGACATCTGTGCGTTAAGCATATATGAAGCTGTGCACTACTTCACAGCTTTGCTTGTTGATGCAGCAGCCAAGGGCATTCCGGAAACATCTGGACTGCCCGGCACGCAATGCGTTCCATGGTGGAACACTGAGAGTCGTGATGCGCGAAAGGAGCAGAACAAGGCATTGAGGTTGCTTCGGAACTCACCGACAGCTGGAAATCTTGACAGCGTTGAGAAAAAGAAATCTCAAGGCGGGAGAACGCGTCGGCAGGTCAGCAGAGAAAGCTGGTACAAGTGATTATCAGAGATCAATTCATATACACAAGAGGCTAAAGTCTGGAACATGCTTTGTAAATTATCAGACGGAAAAGTACATTGACTCCCACTCGTAAACACACAGAGCGACAGTGTGTGTGAAGACGAACTTCCTCATTGCCCATTACGAGCAGGTGTCTAGCTCATCACACTATACTGAAGCTTTCCAAATATATAAAACATGGATGGAAAAGCAGAAACTAGAACATTAGTGTACAAAAAAATACGATGCATACATTCAACCTTTCAAAGTAGCTGAGCCAAAAACATTACTAAACTCTTGCAGTAATTCTGCCCCAAGCTACGACCGTGTCGTGTATGAAATGATGAAAAACCTACCGCTCAAAATGCAAAAAAATATTACTCTCACTATGCAATGCAATCTGCTTTTTGGCACCATCCCTGCTTCCAGGAAAGAGGTTATAATTATTCCCATTTTGAAAAAGAGCGAGGACCCTGTTTTATATTCGAGGTCTAAACCTATTGCACGGACAAGCTGCCGTTGAAAACTTTTCGAAACAATGATAAACCACCGGCTTTCACATTTCCTTGAAACACACAGTTGGCTTAACCGATTGCTGTGTGGGTTTCAAGAGGGTAGATCCACCACCGACCATCTGGTGCGTATCGAGGCGGAGATCTAAGATGCTTCCGTCCACAAAAAATACTTCCTTTCTGTCTTCCTCGATATCCAGGCCTACGACACAACATGGCGTTTTCGCATATTAAGAGTCTGGTCTAACCTGGCTGTGTGCGGTAGTATGTATTGCATAATCGAGAGTTACTTCTCAAATCATAAATTTCATGTCCGTGTGGGCAGTGTTCTCTCCCAGACTTTCGTTCAAGAAATGGGAGTACTGCAAGGTGGTGTACTTTGTAGAATACTTTTTATTATCAAAATGAATTCTTGCACCCTTCCATCCCCCGCAATGTGTTCTATTGTACATATGTCGACAACGTTAAGCTTTCCTTCAAGTCATGCCACCTGGCATTATGTGAGCGGCAAGTTGAGCTAGGTTTAAACGAGGTCTCCAAGTGGACAGAGGAAAACAGATTCCGACTGAACCCACAAAAAAGCACGTGTGCCTTGTTCTCCCAAATGAGAGGTGTGCACTCACGACCTGACATTCATCTGAACGGTCAACGTGTGTCTGTCAGAGCTGAGCATAAAATCTTAGGCCTAATCTTGTACAACAATTTTACCTTCATACCGCACAATAGGTATCTAAAAGTTTAGTGCATCAGAGCCATGGATGCTCTAAAAGTGTTGCCACGCACTAAATGCAAAAGTGACAAAAAATGTCTCATGCACTTGTATAGTATTCTCGTACGCACTCGTTGGAATATAGAGCAATAACCTATCAGTCGGTGACACCTACCGCCCTAAAGATGCTTGACACAATTCACCACCTAGGCATTCACCTCTTTATGGGTGCCTTTCGCACCAGCCCCTTTAAAAGCCTGCACGTGAAATCAAACGAATGGTCCCTCCACCTACAGAGATGCTACATGCCTTTTTAAAATTTTTCAAAGTGAAGACAGACAAGGACCATCCTTCACATTTCACAACTTCTGGCATGTCTACTTCTGTTCTGTTTGTAAACCAGCCATCTTTGCGCCAACCATATTCACTTCGTGTTAGGAGCCTTTCTAAGGAAACCGGTGTGTCCCTCGAATATTGTCTGATGGCTCCCGCAGCATGCCTGTCACATTGGCAGTGGCAATTGGTAGATTGTCATATATCTTTTTTAGAGATTCCAAAGCACGCACCTATCGCACATATGCGCACATACTTCTTAGAACTACAACAAAAGTACACAGATTCTGAGTTCCTTACAGATGCCTCAAAATCCAATACTCGTTTCGTACGCAGCCGTTGGCCCATCCTTTTCGGAAGCCGGCGTTCTGCACCCTGATACAAGCATTTTCACTGGCGAAGCTAATTCTATCCATCAGGCTGTTAAACACAATGCACATATAAAACTACAAAAAGCGGTAACTTATACGGACTCTCTGAGTATGGTGAAAGCATTCAAACACCCCAAAAACGCAAAAACCTTGTTCTTGCGTTCCTTTATTCAATGCTACGCACAGCTTACTAATCCAAGCAGCATGTTGTTGTCTGCAGGGTGCCGGGAACCGTGAGATGCAGGGAAACGTTTAGGCAGACCAGCTGGCTACATCCACCATCAATGATGCCGCTAATGCATCTATACCAATTCCTCCACTTGACATGAAACTTTTTTTAAACAAAAGCTCAGAGGTTATTGACTAAAAAAACGTGGGGTAGACACACAAGTAATGAACTACATTTTATTAAGCCACAAGCATATCATTGGCTGCCACTATCAAAATCAAGTCACACAGAAGTAACACTCATAAGGCTAAGGAGAGGACATTCACATCTTCTGTCTGGCGGTGATCCATCATCGTGTAAGAGATGTGGAGAACCATTTACACTTCTTCACATTCTTGTCAAGTACAGTAAGTTAGATGCTCTAAGAAATAGGTGTTTTTTACTGTCCTACTGCCAGCAGCTCTTTGCTGCACCCTGGCACGCTTATTGGTAGAATTTGACTTGTAAAATTGACTTGTAGAATTGACTTTTTTTTACGTTTTCGAAAGATATACGTTTTTTTCACTACATATTTCAAGGTGATCGTAGCAGGACCTCAGTACTGAGGCCACCTCTGGGTAATTACATCTCCGCCATGGTTTTAATATGATCTTTCGACATCCACTTTCACTGCACACATTGCACGTCACTGTCATCATTTAGTACTTATGTTTTTACCCGTGGTAGTGCGAAGACCTTTAAGGCCCCTATATAGCCACGCACCATATCATTGTTCACATTTCTAGTCACTGTAATGGCGCTCTTTGGCTATCAGTCGTCCCTTGCGCCATAAAGCATTAGACATCACCATTAAGTGAAAGGCACAAAATTAAAATAACAAAAAAGTCGCAAACACCAGCCATTCTTCCGCATACATAATGAAGACGGGCGCCATGTTAGGAAATACGTAGCGGCGATTGCACGCAGTGAAACATGCCCACTGCTTTCTATCGAATGCACTATCTTGCTTCGTACAGGAATTTGGTTTGGAACGCACCACCACAGCATTTGCGTTCACGATGCTGTGTTTTCTTACGTGCTCTATAAAACACTGTTACACTCATCTATAAAAGAAAGCGAAAATAAAGCTGCGTTTTCGTGAAGCAAGGAAGAATACCGCTTATGCTGCCTTGTTGTTGAGAGTCGAATGTTGAAAAGCCAGCAACGGTGAAGGCCCACCATATGGACGAGTCATTCGTGCATATAGAGAGCGCACACACTTTCATCAGATAAAAAACTCATTTTCTTGGTATAAACAAAAGACAGAGTGATTACCGCAGACACATCCACTAGAGCTTGTAGTCATAGGCCACTCACTCTGGCAGTCACATTTGTTGTAGGCTGTGTACGAGTGCTAGAGGCGACGTACCGTGGATGAATTTTTTCTTTTCGTCGGTATTTTAGTCATTTAAAGATCAAATATTATACAGGTGCTTCGTTACTGATGATGGAGACAGAGCTGCGCACCAAGGCAACATTTCCACACATCATTTTCACCTAAAAACCACAGTAACTAGCGTGCAACTATTAGGAACAATTCGCCTATGCTTCTTGCCAAGTTTAGTGTTAATTGAATCGAAAATTTATTGAAGGCCGTTAATTAGGGTAAATATTGTGGTCCAGATGAAATTTTTAGCGTATTTTCAAGCATAGCGCGATGCCAATTTTCGTGTACATGTATGCAAGTTTTGAAAGATCTCTAGGGACAAGTATCTTACCACATGAATGGAAGATTGTGCATGTGGTGCCAATAAATAATTATGGTTCAAAAAGTACATTGGTTACTATAGACCAATATCGCTTACAAATACTAATATAAAAAACTTGAACACATTTTATATGAACAAATAATAAATCGTTTAAACATGCACAAGGTACTCATCGACAAACAGGGTGAATTTTAAACAGGGCTGTCTTGCACAACACAATTGGTGGAACTTTTTCACTCTGCGATATCGGACGTGGATTGTGTAGAATAGGTGAACAGGGTGTTCTTGGATTCTTGTAAAGTCTTTGACACGGAGCCATGTTCACTCTTACTGTTTCAACTTACCACCTCAAACATTGATAAGTCTGTTTTTTATTGGATGCAATGGTACATTTCTCAAAGAAGACAAACCATAGTAATGAAGGGGAAATGCTCTGAAAACGCAGATTTTACCTCAGGGGCACCACAGGGCTCTATTCAGGGTCTGCTATTATATTTAATTTATGTCAATGCTATCTCAGCAAGAATTTCATCTTCTATACGGTTGTGTGCTGACGAATGGTTAGTGTGTTGAAAATTTCAAATCACAGAGATGCATGATGACTTCAGCAGTAGTTATCACTCATTTATACTTGACGTATCGATTGGAAAAATATTTTGCACATAACAAATTGTGTATATATTTCATTTACAAAAAGGATCAAACCAGTTCCATCATGTTACCACCTGAACAATTTGCAGATAAAACAAGATGATACATGCAAGTACCTAGGTGTGCTACAATATTCTAAATGTTCAGAGAGGCCCCGGGTGGAGACTCTCTTAGCCAAAGCTGGCAAGGTATAAATCTGATTCAAGGAAACTTGTGATGATGGCATGCCAATTTAAAACGTCTGGTTAAACACTTGCATCAGACCTACGTTGCAATATGGTTGTGCCGTGTGGCACCCCACCGAAGTAACTTTAACTGCTGCTCTAGAGTAAATACAAAATCGTGTACCCAGGTTTGTCTTGGGACAGTATGGAAAGTGGGAGAGCTGCACTGCAATCAAAGCTGAGCTGAAATGGGAGTATTCTCTTGAACCAACAATAAACAGACATAAAAGTTTCTTTATAGGATTTACTCTAATAAAAAAGAATTACCGAAAAGTTTTACCTACACAAACGTCATTTTATTTCAAAATGCTTTGATCATAGTTGAAAAATCGTGAAATACCCGGATGAAAGCAACATGTATGTAAACTCAATTTTCCGCAAAAATAAGAATAAAAATACGCTAACTGAAAAGCAAGTTCATATTGGGAGTGAAGATCTATTTTATTCAGTGCTCTAAACTTGCACTGTAACCTGAACGATGGCATATCTATTTAGGAACAGAATGGTAATATGTGTGCGAACAAATGTGTATTTCGGTTATTCCGGTATGAACACATTTGTATTTGTGTGCGCACAAATATATAATTCGCTTTTTGATGTATACCCCTGTGTAATGCCTTCGGGAGCTGCGTGGTGTCTTATGAACAAAAAATAAAGAATCAATAAATCGAAGACCACCATTGAGGAAGCCTTAGTGGAAGTAGGTGACATTGGCGAAGGTACAAGTATGGCGGCCACGTGACATTTAGTATTCGCTTTTCTTATGTACAGAGCACCTTACGCTTTTGTCTGGTGCACTGTATCTTCCCCGTTATGCGGCGAAGATTATGCAAAGTGCCCACTCCAGGAAATGGCGATGACGCTGAGGAATAAGAGCTTTACATACCAAGCACTTTTTTGTCAAGAATGAAAGCAATCTTAAACGAGCTCTCACTACTGAAAGGCGAAGCGGCAACGCTAACAACAACAACCTGCTACTGCGAGGGCAGGGCGTAGCATACGGTAGTCAATGTACACGTAAACATGAAGCAAGCTCTGAAGCGAGAGCTCAGGAAGCAGAGGTAAAACAGCAACGTGCAACAAACTGCCCCCGCGCCAAACTTCAGGACGCGCGAAGCAGCAAGGAACATTGTGTATACTGTTGGGGAGGAATGCTGAGAATACACCCCGCCACTATACGTATCATACATAGTTTACGAGAAAGCATTTTTTTCGGTAGAGATATCAGCTGTCATGCAGACACAGAGGAATCAGGGTGTCGATGAAACATATAAAAACATCTTTTAAAGATCTACAGACAATGAGTTGCCACCACAGTGCTCCATATCAAAAGCGACATCGTACAGGTAAAGAATAGTGTAAGACGAGAAGACACGGCTTGTCCGATGGCATTTACCGCGTGGTTAAAGGAGATTCTCAGAGACATTAAAAAGGCATAAGCTAGGGTATGGAGGTACTGGAGAGTATCTTAGTAACCGGCGTCTCACCGGTGACATTGCATTGCTGAGTAACTCACTCGACGATTAACAATTTATGATCACTAAATTAAACAAGGAGAGCAAAAAGGCAGGTTCTGAATTTACTTAGAAGATATTAAGCATGGAAGTTTGGGCAAGTTGGTAGGACATAACTGAATGCAGGAACAGCGCAACCGAGGAGTAGTTACTTCGTAACTACGGAAGCGAAAAAAGCCTTTTTCGCTTCCGCAGTTACGGAAGCAAAAAACGAGGACTTTTGCTATCCTTGTTTTTTTCGCTTCTGTAGTTACGAAGTTTGCTACTTCAAGGTTGCGCTGTTCCTGCATTCAATTACTACGAAGAAAGCGAAAGTTATATATATTATCCTTGGAAGAGAATAGCGCTTTAAGATAGGCAGCAGTGCACTTGAAGATGTAAAAGTGTACATCTACAAAAGACAGTAGTAACATTGCAGCCGAACAACGATATTGAAGTACCTAGAAGAATAAGAATGGGTTGCAGCACATTTGCTAAGCATTCTATAGCAATGACTGGTGGATTGCGAGTACTCCTCTAGATGGAAGTGTATAACAGCTGCATCTTGCCGATACTTGACTGCAGAGTAAAAATTTGCAGATTTACAAGGAAGGGTCAGCGCCCACTGAGGGCGACACAGTCAGCGACGAACAGGGACATGATTTGTGTAACCTCATCAGACAAGATGAAAGCAGAGTGGGTGAGGGAACTGGGGTTGAGGACATTATATTTAAAGTCTAAAAGAAATGTACATGGCCCAGGCACGTAGCACATTGGCCGGAATACCACTGGTCAATAATGGACTGGATTCCCAGAGAAGCAGAAAGGCAGACAGAAACTTAAGTGGTCAGAAGATATTATGGCATGTGTGGGTACTATGTTTTGCATGCTCAGGACCGAGTTGACTGGTTGGACATGGGAGAGGCACTTGTCCTGCAGTGAGTGTAGTGAGGCTCATTAATTGACTGATGACGTATTGCGCAATCATTGCCCCCTTCGCACATGTCATGGGCGCTGCCCAGTTCTTCGCGCGATTCTCAAAAATAACTTCATAAGTATGTGCAAATTTTTTGCTGATTAGCTTCTGCATGGTGTGTATCTAAATGGTGTTAATACAGATGATTTGCGTTTTGCCCTATGCAAAGTTTTTTCTCCATGCAATGTTGCGGGAGCAAAATGTTAGGCGCCTTCATTGAAAAACCCCTTTTTTGCTGTGTGCGCCTGATGACCCTTATAAATTTCAAAGCACAATGTTATGAAAAGAGGATGGTCTCTATTACTTCAGTGTAAAGGGCTCATATTTACGGAATTATTTGCACTGAATTTGCCCTGCCGAATTTCTTTATGCTGCTAATAACATCGAGAAGTTGTTGAAAATAAAGGACCGCTTCATCAAAGTCCAATACACACACACGCTCAGTTCTCATGTTTCGTCATATGTCTGCCCTGTAGAGACATATTGCACGACGTGTCCTCCAAGGACTATTTTCATAAGGAAGAGCGTTAAAATACATGAATTGTCTGGGTGGTAGCTGGTAAAAAAGAATAAGAAATAATACTTAAAGCATGCTTCTCACTCCATATGTAATGACATACGAAACATTCACTCATCGAACAAGGCTAGAAATAGTACCTTGTCGGTAATCAATTGACGCGAAAATGTCCTCATGTTTCCTCATTGTTAATCCTCTATAGCGCCGTGTATAAATACGAAGGACTGTAGCCCTCAAGCACTTCATCCACCGACTGAAGCTCGAAGGAATTCAACATGAAGCTTCTTGTACTCACTCTTGCCTTCGTTGCAGTTCTAAGCTACGTTAAAGGCAATAAGCCAGTTTGGGTGGATGAAGCGGCAAATGGAGCACACCAAGATGCATTGAAGGTAATATGACTCGCCCTGGTTGCGATATTTTTGCATGAAGAAATATAGGAGAATGATATTTTTGTTTCAGGTGAGCGTAAAAGCCAGTGAATGTAGTTTACATTTTTAAGACACAATACAACTCAAGACAGCACCAAATATCAACACAGCGTTTTTTTGTGAGTTCGCAGAAAGTTTACAAACGATCATCAGTAGACTTAGTACTTGAGCTGGTTAAGGTGTAGGCAAGGCTCGTCTATTTCCGAATGCACAAGGATTGAACTTCTCTTGTTGGCCAACGCTTGCTCTTTCAGCGAATTCAACTTTGGGATTTGAGTTGAATATTTAGTATAAATTGTTTACATGAGTAATAAATGCAGAGGAACGTATTTTATGCACATATGGCGTAATATTATGCTTGTTGTATTTTTCTTTCATTTGGCATTCTTTCCGGTGAAAATACGAAGTGAAGTATCCTTTAATATCCGTAACGATTACTACTTCCAAATGCATACATTTTATTTTATGTTTTCAAATGTTTTACACTATCACAAAAACATAAACATAATTTAACAACATATCTGATTGGCTGAATTGATGTTGCACTAAAATCTATGCTTCTGTAGGAATTTACGCGGACCACTAGCGTCAGTACGCCTTTGCCTGAAGTGACGTCTTACGGCAAGGCGTCTGCTGCCAGAGTTGTTTTTTTTTTTTTGAACAATTGCGTTTGAGTAGTGCTTGCAAGTTTGATTCGGGAAGCCCTTGCTCTAGACAGCACATGAATTAGGACTAGAGGCGTACACAGGGACGTCGTCTTGTGCTTCCGGGAACACAACTTCTGGCAACAGAACAGACGCATTTCATACGCATGATATTTGTAACATCGTTGTGCACGAAAAAAACATACTCTTGCATTTGTGTAATGAAATATTTTCAATTATGTCACCTTTTTCTCTGTCTCTTCCGTCATTGCACTATGTTCTGACGCCCAACGATGTTTATACTATTTCTGAGAAACTATAGTTTTGAAATATAATATACATGCTCTTATAATTATGCGAAGCCAAAACATGTCATACCATAGGGAGGTCATAAAGCATTGGACCGTTTCAGTATGCATTTGCGCTCGATTCTTTTGCCGCCACCGTCGTTCGTGGACGGTGGCCACTACTGGAATTGTATGAGTCAATTAGTATTTAGCCACGCGAATTTCAGTGTAAATTCGCATTTTATATTCTTATCTTGTGACACCAATTGAGGAGATGTAGGAAGACTCTGTAAAATTAAACCTTTATAAGTCTGCATACCTAATTATCAAGTAACTTGCTGGAAAGAGTAAATTTTCAGTCTAAGCTCCAGAATAACTACGTAAATTCCATTTCAGCATCTCAAAAATAGTGTTGGGAATGTTTACGACATGGTAAAAGCAACCTATAAGAATGACCCAGTGTGGGGTAATAACTTCAGATGTCTGTATGCTGGATTTGACACCTTCAATGAGAATGAGAAGAGCGTTGACGCATCTTTCATGTTTATGAATGATGCTGATGCAATTTAGTAAGTGCACCTTTCTTGCTTATTTGATATGCAGAAAAATCAACACAATATTGTCATGTGGTCGTCACGCAGACAAATATAGCAACGTCAATGTTTTGATGAAACTGTTTATTTGGTTATACTTTTGGGTGGTAAGTTGGAAGTTAGATGAAAGCCGCACACTTGCACTAATAAAGGCGAACAGAGCGTTAGCCATCAATAAACTGACAAGCGGCGAAGCGCGCCACTGCTTTTACATATGCTGGTGAAAACTCCAGGCATATCACTTGCATTCGCATAAGTGCTAAAATATTATCCAGTGTTCGTGCTTACAAGCAATCTTAATAGATCAATATACAGAGATCACGAAGCTTCTTGAAGAATTGAGCGCTGTATAGTCTGAGCATTCGTAAGACTTTGTGGGTGAAAACCGAAAACAAAAACAAAAGGTGAAATAAGAAATTGTGTAGAAATATAGAAGGTATGGGGAGATTAGCGTCTCAAAACCACCATATGATTATGAGAGACTCCATAGTGAAAAGCTCCGAAAATATCCACCACGTGGTTTTTTTTTACGAGCACCAAAGTGTGAGCACATGGGCCTACAGCATCTTCGCTTCCTTCGAAAATACCGCCGATACAGCCAGGTTAGAGACCGCGGCCTGCGGGTCAGCAAAACAGTACTTTGGCCTGTAGATCACTGTGGTGGGGCCGGCAATATCGAAGTAAAACAGCCAATGAAGCCTTCGAAAACATCAATAAATTCAGCCGACAGGGCCACACGCAATTGAACAAGAGAAGAGGTTTAGGAGTCGGAAACTGACACATTGACCAGCTTAAAAATCATTTTTCTTTTCCGCTTGGACGAGAGATCAATAAAAATCTACTCAAAGATATGACTGAAAACCTTGAATACATTCTTTGCCTAATGTGAACGTCGTCGGTTCGATCCTTCGCCTAAGTAATCTCTCATACTCTGATTTCTCCCGACTGCCCTGAGTACAGTCGATCAGTAAATTGCAGCACGTATTGTGGCTGTGTCCCCGTTCACGTGACATAAGAAGACACCACGCCATCAAGGCAATATTTTACAAATAGATCTATAGCACTGCATTGATAAATCAAACAAGGGCCCCTAGAAACCATACGATGCTAAAGGGCCCACTGGTTTCCACCCCTGTCACAAGAAGACACTCATAGGAATCCTAAGAACCATTCCTAGGAAAATATATTTTTTTATATACTTACGTTACTGACTCATTTGAAGTGGGGCACGCTCTAGGCTGTATGAAAGTGCAGTCAGAGTGTCGTTTTCGTGACGAATAAAAGTAACCAAGTACGTTACTCATTACACCAATATAAAATAACGCGTTACCGCCTACGTTACCAACAAAAAACTGAACGCGTTACCGTTACAGTTACCGAAAAAAAGTAATGAACGTTACCTCTGCTGGTACTCAGCAACAATAAATATCCATCATTTTCTTTTTGCTGAAGGAACTTTCAGTAAGTATATTTTAAAACTCACAGTTACTTTTCACACAATGCTTCTTAGCCAAACGGCGATATTACCTGAATCGTTGACTTACCTGGAATTGTTTGTCCATTGCACTTAACCTTATCAATGTCATAAAGCTCATAGTTTGCTGCCTCTATAGCTACATGCGATATTTTCGAACTTTAGCACGTAGTGAAGCGCTTTGTCTCAACATCAAGTAATGCACAATATGAGGTTCAATTATCAACACCTTATTATATATTCCCACAAACTAGCCGGTTTACCTATTCTTTTAAGGATAAACGCTCTTCGCTAAGGACGCATCACTGGACTTTCAACGAATTTACGGATATTCTTTCAGCTGCTTCTCCTGGCAAAATAAATGCGCAAAGTTTGTATAAGTAAAGTATTGTTTTAACGGCTTATTCATGTGGGAATATATTTGTGCACAAGCATTTCTCGTTAATTTATCCGGTTTTCTTACCGCAAGAATTTGAAGCGTTTATGTGAAAGAGTTATAGATCAGCCTCGCTCTCTCGGGAGCTTTTTAACTAGAAACGTTAACGAGAACGCAGTCTGCCATTGCTTCACGGGCTAAGTTGAACATGCCAACAAATTCATGCTCATCATGCAGTTGGCAAGAAAGTCTAGATTACCATCGGCAACTTTCGTGAGATGAGACAGATTGGGGCGCAAAAGCGCTTTGTCAGCTGTCTACGCTTCCGCAGCAGAAAAAGGTCTATAAAACCAAGTTTCATGGAGAGAAGGATCGCTTCCATTCTAGATTGTTGGGCGGAGCTACAAAAGCAGCCTATCGGCTCTTTGCTGGTAGAAAATTGTGGTGCTGTCGAGCACAGGGTGGCAGCCGCAGCTATAACTTGAATAGCCAGAAATCCGTTGGTCTTGTTCCGAACATTATTGTTGTGCTCTCAGAATAGAGCCATGGAAACACCTGCCTTTCTGGCCGATGTGGCAGGCTCAACACGACAGAGAAGCTCTGTAGACTATCCCCCCCTTCCGCACAAATGCCATAAATCGATGACGATGCCTTACCTGGTATCCAACTTCGTGTCTCATGAATGAACTGCTCCTCTGTGAGAACGAGGCCAACATGTGAGGGGCCGGAAAAACTGCATGCACACCAACGCGTCGACCGATCTTTTCAACCTGAGTGCACTGAGAAAGCAGATGCTTGTTAGAAAGGGCCTCGACTGTTTCGCATCTGCCCATGATTTCCTGTACGTCATAATTTGCAGCCCGTTGTACGTGGCCCTGAGCTCTGTAGGTGATTTCGGCGACAGCAGTCAGCAACGTCTTAGGATAGCCAGCCTTTCTAAGACGAGCCACAGTGCTCTATACCGTCTTATGTCCGCGCAAGGAATCGATGCCTGCTAAAGATACCTCCCCCCCCCCCAATGTTCTCAAACTACACTCCATCCTTGCTTTATTTGTCGATGTCAGGTAGGTGACAGCGGTTCGACGCTACAACAAAACAGTTTGTCAGGGCAAATTCTGAGAATGTGCCATCTTCGCATCGAAAAAGTAACGAGTAACATGGCACGTCGTGTTACCGAAAAGCCTTAACGGCAGGCAGTACGTTACCAGTTACAGTTCCGACATTGTAATGAGTATGGTAATAAAATACCTAAAAGAGTAATGCGTTACCGGTAACGGCGTGACTAGTAAAGCGTTTCCGCAAACACGTATAATGCGGAACAGGTAGCAGCAATGTTCGGAAATAGAGGATTGGAGAGTAGTTTGAGTGCAGAAGTATATACTTATCATCGGCGCATCAGTCGTGGCCACAAAGGAGACGCAAGATTCCCCCCCCCCTACCCACCAAAAAGAAAATTTTTGATGGGATTGATCCACCTCCCTTTGGACAGTGACAGGGGGGGGGGGGTGCTGAACCACCTCATGCTCGGCTACACGCTGAGGAAACCAGCAAGTAAGGCAAACTTTTTCCGTCACAGTAGTAGTCACTCACTTATGTTCTTACGCTACGTTGGAAGTGTTACGAGGCAATGTTACAACACAGTAAAATTTTGCCGAGATTTGCGCTCGGGTAAAGTTTCTTCTTGTGGTGCGGGTCACCTATTCAGCGCTTTTGTTTCTTGTGCTGTAGGCAAGCGCTGTGCAGGGGCCCTATAAAATTGCCTCACTTCTTCATGCTTTTTTATGGTATGACATGTTGATGCACTTATGCATTGGAACAAACAAACTTTTATGAACCAGTTAGAGTACAAAGTATGTACTGTTTTCGTAAAACTATTTTTTAAAGCATAGATCATTACCTCTGCTAGGTCGAAGCTGTTGTGAGCCGATGAGCTAAATGATCGTTTTCGATGTTCAAGTAGTTATTCGTGAGCGCAAATTCATATCAAAATACGAGCGCGTCATTAAATTTATCTTTCCTAACATATACTAATATATATGTATATATATAAATATATATATATATATATATATATATATATATATATATATATATATATATATATATATATATATATATATATACGTGTGTGTGTGGTGTGTCTGTGTGTGTGTGTGTGTGTGTTTGACGTAAAAAGGCAGAGATGGTTAGGAGGAGTAGATAAGGAAGAAGTGAGAATGGAGAATGGAATAAACATAAGGTATGAGCCAGGCCACGTCACCTATTCATCATAGCGTCACACTAGTCGACAGGATTAAGACCTGGCCGCCGCTCATCAGCCGCACATCATTCACGAAGCCACCGGCAATACGCCTCAACTCAATATTGACCACAGAAGAGGTGATCTCAGGCGTAAGCAGTAACCGGCATCATGGCAGAACTATCCACCGACCTTCCCAACCCCAAGTACTCCGGAGCAGCGGACGATGGACCTGTACAGGACTGGTTCGACCTGTTCGAGCTCCACGCTACCGCTGCATCTTGGTTGGAACGGAAAATGGTTACCAATTTCAGCGACTACGTCACCGGCGAGGCATTTAAACTTTACCTCACCCACTTAATTCATATAGACGAGTCATGGGAAAAAAGAAAAAGAGAAATGATCGTTTGGTTTAAAAAATACAATGATGACTACGATGAAGATTCACTTATAACCAACCATCCACAGACAACCACGCTTGGTCGCCGCCGTCAAAAGCACAGCTCACGCATTGGGACACCAAGAATGAATTGGCCTTTGAAACAAGAGCAATTAAAGCGCACTCTCAATGCAAAACAGCCACATCTGTTTGCAGGATGAGTGTACCCTCCACCGCACCGCGTTTTGCAACTGCCCGATCGAAAATCAACCTTTACGTCATCACTGCACCGTAGCACTCACATAAAGGAGCCACCCTGTGTACAGTACTTTCCGTCTCGCGCACTTCGACCACCTTCTACTTTTCCGTCGCTTGGCTCTTCAGTTGCTCACAGTGCTCACCTCGCATCGTACATGCTTACTACGGTTGATATAGAGATGAAAAACCCTGAAGATACTCAGCCAGGCTCTGGCCCTTCTGTGCAGACGCGTGCATTAGAAGAGCTTAACTCGTTAGTTACACATAAAGACAAACATTTCCGACAAAAATCTGACCAAACTACGCCTGCTGCGGTGCCACCATTCAGTGCACGGACACCTGGGAGTCTTAACAACACAGGAGGCTCGGAAACATCGAATCGCACACGTTGCCGAGAGCCAGAAGCGTCAATTAGGAACAGCGTCACAAGACCCTCCGAAGAGGCTCCAGTAAATTCGAGCGCACAACCTTTATTACCCGAATTGCAACATAACAGTCCACTGACTACCATCTGCCTATTGGACACTACATCAAGTTGACCAGAAAATCAGTGCCATGGTCAAAAACGGCTGTCACCTCAGCTCCTTCCACATGAACACCATCAATACCAGCAGAAACAAACCCAAGAATACCATAGTCTCCATGGGCTACACCAGCAAGGACGACTACGAACGAAAAAATCTTTGGAAGAACACTCGAGGATTAAACAAAGGCGTCTACAAGCGGGTCAAATGAAGCGACGTCAACTAAATATTTCTTGCATAAGACAAACAAGTCTCCTAATTCAAGAGATTTTCGTAAGATGGAACGACGCGCAAGTTTTCTCCAGAAGAGATCAAGATTCAGTCTTCAATCAAAGCTGTTCAAGCAACAGGACACAGAGCGACGAAGAAGGCAAAAAACCACACCCTGTATTATGGAAAGACACAGAAATCACCGCATTAGTCTTGGTCAACAAACACACAGACGGGTGGCACTGCGTGTGTACCAATCAAGGCAGATAGCACGACGCCTACACAAATCATGCTGCTGGTTCTCCAAAGCATTCACACCACGTTCATTCATTGCAAGTATACAATACGTTTCATCACCTGCAGTTGCCACGTTCAAGGTGTACTTGTGTTTTCCAGTACGCAACAGTCAGCCTCACCCACCAGAACTCCAGCACTTACCGGACTGCTGCACTCTCCTGTGAAGCTAAAGTGTGCTTACGGAAACTTCCTGGGACATGGAACTATCTTTCCTTTTTTGACAGTGTTCGCTTTTAGGCCGTGCATGTTCAGTTTTTAATTTCTGTTCGTCTGACGCGACTTCCTTCGGCGAGGGGGGAATCTTGTGACATCAGAAGGAGACAGGGTTACGAGAAGTAGATGAGGAAGAAGTGAGAATGAAATAAACATAGAGTATGAGCCAGGCCACGTCACCCATTCATCATAGCGTCATATATATATATATATATATATATATATATATATATATATATATATAAGGGAAAGAAGTGTATACGTAAGGGCTCGGTTTTCCGTGTTTTAAAACAATAATAATGACATCTAACATACAGTAATGCCAAGGAATGTACAGGGGAAGTTATTAGAACCAATGGAATGTAAATAAGAAGAAAGAAAAGTGGATGAAAAAATAACCAACCGTGGGCAGGAATCGAACCTACGACCTTCGAATAACGCGTTCGATGCTCTAACCACTGATATATATATATATATATATATATATATATATATATATATATATATATATATTATATATATATATATATATACATACATATATATATATATATATATATATATATATATATATATATATATATATATTCATGTGTGTGTCTGTCTGTGTGCGCATCCCAGCTTATGAATGAGGTAGGCTAGCCCCCCCCCCCTCGCAAAGAGAGTTAGTGCGCCACTAATACTGACACTATAAAATGAAAAACGAGCAGAGGCGAGTGTGGCTGTTTATCTGCGTAGCCTCAAGACGTTCGATATTGTAGAGGCTGCATGTTGAACTGAAATATGAATTCATTTTGCACTTCGCCAATCTTTGTTAGCTTCCGGCATCACCATAGCACTAGAATTGCCTTCTGGATGCCTACATGATACACCTGGTGAGAATAAAGAATTAATAAACTTCTATACGCGCCGAAATTCAGACAATTAACGCAAAAAATCAGGCGCTCGTCGAAGTCTCTTGGGCTCATTTTCAGAATTTTTTCACGCTGAGAAGTTTAGTAATCAATTACCAAAGAGCTCAATCCCATACTTTACAATAAATAAAGCGCAATCACATACAAAACTGAGCGTAAGTATTGCTGTTATGCCCAAATTACTTTGTATAGAGAAAGATACGTCAAGCACCAGAAATAATTGGAAAGAGGGAACATCATATATAGGCAGCATCGCCTACCACATGTCCATCCTGCCAACAGCCAATCAGAGCAAGATTTTATTTCAATGATGACCAAAAGTGAAGGCACAAATAATCTTAGAAAGGAAAGCGTATTGAAATTGATGCGGGCTTTCGGGCTAGCCGGCTGACGCTAGGCTGCTCATACATTGTGGATTGCCACCCATCCCTTTGTTGACATTTTTTATGATTTAGATAGTAGGTGCTTTGATTCTTGCACGTTGTCATTGATGATATGGTCCTTCTTCGATATTTTTAACAATACCTCCTAAATTCAAGCAAAAAAATACCACGTAGTACCTAAGTAATTTTACTGCTGTATTTATACCCAAAACATTTTGCAGTCAGTATCATTGTCCCGAGAACTTTTTTTTTAATTATTACTATGTGCTCTAAAGTGTACCGGTATAGTAGAAACAGAATATATAATGAAAGAAGGTGGTGTCAGTTTAAAAGCAGTTTTACAACTGGTGCGATGATACAATGGTAGTTTATGCGGCGTTAGCCTAGGCCTACACATTCTCGAACAGTGAGAAGCTGCTTCTCACAGTAAAGTCGGCAGTCTACGTGAGCAGCAATTTATTGTAACTGGCTTTAGTGCCGCGATAATGACACAGAGAGAGCACACATACAATAGTATGTGTCCTACGGACTACTAGTAGGGTTTTGTTTTTCAACCAATTCTAGAAAGGTATCACCGTGCAATTGGAAGAGCCAGATAGAATTCGTGCTTCAGCCTTTCCTAATCTCATCCCAGAGGGTTGAGCAGGCTAAAAGCATAACTCGAGTGAAATATTTATAGGCGCTGATGGTACTGCTTATTATATAGTCGAATACAATAATACCGCTTCTTTTAAAATTTGTTAAATAAAGTCGGGTGAAGAAAGAAGGTGTGTAGAAGAAAAATCATTACCTTATGATTCCAAATTTTAGTGCCTGATTGTACTCTTGAGCTGTACTGAAAATCTTGAAGCACAATATAGATATATCTTGTGGTTTCGCAGGGCTTTAATTAGAAATGATTATGCCTAATGAATGCTGTAAAATATATTTACAGAGCGGAATAAGATAATACCTCCCGAATTCCTTACGTTTGTAGAAAGCTACAACACAAAGAATCTTGACGCTTAATCACAACTGACCGATATTTGCACTTCTATGCTTCACTGAGTGTGCATCAGTTTAAGCTATATGGTATTTGTTCCGAGCGTAAACTACTGGGCCCATAGTAGAAACATCTAACAAACTAAACATGTTGAAAATCTTGCGTCTCGGGCATTCTCAGTTAGGATGCGAGCACAAGCGTTGATATCCTAATGCAAAGTGTCCATTCATGTAATGCAAATGCATCAAACATAAGAAAGACCCTCTCGTAATCCATCTATTCCTGTACGAATAGATGGATTTACAGGATAAAAACTTTGAATCTCAACATGACTTGTTGGTGCATTTTTAACCTATGTCTAAATTCTTAGAATGCATATATTGTTTTCTTAAGAACATGTCTTGACCAGTTTCCACGCGACGGCTCCGTGTATTATCCTGGGATTATGGTGATCAAAGGGCCACGTTATGTAAAACGGCACCACTTATAATATAACAGCATTCGGAGATGGGGACACCCAATGGCGGTGAATTTTAGAAAAGCAAGAAAAATACTCGGTTAAATATCTCGCAACCCTACTATACTATTATATACGCAGCGTGTTCAACACTATACAAAAGCGGGCCGTATTGTCTATATTTACGTTTCTGTGACAACGCAGACCTAATTTTATTTCTCGTTTTCATTAGCAAATTATCCAATGATAACCTGGTCGGCTTTAATGATATGGTTTATTACACTATCTTCGTAAGAAAAGCGTTTCAGGATATTTTGTCTTCTAAATATTGTTGCATGAACGTGAGCCTGCAGATACACCTGCACACTTTTTCAACAAAACTTCCAGCCAAAGTTCTCAAGAAAAGGCAACTGCTGTTAAAATGTACGGCTACAGTAAAGAAAACGCAATCACATACGTGACGAAAGGTAAGTTTCGCTGTTATGTCTTCTGTATCAGTTTATGTTATTTTGGATGCACAAAGCGTAAATCCGAAAAATTAAGGTCCACTTACCAGTCCCCATACCGAATGTTAGTTAGACAGTAAAGTTGTTAGGTGTCTGATGAGGAACATTTTCCCACAAAAATTTTCGAATTGTTTCATCACGAGTGGAGAAAACAGGTTTTTTTTGAAGCGGCACGAAACGAGCTCGAAACCGTTGCCGCTCCTCCGCGTAGCCTTTGCAAGACAAAGCTCTTTCCCACGCTTTCCGGCATCTGAACAAGAGGTTGCGTGCGCAAGATGTGCCCAAACAAGTGCATCCCCCAAGCACGTGAGCAACGTTGCTTTGTTGACCAGCATTATTTTGTCGTCTTCTGCCTGTTTCTGCGGGATGATTTGGAAACGCTGGCTTAGACGTGGTAGAGTAAATGAGCACAATGAGTGCACGAACGCGTAAGAGCGTTCCACGGCGGTCGTCTGCTTAATGCTCTGACCACGGGGACACGAACGCATTCGAAACGCTGGCCCCTTAGCTCCGCATCCCGTAGCGTTTCACGGGAAATAATGAAAGAAAAACGCGCACAGTTTTTAGTCGTCTCATTCTCCATCTCAAGTTTTATTATTCTCTTGAGGTAACAAATACATAAGCTGCACATAATGTGTTAAATAATTTTTGCCATGTCACGTGGTATACTGCTGACAACGTCAGAGCAGAGTCATCTACGTAGATGACCAACGTCACTGCATTGGTGTGTACGTAGGGCCATTCACACGTCCACGTCATGCCCTCATTCTCTAAACGTGCGCCGGCAGAGGGAAAGAGGAGCAGCGTTCGTTTTGAATTTTGACCCATTTCCGTGGCGCGTAGCATTGCAAATTTTGGCAGACGTTATCATGAACGCCTCATCTACGCATTGCGCGTGTCAGCTCAAACTTGTCAAACCTGGTGAGTGGCTTTTTAAACACTTACCGTTGACTAGATAGAGCAGCAAGATCTTAGGCGTGCGTTTTGTGTGGGCGGAATTTTTATGCCAGCACTAGCTGTAAGAACACTGTGACTTCCTCTGAAATAATGTGTACTTGCTCTTTTTTCATGATATGTGAAAAGGAGGTGACCAGTAAAATTAATCCAGTGAAGTAAATGTTTATTGAAGGGATTGATAGACTCAGTTAGGTGCGTCATTTAACCATAAAATGAAATCACGAGTGCTTTTAGGATCAATTGGGGTCTGAAGGCACTGTTGCTGATATTCGCAGTAAAAACAGGTGTAAAAACACCCATGTAAAAGTACAGCAAGCTAAGTTTATTATGCCAAAATATTTTATTTACGCGCTGTGTTAATACAGCAGAAGAGCACAAACATTTTCTCTTATAATTGCTGCAATTTACTGAGGTTTGTTTGACTTTTGCCCTCAAGAACACCACCAAAGGTAACATAAATGCCCTGCTAGTGCACTAAGTCAAAAATAAATATTTCCCCAACAAAGAAACGCTATCTAAATCCGTCTTGTTTATTATCGTAGCAGTCTGTATTGGTTTTCACCTTGTTGTGCGGAGTTTCGAATAGTGTAGCGCATTTCCCCTGGTTTCTCGCTTCTTGACGCATCTAGCGTGTGATTTGCTTGTGAACGCGTCATATAATCAAGAGAATCGTTCGGCTTTAAGTCAGTTCCCTGGGGTAAGCTGAATGGCGTTGTATTTTTTTTTCTTTTTTCAAACGTCATTTCATGTTTGACAATCACTGAAGATTACACGAACTGCACACATTGTCACCAAGTATAGAAATCACTTCTGTATGTTTTGAAGCAATGGGACTTTTCACACATAACCAGCAAGGGCCACAATTTCACAAATTGGACATTTTAAGCCTTGTTGTATATATCATTGTTTAGTTTTCGGCTCATAACTCTATCTCATGCTACTTAACCTCAAAAGGCAGCATTTAGAGCATTGCACACTCATCGTAATGTTTTAAAAATACGTTGCTCGGCACTTCAAGGGTTTCACAAAACAAATAGCTAATCAAATAAAGCTGTAATCTCTAACTTCTGGGGTTGAACTGCGAAAAAAAACCAGATGCATAGTTCCAAGGTTGAAGGTTGGAGCCACCGTAATCCCATAAAATAAGTAGGTGCGATAAAACACTTTCCTAATGTTTATTTGCATCTACTCCTAAACAATTTCCCACACACACTGCAGTCATGCACTATGCATAATTTTTATGTTCGCTCGTAGATGGACAAGTTTTCACGGACGTTCTCGCATACTCTGACGATAATTGCTACGTGGTCTACGCTCTTGGCGCAGACGGAACTGAGGGAGGTACGTAAGTTTAGTGACTTCCATTCCAACCAGAAATTGTAACACAGCACTCTCGTGAAGGTATCGCGCATTTTTCCTGAAGTATTCACTCTGAGTGTTTTCAAAATTGAGGGTCTAGATAACTGAACGAGCTGCTTGTTACCTGTTTTTCTCTTTGCTTAACAGAGAGCACAGTTCATGAGTTTCTTATTTGCGACATAAATAGATGAATGATATTCTTTCTTGTTAATTATGCACGTGTTGTAGACGCCATCTAAAAGAAGTGCACACAAAAATAGTTTATATAACTCTTTTTTCTCATTAGAAGCTTCGTTCAACCTTTATTCATAGATCCATATCATTGATGACAACGACACAAATGTTTCTGCAGCTAAAACTGTTAGCCTATCCAAGAAAATGTAAGATAAGCAATGCGAGCAAGTGCGCTCAAAATGTTGTTTTTTTTTATTCTCTTTTTGGGCGCTGACTCAAGCATCGCTGTAAAAAACACCGTATATATATATGAAAAAGCTTCGTTGCCTGAATAAACTACTACCCTAATCCACTAAAACTGCAGTCTGCCATTCTTTTATCACCACAGGGTCATTGAATTACTAATATTTTGTTTGCGAACATACAGAAAAACACATTTAGTAGAAAACAATAAATGTATTCCACCCGCTATTGATTGTTAAAATCGGCAACATTTATGAGTGCATATAAAAATTTTTCCTCATAATTTTATCCTAAACAGTAACGCGGGATTGTTCGTACCGATAACACGCCTATCACTATGTATTTAACGAAAAACGCTTATTGTACCTGCTTCTCAAATTCAGTGGCGTATTAAACTCATGAAAATATGGGTGACCCCAAAACTGGGGGATGAACACAGCCTCAATATGGGTAATGAGCCCCAGCAGGCAAGATAGCCTTTGGGTATAGTGCTAACAGCCAAAGCTACGGAACACAGTCGAAATAATTGTACAATGCAGCGAGAACACATTGCACACATTGCGTCATGTGCGTACTTATTTCAAGGCGTGTTTTGTAAGAATAGGAGCGTCATTTAGCATATCAGGCCTTCGTATACTTTGAAGTATTTATTACTCTGTTTGAGAATGTGCGCAAATTATTCTGAGATGAATCGATAAACATATTTGAGTTTTTATCACTGTGTATGCTGAAGAAGTATGAATATCTGGTAGGTTACAACAAAAACACCACACCGAAGAATACTTTTTTTTAAATGTTTCGTAACTATGCATCGTTTCACGTTGTGTTGAGCCATTGATTTTCAGCTTAGAAACATGTTTGTCGTATTCTGTGGCACTGATCTATACCTTGCATTCTATTCCAGGTTACGAACTGTGGGCCAAAGATTTCAAGAAAGTTCCAACCAGTTGTCTGGAAAAGTTCAATGAGTACGCAGCCGGTCTACCGGTACGGGGCGTATTCACAAGTGATTGCCCTTCAGCGAGAGAATAACTTGAAAGTTTCATGCTTTGAACGTCAACTGTAGTATTGGCAACTCACGCCTCCATGTTTGAAGCAGTGCGTTTGACGATATCAATCACCTAGGTTTCTTGTGTTTTGTACTTTCTAGTCACTGCTGCCACCTAGCAGGAGTATTCCGAAATAAAATAGTATGTAGGCGGAATACAGCGTCCAAGTTTCAATTATCCGATGTTTGTACAATGCTCAACTCGGCTGTCTATATCGACGGAGCGTCCTGTTGCATACAGCATGGGTGACACCTGCGGTTTCCCCATAAACCACATCTGTGCACGCGCGGCGCCAGTGGTGTGCCTGCCTCGCAATACTGATCGCTGATTATGACCGCGAATGCAACAACTGCTCTGGCCATCAAAAGCGCTCAGAGCGATTTTTCAACAAAACAAAAAAAACAAGAAAGAAAGACGAATTAAAACCGTTGTCCCCGTGATATGGTATCACGAAGCGACAATTTTTCTTTTTTGTTGTTTTACTTAGATTTTGTATTGTTGACAGCGATTCGACGGCCAAAGCCGCCATCTCGGCTGCCGAGATAAGGAACTGTGGAAACTGCAGGGCAGGCACACAATTGGTGTCACGCATACTCAGATGTGGCGTATTTGTGACTGAAAATATGGCTCCTTCTGTTTCGCGCGCGACGCCAGTTACCATACACGATAAAAAGCTTAGTTTCACAATCACAGAAACAAGCAACTCGTAGCACCCAACACAGTACATGCAACATCAGCCCTGATATGGTACACTGACCAGCAATCTAGCTCGTATTCTCATTCACTGAACATAAATTTTTCACGAACACGCACAGCACATAGTGGTGCCCCCTCCCCCTCTCCAAATGCTCTGAAATAGAAACTACCTAGAGTCGTAGCATTCAAGCATGTAATAGACATTTAAAGATAAACATTCAGCAGAAATCTGCTGGACGAAATCCTTAAGTTAAAAACTGTCTAGCCAAGTTTGGTTTTCAGTTATGAAAGCTGTCTTTACGTTTCGAGATTTATTAGGTCGCTTCAAGAGAAGACTGTCTGGCCGGCTGGCTGCAAAGCTAGCACGTTTGCTTTACTCATTGTCTCCCTTTTACCTATTAGTCTTCCAGCCACTTTTGAGAAAGTGTTGCCTATTTCGTTGGCCTCGATTGCCGTGCACTTGCGCAATCGAGAGGGTTTATGTTCGTAGGTTTCGTGTGAGTTTGCCAAGATTCCAAGTACTGCTTTATGGTGCGCCTACTTTCCAATTCATTAACTTAGTGTACGACAACTTACGACAAGCTGAGCATGTAAAGATTTCGCACGCATTACCTATGACTGGCCCAGTAAAGAATTTCGCTAAAAGCAGATTAACACATTCTTCATTCTTTCAATCACTCTAACCAGCAGCAAGGCAGGAAGCCGTATGTACTTAATACATTTTAAAAACAGACAATGTTTTCTTACCTGTTTGGTTGAACTCTGTGGGCCTTTTTTGTTTTTCTTCGTGTGATGCACACGCCGTGAACTTAGGTAGCTGTTCATTTCTCCCTCGGATTCTGAATATACAATCAAGGATTCCACAAACATTAGAATATCGCTTTACAATAAGACTTGCTGCACTTGCACGACACTATAAAACGTGTCCTGAAAGGCATTGAGAAGTGTGCTGTTTTTGTAATAATGGTCACAGAGACTTTAAGAAATTCAGTTTTGTTTTCTAGCAGCATAATTTTCAGTTAGGACTGTTCAGACAAGCCAGACTAAACATTTCAGTAAAATGATTTCAGTAAAGACAGCAGCACTAATGTTAGTCTTGCAAAAGTGCATGACCACATACAGTAAATAAGGCGCAATAATAGTACTATTGAGATATCCCAAGTGGTAAATTTGCGGCGGCACATTTGTTCTGAACATTTTATTTTATTAAGTAAAATCTAATCACTACGCGAACACTGGAATGTCACAACGCAAGTAGTATTCCTGAACGATATCCCACTTTACAAAATTATTTAGTACAGCGGAAGACAACAAGGCTGCACTCTTGCCGTGTTTGTCGTGAGGCTGTTTACCCGTGTATACATTTGTTAAGCTTACACAGAAATCTTTTTTCTGCGCGGGGATACAATTTCTCTTTATGCATGTTCATGCACGGGCTTACACGTGCGCATACGAACACAAAATGTAACTTCTCAATCAGGTTTTTTTACTTCAAAATCTGTAAAATTTACAGTTTTATACACCAGTGTCCTCGGCATGCGGACGAGCAGCTGTCGAGTTCAGTCAAGGACGCTATTCCGAAGAGCGGCCACCGCCCGAGCAGCACACAGGCAGCCGAATCGAATCTCTTCGCGTGCTACTTAACTTTTTTGATCTACTCCATCGGTGCATGAGGTGCCTTCCGGCCACGCACGAAGAAATATCACGTTCATTCTCTTTGATACTATGCTTCTTCCTTGAGGCATAACACCAGGTAGGTAGCGAGTCGGGCGTAAATAGTACCGACGCATCTGTGAAGCGGCTACAGCACAAGCTCTTCGGCTGCCAAACGTCATTCTTCCTGTACGCATTCTTACAATCTCTACTGTAGGTGTGATAAAGAGGGGTGTGACTGTGCAGCGTTCAGAAACTCAACACATAACTAGGAAAGCTCACCACGCTATCCATATTACGCTTACGTGCGCAACGGCCATGTTATTTATTTGGCGAGTTGCCATAGCGGCGAGAGATGGCAATAAGTGCAGAATCAGAAGTAGGGCCCTGTTAGATATGCATGGTATAACTGTCAGTTCAAGCGCAAGGATAAACAAAAAGGAAGAGAAGACAAGCGCTTTCTCGCAGCTAAACATTTTATTAGAAAAACAAGAATATATATACAGGAAATCAAAAAAGAACGCATGCGTGTGATGGCTTGTATATATATTCTTCCTTTTCTAAGAAACAGTTTAGTTGCGAGAAAGCGCTTGTCTACTCTTCCTTTTTGTTTACTCGTGTGCTTGAACTGACAGTTATACTAGGTGCAGACTAGGTATTTTTTATATACGTGTTTTATTACGAGTCTTTACTAATACAAGAGGCCATAATATTTCTGTTACTAAAATATATTTTATAATGCTGCATAAATGTTTTCTCAATAGAAATAAACAATCTCATCATCGTCATTGACACGGAAGGCAAAAGCAGACGACATCTGAGTGAACCAAGAATCGATGTACTTCACGTTGACAGGGTAGTGCTTTTGCAAACGGCGCGATAGCGTAAAACACAAACCTTGTTTAGAAGAACAGATACCTGGGCGAGATTGTAGAGATTCACGATGGTACTGAGAAGCGTTAATAAGCATCGTGTCCTTTTTTATCAAACTGCGCGTAGCTGCAAGGCCAACCATGCACGTCGACATTGAGCAGCCATTTGAGAAACAAAAAAGGCCGCTTAGAAATGTAAACATAGGTCTGCGTATCCTGATTTGAAGAGCACAAATAGCTAAAGCATGTGGTTTATAAAAGCATGGCAAGTCACCAGTCACATGCAGAAGGCCAGCGTCGTAGTAGCCTCCTTTAGAAGAGCCTTCGCCGTCCCAGTAGACAAAATAGGTGTCCACAGGCGTAAACTCGTTGACGACTTTCGGGTCGAAGTTCCATACATGATCTGACCACAGAACACCTACCAATTTAGAGAACGGTAACTGTACCTTTCGGCTGTTGTATCAAAATAACATGCAAATATGTAACGGCGGCGTACTGAACTGCAATACCGCGAGGCGAGATGGTGCTGTTAGTACTATCATCATCAATAAAGAGACGCATTTCTTCGCTGCGAGTGGGAGAACTCGCGGCTGCTTTGCGCTGCTCGCTTTCTCTGGTATTTGTTTTTCGCTGCTAACTCGCGCTTCGCGTCTGTGATTATCGCCAGATGACCTAGCTGGCCTCGAATGCCAAAAACAACGTCGATCAAGTAAGGTTTGCATCGTTTATTGCGAGTGTCCAAGCCGGTGACACCAATGTATACGGTCAAGTCCAAACAAAACAAGTAACTCATGCATATCGAAAGCTTTGAACCCATGTATAAAGACTCTTGAAAGCTAACAAGCATATGCATTTAACTGAACGTCGAGATCGCTGAACTGACGTCCCTCTGTTTGTGTTGCGGCGCTCGAGTTTAATAGCGGGGCTTCAGGACAAGGGTTCGATTCTGCCGTCAGATGCGGCGCTTGCCCAATAGTGTTGACCTTGAAGTGAAGGGAATACATGATGTGGAATTGGGAAGGAAACATGCACATTGCCGATAGATAGCTCGCGCAGTGAGAGAAATATTGTTTTCTAAATTAGTTAAATAAGCAATTGCGGATGCGTGCAGTTCTAAAATTTTCTCGCTCTGCAATACTACATTGAGTTCTTCACAGTTGTGCAGTGTCGCGTCATGTCGACAGGGTTGGCACTAGTTTTACTTCTCAGCCATGAGCCCATAACATAGATAGTATGTATTTAGGTGATGGGCGTAAAAGTATTTCAGCATTAACACAGCAATCATACCCACAAAATGAAAGAATTTCGTCTGTCAGTGATGATGAGCCCCTAATTGCAGTTGTTTACCCGTGTTTACAATTCTGTAACGCTTAGCCATGTAATTTTTTTGAGCTGGCCGGGAGTCTTACTTTTTTTTTTAAGAATATTCGCATGCAAGGGGTTTCATGTGCGCGTACCCACGTACACAAAATGTATCGATCGAGTCTCAGGCTGATGGCGAAGGTGTCAGCTCAAACCACCTCTAAATCTGAATGCGGTATAATGGAGTGTGCATTGGGTAAATATTATTTAGCTCAGAATTCCCTCGAAGTCTTTGCAAAATATCAAGCACGTGTCATCGATATTCACCAATAAAGGGTAAATTTCATCATGTACAGTACGGTATTTTATTATAAACACATAGTGTATACGCGTACGTGCATTACCTATTCATTTACAAAGAGAAAAAACCATGCATATCGTCAATCTGTGTAAGTGGCCAGGGCTGGTACCTCTCTTTTTGAAGTATACTTCGCATTACAACTAGACCACCATCAAAACGTGATTGTGTTTGCATGTGTGCGAGTACATAAATTCACAAAATGTAACGGGTTTACAGCCGATGGCAAATGTATAGCGCCTCAAACCACACCTCTGACTGCGTTATACACGTGGCACTCATTGGCTCAGAAATCCCTCGAATTTTTTGTGAAATATCAAGCAAATATCTTCAATATTCACCGATCACGCATCAATTTCATTGTGTTCGGTATCGTAAGAGGTCGTTACGAAATAACAAGAACATGTCATCGATATTCACCGATCGTGCATCAATTACATCGTGTGCAGTATCGTAATAAGTCCTTGCGAAATTTTAAGCACATGTCATCGATATTCACCGATCATGCATATTAAGCATTATCGTATGAAGTCGTGCGAAATATCAAACACTTATCACTGATACTCTGAGATCATGGATCAATTTCATTGTGTTCAGCATCGTATCAAATCATTGCGAAATATCAAGCTATATCATCGATATTCACCAATCATGCATCAATTTCATCGTGTTCAGTATGGTGTTAAGTCTTTGCGAAATATCAAACACAAGTCATCGATATTCAACGATCATGCATCAATTTCATCGTATGCAGTACATAACAATTCGTAGCGAAATATCAAGCACACATCATCGATATGCACCGATCATGCATCATAAGCAGTACCGTATTAAGTCATTGCGAAATATCAAGGACATGTCATCGATATTCACCGATCAAGCGTCGATTTCATCGTGTGCAGTATAGTATCGCGTCATTGCAAAATACCAAGCACGCGTCATCGATATTCACCGATCCCGCATAAATTTCATGTGCAGTATCGTAATAGGTCGTTGCGAAATATCAAGCACATGTAATCTATATTCCCCGAACGTGCATCGATTTCATCATGTGCAGTATCGTATTTTAATAATAACCTGGTGTGTACAGATACATTGTTTACAAAAGAAAGCATATATTCTATATACAGTGTTCGCATGCAATCTGCATGTCCGCGCGTGTAAAAAAATCTGCACCAAGAAAAGGCTAGAAAATGTGCGGCAGATAACTGCATAGCATAATAAAGAAACGGTGGGTGTCTTCAGCATCACCTATTTATTTCATTTGTTGAAATCGCACAAATGACACAATCACGGTCCATTTAAAATCACCCAAACACAAGCTCTTGACTGTAATTGGGCTTATGTGTGTGTTATTGTGTCGTTTGGGCGCTACTTCAATTATTTTTATCGCTTCTCAAGTAGTCAATTGGTGTATAAGAACCAATTTATTGGTTCATACATTTTTGAAAACCACAAAATAACAAAAAAGCAAGTTACAGCTATATGGCGGGGGCTGCCACCCAAACAGGGGGTTATATATACCTACATATACCTACTTCAATTGACGTTCACATTTCTATGTGCCAATTTAAAATGAAAGTAGAAGTTTTTTGCAAACCAGTTAGAAAATTGTGTTCTAAACCTAAAGCTCTTTTACTATTGCATAAAACTCTAGCCAAAACCTGTACCAACTGTGCGAAGGAAGTGGAGGAAGGGAACTAGATGTTGTAGTGTCATTTAGGAGCAGCAAGGGAAGCAAAATTTCTGCAGCATTACCTCTGGGTGCGTTTTTTTCAAGCTGCTTAACGCAACGCAAGTACTTTTGCTATCGTTTGTTAGTTACATTTTTTTACAACAGATGTCGCAAAATCTGAATAGTTTTTGGTTGAAACAAAAACCTAGTTTTTGGTTCATTAAGCATTACGGCTTGGTGGCGCTAGCCACCGTCCGATCTAAAGGGTACAGCCATGTCAGTCCATCCATCCATCCATCTAATTTTTTTGCTCCATAGTGAACACAATTTTTATACATAGCATCTACGGGGAGTTTCCCAACTAAAGTAATTAAGGAGCTGGCACTTGCTGTGACCGTGTTCTGTGATAACTGTTCGTTGTACGATAAGATTCGATTGCATGGCCGATTATGTGTACATAACTCCGACTGCAAAATTCAGTCAGTAAAAAAGCTTATGGCTCAAGTTATTGCCCTATTGCAATGGGCGCTGGCCGTGACGTATGCTATGTACGCACTGGCTGTCACGTATGTATGGCCGTCACGCTGCATTTTCTAGCTTACATAAAACGGCCACACGGTGTTTCTCCGTGTAGTACCGTTATCTTCTGGGCTCGAACTTCGCAATGTGTACTGTTATATTTGGCCTCTCTGCATGTTGTTATTGCTCAAACGTGTCCGCCGCTCAGAAAATTTCTTGAATGGTACACTCTAAGGCAAAATTACCCTAAAGAGAAGTGACGGAGCCCAATAGGCGCGCGCGATGAACGGATAGACTGTTGAGGAGCAACCACTGAGGGAAGCGTGCCGCGCGAAACCACACGTGCCAAAGGGATGAACCGCCCGCGGATTGCAGGCAGCGCGAAAAGCGTTGCAAAGGTGCCCAGTTTCCTCCTCCCTTCTCCTCCTCTGCTGGCTCAGTCTTTCCCCGTATTTTGCCGGCGACGGGTGGCGTGTTACGTCGCGCTCAGAGTGCTCGACAACGGCCGTCTGGATTCTAACAATTACGACGTGGTGCTTGTCTGTACGCTTGGAGGAACGTGGGCTGCTGCTATTGCGTTTCGCTGCACCCATGAAGTCTGTAGCAGGTCTCGACATGGCAACACGCCACGCTGTATATATCTGGCTTCAAGATAGTCACGACTAACACACGACACGAACAGTTGAGGAGGCCAATATGGCGGCCGAAAAGTCAACAGGCCTATCGGATATAATATTCAGTCCAACTCAGGGCAGAAAACAGCGCTGGATTCTAAGGCATGTAGGTTATCATTCTTTATTCTACTCTACTTGTCGCGTGTGCGAAACGGATCGCGCTTGCCGGCAATGGGCTCGGTCATGTTGTATATCGCACGCACGAGATGCATTGCGAAGGTGAGCATCGGCGTCTGCAGTGCGCCTGTGCTTTGCTACTGCCTGTAAATTGGCCGCCATTGCCATTGGCCTCCCGTACGCTCGTTCATAGAGTGCTCGCCTGTCTTCGCCGCCGCGATGAGCTCCGGGCTAACGATATTGAGCTGAGACTTTGTCGTTGTGTTGGCAGCCGTCGAAAACACGTTGCGGGTTCTCGTAAAAAGCTTGGTTGTGGTATGTCGTAGCTCTAAGAGCACCAGCACGGGCTGGCGGGGCTTTTGCTTGCGTCGGAACTCATTCGGTCGGAACTCAAAGTCGGTCGACATTACAGTCAGTTGCAAGTAGCTCTGCTCCGTCCGCTGGCCGAGGACTCGCATTTGCGTGCTGCACTCGCTCGAGTTTGTGGAAAAGAGCCACATTATCGTCGATTTCTTCGGCGCTAGCTCCAAACCAGCTCGGCGCTGTTCGGGGCGGCGACGAAGCGTACGCTCGCTTTCGTGTTCAAAGTTTTCTGGCGGCAGACACTCCGCGTGCAACGCCGTGTTTGGTCACGCGTTCGCTTGCTCAATGTGAACCACGTCGCTCGCTTAGGACTCGCCGACTTGTTAGCGGCACGCAGGTTCGCGGAGTTGTGGCTGCAGCCGCCGCTGCTTAGCTTTTGCGCTACGGGGATCGAAATGAGTCTTTGACGATGTGTGACATCACGGTGAAATTATTAGCGTGTCATATCTCACATATGTTTTCATATCACCTTGCATGTATTTCTCATATCCATTTGTAACCATCCTCTGTCACGTGTGACTTAGTATTTTACATACTAATTGTGCAGCGGTCGGCACACAACATGCTGAAGACTGTGTGCGCTGGCATTCTGTGATGCCTGACATCCATCACATTCGTCAGAGCAGATTCCGATAGACTGTGTGACATGCGAAGAGAAAGTTATTTGTGTGTCATATTTTGACGCTTGTTTTTATATTATCGTGCACGTTCTTGTGATATGCGTGCATCTTTATCTTCTGTCACGTGTGTATAACTATTTTTACTATCTTATTGTACGTACAGCCGGAGAACACAACAGGCAGAAGGCTGCGTGCGCTGGCGTCTGCAATGCCTGTCATTTATCGCTTCTGTCAGAGGAGCTACCCAAGGAGTAAACAAGATTTGACAACGAGGCTGCACTCGTACACTTCACCATAAATTCACTTAAAAGAATGAAGAAACTTTATGCGTATGTGGAAAAATAGAAGATTTCGATGTCTCACTTTTGTCTTTCGTTGTTGCCGTGACTGCGAAAGCAGTCATACATAGGTGGCTAACTATTTTTTCGCGTGTTCTTTTCTGCGCATTGTGTTGCTCACTGCGCAGAAAAACAGGCAAAAAAGTAGTAGGCCTGCGGAAAATAAAGAAAAAAAAACAATGCTTGAACTGGGGACAAAAACTTCATTAGATTGGAGTATTTGAGTGGACCAACCATTTGTCCAGCAAGGTGCAACTGTGAGGACTAACGGTTGCCCGGTAAGGTGTAAATGTAGGGATTAACAGTTGCTCTATAAGGTGCAAATTTGAGGATTAAATGTTAGTTTTTTGAGGGGGATTGTGAGACTAACGGTTACTCACTAAGGTGTAAATATGAGGTCTCAATGTTAGTCCCTGGAGTTCTTCTTTGGCGACTTACTATTATACTCAGTGCTGTTAGTCCCTAAGGAATTAATGGTTGTGGCAGCCACATTAGCCCCCAAAAGGACGAACTACACAATCTTTTAACACCCTTTTGCCTTAGAGTGTAGCTGTTTCTTTAAACCGGCACGAAAGTTTCCTGGTTTTTCATGGTAATTTGAGTGAGCTGGTAAGCTAATATAATTGGTTGAACATGCAGCGCAGACGAGACTGAGCGTGGGGTAAGTGTGCACCCAATGTTTTTATCCGTCGCCTGTGCCGCGATGCACGGCAAACAAGTCTTTCGGTTTGGAGGTGTTTACGCGTTTGGAGAGATGGGGGGGGGAGGGGGTTCTCCGGAAATTTTGACAATCTAGGGTTCTTTAACATGCACTGACATCACACAGTACACCGGCCTCTACCATTAGCCTCCGCCGAAATGCGACCAGGATTGAACCCACGACCTTCGGGTCAGCAGCAGAGCACCATAATTATTGATCCACCATGGCGGACCGTTAATCTTGCCTTTGGCCATCGTTCAATGCAGAAAAATGATTTTACAAAGACGGAATAAACGAGCCACGCAGACAGACTGTACGAGTGACTCTTCCATCTACGAGGTGTTGTTCTTCCAGTCAGAAGTGCTTATTCGTGAGCTAGTTGGTATAGCATAATCTAGTATAAGACACACGAAAAAACACGCGCGAAACCACAAACGATTGCGCTCTGTCAATTGAAACACCGCAAATGACGAATATTGTGGTCTTTTGCCTGTTTATGCAAAACGACTTGCATACTCAAAAATGAGTCTATTAAAAAAACACTCGTTTGCTCATTGTTTTCTTGACACTTTCAACGATTCTACATTTGATTAATACAGACGATTTGTTCGGACTTATGAAACTCGAGCGAACGAGCTTTTGCTGTAGACACACACATAAAAAGCATGTCGCCACTGCTTTACACGTTTTATGCTGGGTGAATTGTTGAATAATTCACGGCATTGTGATTGTAGTGCTAAAAGAGACTGATTGCATCGTACGACAAAACAAATGCTTGTTCCGTCAAATCTGTCAACATTCTTTCTATCAGATTTTTCACCACATTCCCAGTTTATTTTGAGCATGTGCTCACACCAGTTCCAACACTCCAATTTGATTTTTTTGTTTATCGGTATTGACTGCCTAAATGCATGAGAGAAACGAAATTCGTTGTGCCAGGCTATTGGCACATTCCTGTAATGTTTTTATTTTTGTTTTCCTGTAGGCAACCTCCAGTGAGCCATCTGATGACAGCGTCTTGCTAGAAGACGAGCCAGGTTCACAAGATAGCTCCTTTGTTACAGATGGCAAGATTCCCGAAATTTCAGACAATGATGATACTGGTATAAAAGTCAGACTAAGTGCACAGGACCACGATCCACAGATGAACAGGCAGTTTTCTGACAGCTAAGAGATTGCCGAATAAAAATCCAGCTGATGGGCCACACCCAGAAGACTGTGACGTCAACGATCCATATGTTGATTTCTCGGAGTTTATCACGAAGAATTAATTTGTACATCTTCGTGGCATTTTCACGAGCATGTTGCAAGCCATGCGGCTGGAACTTACCTTCGTTGTGGCAGCGGGGCTACCATTGGCCCAAGTCGACGGCTTGTTAAAGTTGCTCAATGCAATATTTGGCCAAGAGGTTTTTCCGTCTCCTAAGTATGGGTTTCGAAAACTCTCGGATTCACAGAAATCTAAAATGGTTCAGGTCAACACGTGGTGCTCAACGTGCAATTTTCCGACTGAAACCCATGGCCCCAATGCAGAGCTCTGTCGCATATATTTTCAGGTGTTTCCACTTTCTGCACTGCTAAAGAAAGGAAGTTTTTTATCCTGATGGACTTGAAGATACAAATGGTGCAGCTTTTCAAAACAACGGGAAACATTGATGGCAACAACTTGCATAAGCTCGCCTCAACCTCCTCGGACCAATTAAAAGATATTACCGATGGTGCGCTGTACAAGAAGATGCACCAAGTGCTCAAGATGAGGTGGAGCGACTTGAATTTAACTCTGAACATCGATGGCTCGCCAGTCTTGAAATCCATCAAAGGCTCGGTGCGGCTGATTTACGTCTAACTGAATGAGTTGCCTGTGCCTCTTCATTGGAAAACATTCTGATTGAAGGACTTTGGTTTAGCAAAGAAAGTCCACCTGCCCACCTTTTCTTTAAGGTCTGTGTTGACAAGTTTCAAGGTCTGGGAAAGATAACATGGTCATTTGCGCAGTAAGTTGTCCATTCTGCCATTCGACTCGCCCGCACAAGCTTTTTTGCTGAATTCAAAACAGTTCAACGGGTACTACAGCTGTTCTTGGTGCCTGCAGAAAGGAGCTCTTGTTTGAGGGGAAGAATTTTCTACATTGCTTATTTTTGGCTCGTAGCAGTCTTAAGATTAACCTCTGCTCAGCCACAACCTTGGAAGGAAGAGAAAGAGAGTCTGCATGCATTTATCAAAAAAAAAAACGCAGCAGCTAGCATCAGGAGCTTCCACTATCCACAGTGAATATGCATAAACTATATGTGATCAAATGATCTATGGCGCCTGTAGGCATCAGATGCTTCGAGGTTGCTATATATGGTTCATTTCAAGCACAGCACTGCCTGTTATCAAGGTGGTATTCATAAATAGCGCATTCTCGGTTGACGAAAATCTATTGAACATAACTGCTTCTCAAACGGAATTGACTGTGATATAACTGGATTAATATTTTTATTTTGCAAACTTGTTCAATGCTCAGGTAATAGAGCTCCAGTTAAATGGAAGATATAGTTCCCGAGGTTCCGTTTATTGAGTCTGCCTTATATTACCAAAAATGTCCGCTGTCCCTATGTATAGATGTCGTAAACTGTCCAAGAGCACCTTGGATACACCATGAACGCCATGAACGCAAGCTAACGGGGGTTTAGACCTCTGCGACTCCTAGCTGTGGGTGGCTTTTCTGTGTCTGGAGAAAAGGGGTCCTGGGGCTTCAGCCGACACGGAGTGATTGGACCTTTAAGACCTCCCGGCAGAGACAACAAACCCTTTTGCTCTGGCTTCGCGTAGATGGTGCCCATAGGTTGATCCACCCAGGGGAAAGCAGCAGTCAACTTTTCCCATCTCTGTCTTCCTACATCTTCGACTTTTCTCTTTTTCAATTTTTCTGTCATCTCCTCATTTTGGCTTACTTGCATCTTCTAGGCAGCAAGCGTTCCCCTTGTGTATGTGTCCTCTCTTATTCACACAATAATGGGTTATAGTGTCGTTGTACAGCTCGCGCTTTCATGCCTTTTTATTTATGCTGCGGCGTCCTCATGTTGGGCTCCGTGGTGGGCGGCTGGCATGGCTGTCAAATTTACATATATTTATGGCCTCTTTTCTATTTCTCTAACTGTCTGATCAACCTCAGTCTAGCTGGGGTGCCCTGAAGGTGTCCTGAATATTTTCCTAAACTCAAACAAATCTTCCCGCACTTCCTTGCGATTCACTGTGAAACGCAAAAGAACGCAAGAGCACTCTCTTCATTTGTCCTATCTAAATGCCTCACCAATAGCCTTGGTACCGGTTATCAGGCAACACGAATGGCTAGTGGCGACCTTGTTGTCGAAGTACAAAACAAGGTTCAGTAGAGAAATCTCTCAAAACGCACCTCATTCGGAATCGCACCTGTATCTGTTACACTGCACCGTTCCCTGATCATTTCCCGAGGCGACATCGTCACAGAAGAAAGCCATGCAAGCGCTACTGGGCTTCCTACGAACTACTGGCCTGTCGGAACGCCTTTGAGTGGACTGATTTTGTGTGTGCGTGTGTGTTGGTGTTTTTTTCTCATTTATTTTTTAACACTCCCTTTCTCTTTCAACCCCCTATTCCCCAACGCCAGTGTAGGGTAGCATACCGGATACTATCATCTGGTTAACCTCCCTGCCTTCCTTTTTTCTCGTTTCTTTCTCTCTCTCCCAAGGCGTACTGTCTGATCAAGACCTAATCGTCTTGACAGAGTGTGATCTCTTTGAGGGCTGGAACGAACAACACGTAACGCATATTCAGATAATTAAGATCAGCCGTGACAACAAAAATACCGACAAAGCACCGCGTCCTTACGTTCTGCACAAACACACTTTCAGACTACATCCAAATAGGCTACTTGAAATTGAAAGTCTGACCCTACATCACCAACCCCTTATGTTGTTTTAGGTGCCAGCGTTTCGGCCACAGCTCTCAGAGCTGCCCTGGGTGTAAAACCTGTGCAAACAGTAGTTTGCGTGAACACGCTAAGGACAACTATGAAGAAGGAACTGCTACTGCGCAAACTGCAACGTTGGACACACCACTTACTCTCGCACATGTGCTACGTGAAAACACGAATAAGAAATACTTACGCTCAAAGTAAATAAAAACATCTCATTTAGGAAGGTGTCTGCCTTTGTGGGATCCTTCATTTGCAGAGTTGGCACGAAAAGGAGCAGTGCCACCCATATCTGGGGCACCCGCACGTACTTCACAGAGTGGACTGGTGACAGCACCAATCACCCCTCAGCGGAAGTAGCAGAGGTACTTCCACCACCAAAAGGCTTACAGGCTTCCAGACCTGAAGTTCCAGGGCATTTTCTCTCGACGGATATAGCCATAAAACTTCCATGCCCGCACGCGTGAGCCGCGAGTGGACATCGAGCACCTCGTCCGAGGTGATAGGCACAAAAGCGAGTCCTCCGGTATCTTCGGTGCCGAAAGACAAGTGCAGCTCTTTGGAGCACGCCAGAAAGTCGTAAACCATCATCACGGAGCCTGACAATGTCTCCTGACTTGACACAATACTTTTTAGTACGCACAGCACTTATTTACACTCATAGTGGATACACAAATATTGCAATGGAACGCCAAAGAACTGCTTAGAAACCTCGACAATATCTAGGAACTCTTACAAAAACATTCCCTAAAAGTGTTGTCTGTACAAGAGACGCACCTAAATTTCAGGAACACCTACTTTCTACGTCAATGTGTAATATTCAGAAAGGACCGCAATGACGCTGAAGAGTCGTCTCGTGGTGTGGTCACTATAGATGATCAAGGCGTAGCATTTACAAAACTACCACTACAAACTTACCTTGAGGAAGTGGCTGTTCCTGTCACTGTGAATTCTTGTCACTGATAATTCTTGTCACTGTGAATTCCTGTCACTAATAGATGATTCATTAGAAGCTTAAGTGACCCTTGGGGACTTGAGTGCACATAACGGTCTATGGGACGGCTCTCGCTGCGATGCACAAGATCGTCTAATCGAACAGTTCCCCTTTTCTTCGGGCGAGTGTGTATTGAATAGAAAACAGCCAACATAATAGAGCCTCGCCATAAATACCTACTCATGCATAGATCTTAGCAATAAGTCCCCATCGCTTGTAGCCCTTCTTCAATTCAAAGTGATCACCAGCTTTTTTTTTTTTGGAAATGACCATTTTTCGATCATTCTAAGTAAACCAATAGAGAAATGTCCTCCACATGTTCCAAGATGTGAGACTGACGTAGTGGACTGAGAAAATTTCAGAAAAGCCACTCGCTTAGGTTGGTAGCCCTTATGCCAATTAAGTATACATGCAGCTGTAACTTTTTGACAACACTTTTTATTGATGCTGCAACAAAGCGAATTCAACAAACTGAACAGTCCACCAGGTGGCACGTCCCAAGCAAGAACAGTGATTGTCGGAATGAACGTATTATGCAAAATAAAGCATGGAGGCTGCTTGGAGACTCTCCGACAGAAAAAAAACCTAAAACATTTAAAAACATAAAGTATCAAGGCAGCACGACGCGCCGACTGGCCAGAAGGTAAAGTTGGCGTTAGTTTATATCAGGCATCCATTCACACACACAGAAGGTAAAAGCCTCGAACATGGTTAGGAAAATAGCAAGAACACCAGTACATTCACTTCTTCTCGTAAACACACAAAGTGACAGCTGCGAAGATCAAGCAAACTGCCTCAGCGTGCACTTCGAAAAAGTGTCCAGCTCGTCACACTATAGTGAATCTTCCCAAGAGATACAAAAAAAGAATTAAGAAGCAGATATTAGAACACAAATATACAAAACACGCAGCATACAACCAAGCTTTCTGCTTAGCTGAGCTTCAAACATCACTAAATCCTGAAGTCATCCCGCCAAAGGTTCTGATCGTGTGGTGTACGAAAAGTTAAAAAAACCTACCAATCTTACCGCACAACACCCTACTTTACTTGTACAATGTTACTTTGTTTTCTGGCGCTATCACTACTTCCTGGAAAAAGGCTATAGATATTCTCATTTTTAAAGCGGGCAACAATCTTTCCACAGTTTTGTCTTATAGGCCTATTGGATTTACAAGCTCCTTGTGCAAATGTTTCAATGAAATTATAAACTACCACCTTGTAGATTTCTTTAAAGCGAATAATTTGCTCGACCAATTTATTGCAGATTTAGTGAGGGTAGATCAACCACTGGCCTTCTTGTTCACATGAAAGTACCGATCAGAGAGGCTTTCGTCCACAAACAACATTTCATATGTTTTCTATCTATGTTCCTCGATATTGAAAAGGCTTATGATACAACACGGTGCTTTGGTATAAAAACAGACCTGTCCACATGGGCGTGCCAGGCAGAAAGTTTACCAGAATCGAATGTTACTTGTCAAAGCGAGCAGTTCGTGTCCGAGTGGGCATTATTTTTTCGCAAGCATTTGGCCAGAAAACAGGAGTACTGCAATGTTGTGTACTAAGCTGCACACTTTTTATTTTGAAATAGAATTCTTAGCACGTCTCCAATCCTCACAATATGTTTTACTGCACATACGTCGATGACGTTCAGCTTGAATTTTGGTCTTTTAATCTGGCCATCTGTGAGCGACATGTTCAGCTTGCTTTGAAGAAAGTCTCCATTTGGGCAGAAGAAAATGGGTTACAACTTAATGCACAGAAAAGGAAGTGTCTTTTGTTCTCCTGGAAGTGAAGCATTCATTCCAAAAGCGATATTCGACTGCACGGGCAACGTCTTTTTGTTACTACTTGACACAAATGCTTAGGCCTAATCTTGGACGGCAAGCTAAACTTGATACCACACAAGTGTCTAAAAACAAGTGCATAAAAGCCATGAATGTTATAAATGTGTTGTGACGCACTATGTGAAGAAGTGACAAGAAGTGTCTGATCAATTTGTATACAAGTCTCATAAATACACACCTAGACTTTGGGGTAATAGCTTAGTCTACGACACCTACTGCCCTTAAAATGCTTGACCCTGTACATCATCCTTCTCGCATCCTTTTTTATGGAAAATTTGAATATTTCATTAGGAAGCACTATGGTGACAACTGATTATCTTTATATTTCTTCCAGGATGCTTATATATTTTAATGGATGCCCTGATTCCTCGGCTTTTTCATGACTCCTGATGTCTCCAAGGAATAAAATGCCTTCTCTTATTTTATGAATGAAATATTTAGTAGTTGGGTGTATTTTGACCATTTCTCTAGTAAAGTATATACAATTTGCTATTGCTGCTTCACGTGACCTGAAGGTGCTTCACGTGGCTGAAGGTGCTGATAGGGTGGGGGGCAGTGTATTACGCAGTGCTGCTTTACCACTGCTTCTTGAGCTCTCGCTTCCGGGCTTGTTAGCCCTCTAAAGCATACATTGACAGCCCAAAGTCGTGCACTGCCTTCGGAGCAGCACGTTATTGCTGGCATTGCCGCTTCACCTTACAGGACTGAAACCTCTTTCAAGATCGTTTCCGATCTATACAAAAAGAGTTTGTGGTCTGTAAAGCACTTATTGGTCATCTTCATCGCCTTCGTCTATTGTTGGCACCTTGCGTGAGCGCCGCCGACTAACGAACAATGCGCAGTGGCCCTGCCTAGATCCTAAGAGGCCCCAAACTAAAATTGGCGAGCGTTAGAAAGAATTATAATAAAATGACAAATGCAGATACCATTCTTGTATCTTTGTCATGCTCACCTACCCCTAATGAAGCTACCCGAAAGGTGATGTGTTGCACCTGCTTTTTGCGTCGTGAGCATTATTGAAAGAGGACTATGTGAAGTCAACTCTACATGGTGAATCCTTGTTGTACCTGTCATATCAAAAAATAAAAAATATATTATTGCCTAACTTGTCACATCCACCCGTTACGCGTATTCTGCTAGATGTTTGTTTAACTTGTTATGAAGGTTTACAGCGTGTGATTTGCACAAACCTGATTGGGTGAATTCGTCATTCGGTGGAAGCGTGCCGTTATTTTACATCCGTATGGCACTTTCTATCACTTTGAAGCACAGCCACTGTGTTGCTGTTTGTTGCACTTCCGTTCGCTTTGGTGTCAGTAATGGTTTATTATTGCGTATACAAGAAAAATACTGGTAGATACGTCGGGCTAATAAATGCACAATATTTTGTGTTAGTGCTATGTGCGGAGATGCTGAAAATCAGCATACCACATAAAAAAATTCTCTCGCAGAATATGCGCGATGGGTACGTTTCAACATTGTACTGAAATATAATTGACGAGAGTATTAATAACGACATTCATTTTAGTCTGATATATCTACTGAAGTAATACATCTCTTGGCGCATGCCGTGCACATGAACTATGCTTGTGGGCACTCCTAGCCAAGGTAATAAGCAATGACGCATGTAAGTGGAACTGTATATCGCCTTTATTTTTTCGATATATCATTACTTTGAAATCAAACATTCCAGCGGATGGGCAGACATATTCATAGAGTGTGTCACTGATCCATATTTATGCCCTATATTCTCTTCAAGGAGAAATACTTCAAGTTCCTGTGGAAGATTTACACCTCTCTTGTTTAGAAAGGTTTCCGATTGAAATGAGATCACTCTTGAAGGAGTACACCATCTGTTATTGCATAGACAACTACAGATACCACTTCAGCTTTAGGCGATTTATTTTTGGTATTTATGGGTTGATGACTGTGACACGATGCGAAGATGAGCAGCCAGCTGCGGCACAGACTATAGGGAAATCATATCATTTTATGGACACTCAACTGAAAGCTGAGTCACCCCTAACAAAAAACTCTCATCAGAGCTGTTTTTGAATGACCTTGTCTTGTAGTAAAAGTCAAGATTAAATTTTTCCATGCATCCTTAGTTAATAAAACACATGTTCAACCCCGGCCTGCTCCGTGCTCAAAACTCTACGTTTCTAGTTGGCTAGTTCTACAGACAAAGAAAACACGCATATAAGCAGATCACAAACGAAAATTTCAATTGATAATAGTTTAAATTCAATAAAAAAAACTGTCAATTCTAATATTTAGGTAAGTTAATAAATTTACCAAACTTAGGATGTCGGAGGTACAAAATGTATTTTCAGAAAAAAAAACGGGCTACTCAAGTATACAGCATTGTAATAAAGCAATGTCTTCCAACATTCCAATATATTAGGCGTTCTGCGAGCCGATATTTTTTCGTCGCCGACATTGTAGAACATTACCTCATTTGATAACTGGTTTCTGGCGCGGCTAAGTGAAAAGCACAACCCGCAGGGGCGTCTGCGCAAGTAGGCGTTTGGTGTGTAGCGACAACACGGCCTCGAGCTAATGGAGGGGGGGTTTCGGCTTCTTCCCACGCCTAGCCATGCGTGGCATTGTCATGACCGGGAAAAACGGGATCCTTTAGGTTGATCCAACGCCGGGTGATTACATCATGAAGGCCCCCCGTTTGAGCCAACACACCTCTTTTTTATTGGCTTCACGTAGACGGCACCCCTGGGCTGACAGACCCAGTGGAAATCGGCAGTCACCTTTTCCTATCTCTACTTTCCTTTCTATATCTCAGTCTTTTTCCTCTTTCAATCTATCCTGTGTTCTTCTTTTTATCATTCACTTCTACGTTTCTTGGGGGCAAGGATTAACCTTGCGTGTGTGCCCTCTCTAGGGTACATTATAAACGGCTAACGTAGCCGTGTGCAGCTAACGTTGGCATGCCTTACTATAAACACAAGAGCTGTCGCGTCCTCATGCTGGACTCGTTGGTGGGTGGCAGGCATGGCTGCCGAAAGAACTCCTATTGTATGGCTTCTACATCCTTTCCCCTACTAAACGATCGTCCTCACTCAAAGAGGGGGCGCATCGAATCGACTGAATGTATTTTTTTCATGAAGCCGCAAGCAACTTTCCCACGATTCCATGTGATTCACTGTGAAACAATCAACAAGAATGCTAGATAAATCTCACCGTTTGTAGTAGTTAAAAGCCTTACCGAAACATTAGGCTGGGCTTAAAAGTCTACAACAATGGCTAGCGAGATCTTCTCCTCGAAGTCTACAAGAAAGCACAATGTGAAAAACTTTGTGGACGTCTTTCGATCGGAAATGAACCATTTTCAGTCGCCCCACACCGCTTTCTTACCAGGCCGCGAGGAATGGTATCTGACTATGACTTGCCCGACTTGTCAGAGAGTGAACTTCTAGAGAGCTAGAGTGGACAGCATGTCGCGAACGTACAGGAAATCAAAATCAGGCACGATAATAAAAAAATTCCCACAGAAAACCTTGTCCTCACATTTGGTACCGGAACGTTTCCAGAATATGTAGAAACAGTTTGTTTGAAGTCGAATGTCCGACTGTATTTTCCCAACCCCCTGGCGCTGCTTCAAGTGCCAGCGTTTTGGTCACGGCTCTCAGATGCTGTGGCCGCAAAACCTGTGCTTAGTACCGTTCGCATGATCATTTGCGGACAGCTGCAAGGAAAGTCCCCGTGTGCAAACTGCGAGGGTGCACACACAGCCTACTATCGCACATTTCCAGCATGGAAGAAAGAAAAAGAAATAGTAACACTGAAAGTAACCAAAAAAGATTTTTAAGGAGGCAGGAGCGTTTCACTTTTGTGCAGAGTCCTTCATTTGCGGACCTGGCAGGCACGGGGGCAGTGCCACAACGGTTCGCGGCACCCGCTCGAACCACACAGAATGGACGGGCGGTAGTGCCATCCACCCCATTAGTGGAAGAAGCAGCCAGCTGCTCCACCACCACAGGGCAAGCAGTCATTGGGACCTAATGCCCCAGGTGCTTGTTTGCAACAGAAATTCCGAAAAGACAGACAACTGCGCATGAAACCCGTGAGCGAACATCCAGTGCCTCTACCGAGACAATGTACGTAGTGGCTAGTCCAACGGCGTCCAAGACGCCGAAGGCTAGGCACAGCTCTTTGAAGCGCGCCAGAAAATTGAAAACTCCCGAAACAGGAGCTGGCAAGAACTCCCTGACTTGAAGTAAAAGTCCTTTCATTACACACAGCACAACTTTACACACACCACGGAGACAAAAATTCTACAGTAAAATACCAGAGGACTTTCAGAAACCTCGATGATATCCAAGAACTTTTACAAGAACATTCACCAACAGTACTGTGTGTACATAAAGCACATTTAAGATCCAAAAACATGAATTTTCTACGTCAATTTGTTATACTTCGAAAGAACAGAGATGCCATAGCTTGAACTGGTGGTGTAGCCATTATTGTTATTCGAGCAGTAGCATGTACTCATGGACCGCTACTAACATCTCTAGAGGCAGTGGCTCTTCGTGCAGTTTTATTGAATAAGCTCGACACTATCTGCTCTTTATACACACCACCGCTACACCGCCTGAAGAAACATGAATTTCTGTCATTAACAGATGAGCTACCAGAACCTTATCTAGTTGTAGGGGACCTAAATGCGCATAGCAGTTTGTGGGTGTACTACCGATGTGATGCACGATGTCATCTCATCAAACAGTTTCTCTTTTCATCAGGTGCTTGTCTGTTGAATAGGAAAGAGGCAACATATTTTAACCTTGCAAACAAATTTTACTGTTCCAATGACCTTAGTATTGCACCTCCTTCACCTGTACCATTACTCCTATGAAAAATATAAATAATCCCTACACAAGTAACCATTTTCTTGTCTTCTTGAGTTCACCAACATCAAATGAATGTACTTCACGTGTTCTCAAATGGCTGACATACAAAGCCGACTGGGAACAGTTTTACAACATTTCTCATTTAAGACAGATATCTGTGCATTAAGCATATATGAAGCTGTGCACTACTTCACAGCTTTGCTTGTTGATGCAGTAGCCAAGTGCATTCCGGAAACATCTGGTCTGCCCGGCAAGCGATGCGTCCCATGGTGGAACACAAAGTGTCGTAATGCGCGAAAGGAGCAGAACAAGGCATAGAGGTTGCTTCGGAACGCACCGACAGCTGAAAATCTTGAGAGCTATGAGAAAATGAAATCTTAAGGCAGGAGAACGCGTCGGCGGGTCAGCAGAGAAAAGTGGTACAAGTACTTATCAGGGATCAATTCATACACACAAGAGCTAAAGTCTGGAACATGGTTTGTAAGGTAGCAGACAGAAAAGTACATTCACTCCCACTCGTGAACACACAGCGTGACAGCGTGGAAGATCAGGCGAACTTCCTCGTTGCCCAATACGAGCAGGTGTCGAGCTCATCACACTATACTGAAGCTTCCCAAAGATATAAAACATGGATGGAAAAGCAGAAACTAGAACATAAGTGTACAAAAAATACGATGCATACAATAAACCTTTCAACTTAGCTGAGCCAAAAACATTACTAGACTCTTGCAGTAATTCTGCCCCAGGCTACGGCCGTGTCGTGTATAAAATGATGAAAAACCTGCCACTCAAGATGCAAAAAACATTACTCTCACTATGTAATGCTATCTGCTTTCTGGCACCATCCCTGCTTCCTGGAAAGAGGTTATAATTATTCCCATTTTGAAAAAGAGCAAGGACCCTGCTTTAGATTTGAGGTATAGACCCATTGCACTGACAAGCTGCCGTTGTAAACTTTTTGAAACAATGATAAACCACCGGCTTTTACATTTCCTTGAAACACACAGTTGGCTCAACCGATTGCTGTGTGGGTTTCAAGAGGGTAGATCTACCACCGACCATCTGGTGCGTATCGAGACGGAGATCTAAGATGCTTCCGTCCACAAACAATACTTCCTCTCTGTGTTCCTTGATATCCAGGCCTACGACACAACATGGCGTTTTGGCATATTAAGAGTCTTGTCTCACCTGCGTGTGTGCGGTAAAATGTTTTGCATAATTGATAGTTACTTCTCGAATCATAAATTTCATGTCCGTGTGGGCAGCGTTCTCTCCCAAACTTTCGTTCAAGAAATGGGAGTACTGCAAGGTGGTGTACTTAGTTGTATACTTTTTATTATCAAAATGAATTTCTTGTACCCTTCCCTCCCCCGGATTACGTTCTATTGTACATATGTCGACAACGTTAAGCTTGGCTTCAAGTAATGCAACCTGGCATTATGTGAGCGCCAGGTTCAGCTAGGTTTAAACGAGGTCTCCAAATGGACAGAGGAAAACAGATTCCGACTGAACCCACAAAAAAGCACGTGTGTCTTGTTCTCCCGAAAGAGAGGTATGCACTCAGGACCTGACATTGAACTGAACGGTCAACGTGTGTCTGTAAGAGCCGAGCATAAAATCTTAGGCCTAATCTTGTACAACAATTTGACCTTCATACCGCACAATAGGTATCTAAAAAATCAAGTGCATCAGAGCCATGGAAGCTGTAAAAGTGTTGTCACGCACTAAATGGGGAAGTGACAAAAAAGATCTCATCAACTTGTATAGTATTCTCGTACGCACTCGTTGGATTATCGAGCAATAACATATCAGTCGGCGACACCTACCGCCCTAAATATGCTTGACACCATTCACCACCTACGCATTCACCTCTCTATGGGCGCCCTTCGTACCAGCCCCTTTAAAAGCCTTCACGTGGAATCAAATTAATGGTCTTTCCACCTACAGAGATGCTACATGTCTTTTTAAACTATTTCAAAGTGAAGACAGACAAAGACCACCCTTAACATTTCACAATTGATGACATGTCTACCCCTGTTCTGTTTGTCAACCAGCCATCTTTGTGCCAACCATAATCACTTCGTGTTATGAGCCTTTCTAAGGAAACCAGTGTGTCCCTCGAATATCGTCTGATGGCTCCCGCAGCATGCCTGTCACATTGGCAGGGGCGATTGGTAGATTGTCATCTATCTTTTTTAGAGATTCCAAAGCAGGCACCTAACGCACATATGCGCACATACTTCTTAGAACTACAACAAAAGTACGCAGATTCTGAGTTCCTTACAGATGCCTCAAAGTCCAATACTCGTTTCGTACGCAGCCGTTGGCCCATCCTTTTCGGAAGCCGGCGTTCTGCACCCTGATACAATCATTTTCACTGGCGAAGCTAATTCTATCCATCAGGCTTTTAAACACAATGCACATATAAAACTACAGAAAGCGGTAGCTTACACGGACTCTCTGAGTATTGTGAAAGCTTTCAAACACCCAAAAACACAAAAACCTTGTTTTTGTGTTCCTTTATTCAATGCTATGCACAGCCAACTCATACAAACAGCATGTTGTAGTATGCAGGGTGCCTGGAACCGTGAGATGCAGGGAAACGTTTATGCAGACCAGCTGGCTGCATCCGCCATCAATGATGCCGCTAATGCATCTATACCAATCCCTCCACTTGACATGAAACCTTTTTTAAAACAAAAGCTCAGAGGTTATTGGATAAAAAAATGTGGCATAGACACACAACTACTACACTTTATTACGCCACAAGCATGTCATTGGCTGCCGCTATCAAAATCACGTCACACAGAAGTAACACTCACAAGGCTAAGGACAGGACTTACGTACTCTAAACATTCGTATCTTCTGTCTGACGGCGATCCATCATTGTGTGAGAGATGCGGAGAACCACTTTCACTTCTTCACATTCTCGTCCAGTACAGTCAGTTAGATGCTCTAAGAAATAAGTGTTTTTTACTGTCCTACTGCCAGCAGCTCTGTGCAGCACCCTGGAATGCTTATTGGTAAAAATTCGGCTTGTAAAATTGACTTGTTGATTTGAATTTTTGTTTACATTTTCAAAAGATATACATTTTTTTCACAGCATATTTCAAGGTGATCCTTAGCAGGACCTCAGTGGCGATGCCACCACTTGGTAATTACATCTCCGCCATGGTTTTATTATGATCTTCTGACATCCACTTTCACTGCACATATTGCACGCCACTGTCATCATTTTAGTACTTACGTTTTACCCGTGGTAGTGCTAAGAATTTGAAGGCCCCTATAGAGTCACGCACAATATCAGTGTTCACATTTCTAGTCACAGAAATGGCGCTCTTTGGCCATCAATTGTCCCTTGCGCCATAAAGCACCAGACATCACCATTAGGTGAAAGGCACAAGGTTAAAATAACAAAACAGTCGCAAACATCAGCCAATCTTCAGCATACATAATCAAGACGGGCGCCATGTTAGGAAATACGTAGCGCCGATTGCACGCAGTGAAACACGCCCACTGCTTTCTTTTTAATGCACCATCTTGCTTCCTACAGGAATTTGGTTTGGAACGCACCCCCACAGCATTTGCGTTCACGATGCTGTGTTTTCTTACGTGCTCTATAAAACACTGTTCCACTAATCTATAAAAGAAAGCGAAAAGAAAGCTGCGTTTTCGTGAAGCAGGGAACAATACCGCTTGTGCTGCATTGTTATTGAGAGTCAAATGTTGAAATCCAGCAACGGTGAAGGCGCGCCATATGGATGAGACATTCATGCATATAGAGAGCGCACAAACTTTCATCAGATAAAAAAACTCATTTTCTTGGTATAAACAAACGACAGAGTGATTACCGCAGGCACATCCACTAGAGCTGGTAGTCATAGGCCACTCACTCTGGCGGTCACATCTGTTGTAGGCTGTGTTCGAGTGCTAGAGGCGACGTACCGTGGATGACTTTTTTCTTGTCGTTGGTATTTTCGTCATCTGATGATCAAATATTATATAGGTGGTTTGTTACTGATGATGGAGACAGAGCTGCATACCGAGACAACATTTCCACTCAGCATTTTTACCTAAAAACCACAGTAACTAGCGTGCAACTATTAGGAACAATTCGCCTATGCTTTTTGCCAAGTTTAGTGTTAATTGAATTGAAAATTTATTGAAGGCTGTTATTTAGGTAAATATTGTGGTCCAGATGAAATTTTTTAGTGTATTTTCAAGCATAGCGCGATGCCAATTTTTGTGTACCTGTATGCAAGTTTTGAAAGATCTCTAGTGACAAGTATCTTACCACATGAATGGAAGATTGTGCATGTGGTGCCAATAAATAAATATGGTTCAAAAAGAACATTAGTTACTATAGACCAATATCGCTTACAAATACTAATATAAAAAACGTGAACACATTTTATATGAACAAATAATAAATCATTTAAACATGCACAAGGTACTCATCGACAAACAGCGTGAATTTTAAAGAGGGCTCTCTTGCACAACACAATTGGTGGAATTTTATCACTATGTGATATCGGATGTGGATTGTGTAGAATAGGTGAACAGGGTGTTTTTCACTCTTACTGTTCACTCTTACTGTTTCAACTTACCACCACACACATTGATAAGGCTGTTTTTCATTGGATGCGATGCTACATTTCTCAAAGAAGACAAACCCTAGTAATGAAGGGGAAATACTCTGAAAGCGCGGATTTTACTTCAGGGGCACCACAGGGCTCTGTTCAGGGTCTGCTATTACTGTTAATTTATGTCGATGCTATCTCAGCAAGAATTTCATCTTCTATACGGTTGTTTGCTGAAGAATGGTTAGTGTGCTGAAAATTTCAAATCACAGAGATGCATGATCACTTCAGAGGTAGTTATCACTCATTTATACTTGGCGTATAAGTTGGAAAAATATTTTGAACATAACAAATTGTGTATACACTTCACTTACAAAAAGGATCAAACCATTTCCGTCGTGTCACCACCTGAACAATTTGCAGATAAAACAAGATGATACATGCAAGTACGTAGGTGCGCTTCAACATTCTAAATGTTCAGGGGGGCCGCGGGTGGACACTCTCCTAGCCAAAGCTGGCAAGGTATAAATCTAATTCAAGGAAACTTGTGATGATGGCATGCCAATTTAAAACGTCTCGCGCACACACTTGCATCAGGCCTATCTTGCAATATGGTTGTGTCGTGTGGCACCCCACCGAAGTAACCTTAATTGCTGCTCTAGAGTAAATACAAAATCGTGTACCCAGGTTTGTCTTGGGACAGCATGGAAAGTGGCAGAGCTGCAGTGCAATCAAAGCTGAGCTGGAATGAGAGTGTTCTCCTGAACCAACAATGAACGGAGATGAAAGTTTCTTTATAGGGTTTACTATAATAAACTAGAATTACCGAAAAGTTTTACCTACACAAACGTCACACTATTTCAAAATGCTTTGATCATTGTTGTAAAATCCTGAAATACACAGATAAAAGCAACATGTATGTAAACTCATTTTTTCGCAAAAATAAAAATAAAAGTACGCTAACTGAAAAGCAAGTTCATAATGGGAGTGAAGATGTATTTTATTCAGTGCTCTAAACTTGCACTGTAACCTGAACGATGGTACATTTATTTAGGTACAGAATGGTAATGTGTGTGCGAACAAATGTGTATTTCGGTTATTCAGGTATGAACACAGTTGTATTTGTGTGCCCACAAATATGTAATTCGCTTATTGATGTATACCCCTGCTATAATGCCTTCGAGTACTGCGTGGTGTCTTAAGAATATGAAATAAAGAATATAAATCGAAGACCACCATTGAGGAAGCCTTAGTGGAAGTAAGTGACATTGGCGAAGGTACAAATTTGGCGGCCGCGTGATATTTAGTATTCGATATTCTTATGTAGAGAGCACCTTACACTTTAGTCTGGTGCACTGTGACTTCTCCGTTATGCGGCGAAGCTCATTAAAAGTGCCCACTCCGGGAAACGGCAATCACGCGGAGGAATAAAAGCTTTACAGACCAAGCACTTTTTAGTCATTAATGAAAGCGATCTTAAAAGACCTCTTACTACTGAAAGGCGAAGCGGCAACGCTAACAACAACCTGCTTCTCCGAAGGCAGGGCGTGGCATATGGTAGTCAATGTTCACGTATACAGCAAGCAAGCTCTGAAGCGAGAGCTCAGGAAGCAGAGGTAAAACAGAAACGTGCAAAAAACGGCCCCCGCGCCAAACTTCAGGACGCGCGAAGCAGCAAGGAACATTGTGTATACTGTTGGGGAGGAATGCTGAGAATACACCCCACCACTTTACGTATCATACATAGTTTACGAGAAAGCATTTTATTCGGTAGAGATATCAGCTGTCAAGCAGACACAGAGGAATCAGGGTGTCGATGAAACACATAAAACATCTTTTAAAGATCTACAGACAATGAGTTGCCACCATAGTGCTCCATATCAAAAGCGACATCGTACAGGTAAAGAATAGTGTAAGGCGAGAAGACACGGCTTGCCCGATGGCACTTACCGCGTGGATAAAGGAGGTTTTCATAGACATTAAAAAGGCAAGAGCTAGGGGATGGAGGTAATGGAGAGTATCTTAGTAACCGGCGCCTCACCGGTGACATTGCATTGCTGAGTAACTCACTCGATGATTAACAATTTATGATCACAAAATTAAACAAGCAGAGCAAAAACCAGGTTCTAAATTTAATTATAAGATATTAAGCGTGGAAGCTTGGGCAAGTTGGTAGGACATAACTGAATGCAGGAACAGCGCAACCTAGAAGTAGTTACTTCGTAACTACGGAAGCGAAAAACAAGGACTTTTGCTATCCTTGTTTTTTTCGCTTCTGTAGTTACGAAGTTTGCTACTTCAAGGTTGCGCTGTTCCTGCATTCAATTACTTCGAAGAAAGCGAAAGTTATATATATTATCCTCGGAAGAGAATAGCGCTTTCAGATAGGTAGCAGTGCACTTGAAGATGTAAAAGTGTACATCTACAAAAGACAGGTAGTAACATTGTAGCCGAACAACGACATAGAAGTACCTAGAAGAATAAGAATGGGTTGCAGCACATTTGTTAAGCATTCTATCACCTTGACTGGTAGATTGCCAGTAATCCTCTAGATGTAAGTGTATACCAGCTGCATCTTGCCGATCCTTGACTGCAGAGCAAAAATTCGCAGATTTACAAGAAGGGGTCAGCTCCCACAAAGGGCGACACAGTCAGCTACGAACAAGAACATTATTTGTGTAACCTCATGAGACAAGATGAAAGCAGAGTGGGTGAGGGAACTGGGGTTGAGGATATCATATTTAAAGTCTAAATGAAATGTACTTGGCCCAGGCACGTGGCACATTGGCCGGAAAACCACTGGTCAATAATGGACTGGATTCCCAGAGAAGGTGAAAAGGAGACAGAAACTTAGTTGGTCAGAAGATATTATCGCATGTGTGGGTACTATGTGTTGCATACTCAGGACCAAGTTGACTGGCGGGACATGGGAGAGGCACTTGTCCTGCAGTGAGTGTAGTGAGGCTTATTAATATACTGATGACGTATTGCGCAATCATTGCCCCCTTCGCACATGTCATGGGCACTGCCCAGTTTTTCGCGCGATTCTCAAGAATAACCTCATAAGTATGCGCAAATTTTTTTAGCTGATTAGCTTCTGCATGGTGTGTATCTAAAAGGTGTTAATACAGACGATTTGCGTTTTGCCCTATGCAAAGTTTTTTCTCAAAGCAATGTTGCTGGAGCAAAATGTTAAGCTCCTTCATTCGAAAATCCTTTTTTTTTGCTTTGTGCGCACGATGACCCTTATAAACGTGAAAGCAGAACGTTATGAAAGCAGGATGCTCTCTATTACTGCAGTGTAAATGGTTAATTTTTACGGAATTATTTGCACTGAATTTGACCTGCCGAATTTCTTTATGCTGCTAACAACATTTAGAAAGTGTTGAAATGAAAGAACCGCTTCATCAAAGTCCAATACACACGCAGGCTCAGTTCTGATGTTTCGTCATATGTCTGCCACGTAGAGACATATCGCACGACGAGCCCTCCAAGAACTATTTTCATAAGGAAGAGCGTTAAAAACATGAATTGTCCGGGGGGGAGCTGGTGAAAGAATAACAAATAATACCTAAAGCAAGCTTCTCATGCCATTTGTAATGACATACGAAACATTCACCCGTTGAACAAGGCTAGAAATAGTACCTTGTCGGCAATCAATTGACGCGATGATGTCCTCATGTTTCCTCATTGTTAATCCTCTATAGCACCGTGTATAAATACGAAGGATTGTAGCCCTCAAGCACTCCATCCACCGACTGAACCTCGAAGGAAGTCAACATGAAGCTTCTTGTACTCACTCTGGCCTTCGTTGCAGTTCTAAGCTACGTTAAGGGCAATAAGCCAGTTTGGGTGGATGAAGCGGCAAACGGAGCACACCAAGATGCATTGAAGGTAATATCATTCACCCTGGTTGCGATATTTTTGCACGAAGAATTATAGGAGAATGATATTTTTGTTTCATGTGAGCGTAAAAACCAGTGAATGTAGTTTACATTTTTAAGACACAATACAACTCAAGACAGCACCAAATATCCACACAGCGTTTTTTGTGTGCTCGCAGAAAGTTTACAAACGATCATCAGTAGACTTATTACTTGAGTTGGTTAAGGTGTAGGCAAGGCCCGTCTATTTCCGTCTACCACAAGGATTGAACTTCTTTCGTTGGCCAACGCTTGCTCTTTCATCGAATTCAACTTTGGGATTTGAATTGAATATTTAGTATAAATTGTTTACATGAGTAATAAATGCAGAGGAACGTATTTTATGCACTTATAGCGTAATAATGGGCTTGTGATTTTTCTTTTATTTGCATACCTTCCGGTGAAAAGCCGGAGTGAAGTATCCTTTAATATCCGTAACGATTACTACTTCTATATGCATACATTTTATTTTAACTTTTCAGATGTTTTACACTAACACTAAAATATAAACCTAATTTAACAACATATCTGATTGACCGAATTGATGTTGCACTAATATCTACGCTTCTGTAGGAATTTACGCGGACCACTAGCGTCAGTACGCCTTCACCTGAAGTGACGTCTTACGGCAAGGCGTCTGCTGCTAGAGTTTTTTTTTTTTTAACAATTGCGTCGGAGTAGTGCTTGCAAGTTTGATTCGGGAAATCCATGCTCTAGAGAGCAGACGAATCATGACAGGAGGCGTACACAGTGACGTCGTCTTGTGCTTCCGAGAACAGAACTTCCGGCCACAGAACAGACGTATTTCATACGCATGATATTCGCAACATCCTTGTGCAAGAAAACTTAAAAAAAGCATACCCTTGCATTTGTGTAATGAAACATTTTCAACTATGTCACCTTCTTCTCTGTCTCTTCTGTCATTGCACTAGCCTCTGAAGCTCATCGATATTTATACTATTTCTGAGAACTGATTATTTTGAAATAGAATATACATGCTCTTATAATTATCTGAAGCCAAAGCTTGTAATACCAGAGGGAGGTCATAAGGCATTGGACTGTTGCAGTATGCACTTGCGCTCGACTCTTTGGCCGCCACCGTCTCGGACGGTGGCCACTACTGGAATTGTATAAGCCAAATATGTATTTGGCCACGCGAATTTCAGTGTAAATTCGCATTCTATATTCTTATCTTGTGACACCAATGGAGGAGATGTAGGCAGACTCTGTAAAATGAAACCTTTATAAGGCTGCATAACTAATTATCAAGTAACTTGCTGGAAAGAGTAAATTTTCAGTCTAAGCTCCAGAATAATTACGTAAATTCCATTTCAGCATCTCAAAAATAGTGTTGGGAATATTTACGACATGGTAAAAGCAACCTATAAGAATGACCCAGTGTGGGGAAATAACTTCAGATGTCTGTATGCTGGATTTGACACCTTCAATGAGAATGAGAAGAGCGTTGACGCAATTTTCATGTTTATGAATGATGCTGATGTAATTTAGTAAGTACACCTTTCTTGCTTATTTGATATGCAAAAAAATTAACACAATATTGTCATGTGGTCGTCACGCAGACGAATATAGCAACGTCAATGTTTTGATGAAACTGTTTATTTGGCCATACTTTTGGGTGGTAAGTGGGAAGTTAGATGAAAGCCGCACACTGGCACTAATAAAGGCGAACAGAGCGTTAGCCATCAATAAACTGACAAGCGGCGAAGCGCGCCACTGCTTTTACATATGCCGGTGAAAACTCCAGGCACATCACTTGCATTCGCAAGGTGCTAAAATATTATCCAGTGTTCGTCCTTACAAGCAATCTTAATAGATTAATATACAGAGATCACGAACCTTCTTGAAGAATTGAGCGCTGTATAGTCTGAGCATTCGTAAGACTTTGTGGGTGAAAACCGAAAGAAAACGAAAGGTGAAATAAGAAATTGTGTAAAAATATAGAAGATACGGGGAGATTAATGTCTCGAAACCACCATATGATTATAAGAGACTCCGTAGTGAGAAGCTCCAGAAATATCCACCACGTGGGGTTTTTGTTTTAACGAGCACCAAATTGTGAGCACATGGGCCTACAGCATCTTCGCCTCCTTCGAAAATGCCGCCGCTACAGCCAGGTTAGATTCCGCGGCCTGCGGGTCAGCAGACAAGTACTTTGGCCTCTAAATCACTGTGGCGGGGCAGGCAATATCGAAGTAAAACAGCCATCGAAGCCTTCAAAAACATCAATAAATTCAGCCGAGAGGGCCACACGCCTTTGCACGGGAGAAAAGGTTTAGCAGTCGGACAATGACACGTTGACCAGTTTCAATATCATTTTTCTTTGCCGCTTGGACGAGAGATCAATACAAAATCTACTCAAAGATGTGACTGAAAACCTTGAAAACATTCTTTGCCTAATGCGAACGTAGTCAGTTCGATCCTTTGCCTAAGTAATCTCTCATACTCTCAATTCTCCCGACTGCCCCGCGTACAGTCGATCGGTGAAGAGTGGCACGTATTATGGCTGTGTCCACGTTTAGGTGACATAAGGAGACACCACGTCATCGAGGCAATATTTTACAAATAGATCTATAGCACTGCATCGATAAATCCAACAAACGCCCCTAGAAAGCATACGATGCTAAAGGGCCCACTGGTTTCCACCCCTGTCACAAGAAGACAATCATAGGAATCCTAAGAACCATTCCTAGGAATATATATTGTTTTGATATATTTACGTTACTGACTCATTTGAAGAGGGGAACGCTATAGGCTGTATGAAAGTGCAGTCAGAGTGTCGTTTTCGTGACCAATTTAAGTAACCAAATACGTTACTCGTTAAACCAATATAAATGAAACGCGTTACCGCCTACGTTACCAACAAAAAACTGTAACGCGTAACCGTGACAGTTACAGAAAAAAAGTAACGAACGTTACCTCTGCTGGTACTCAGCAATAACAAATATCAATCATTTTTTTTGCTGCAGGAACTTTCAGTAGGTATATTTTAAATCTCACAGTTATTTTTCACACAATGCTTCTTAGCCAAACGGCGATATTACCCGAATTGTTGATTTAACTGGATTTGTTTGTCCAATTTCACTGAACCTTATGAATATCATAAAGCTCATAGTTTGCTGCCTCTATAGTTACATGCGATATCTTCTAGCACATAGTAAAGCGCTTTGTCTCAACATCAAGTAATGCACAATATGAGGTTCAATTATCAACACCTCATTATATATTCCCACAAACTAGCTCGGTTAACTATTCTCGTAAGGATAAACGCTCTCCGCTAAGGACGCAGCACTGGACTTTCAACGAATTTACGGATATTCTTTCAGCTGCTTCTATTGGCAAAATAAATTTGCAAAGTTTGTAGACGTAAAGAATTGTTTTAACGGCCTATTCGTGTGAGAATATATTTGTGCACAAGCATTTTTCGTTCATTTATCCGGTTTACTTACCGCGAAAATTGGAAGCGTTTCTGTAAAAGTGTTATAGATCAGCCTCGCTCGCTCGGGAGCTTTTTAACTATAAAGGTTAACGAGAAAGCAGTCTGCCATTGCTTCAAGGGCTAAATTGAACATGCCAACAAATTACATGCTCATCACAGTTGGCAAGAAGGTTTGGCATACCATCAGCAACTTTCGTGTGATGAGACAGATTGGGGCGCAAAAGCGCTTCGTCAGCTATCTACGCTTCCGCAGCAGAAAAAGGTCTATAAAACCAAGTTTCATGGAGAGAAGGATCGCTTCCTTCCTAGATTGTTGGGCGGAGCTACAAAAGCAGGCTATCGGCTCTGTGCCGGTAGAAATTTGTGGAGCTGTCGAGCACAGGGTGGCTGCCACAGCTATAACAAGGAATAGCCAGAAATTCGTCGGTCTTGTTCCGAACATTATTGTTGTGCTTTTGGAATAGAGCCATGGAAACACCTGCCTCTCTGGCCGATGTGGCAGGCTCAACACGACAGAGAAGCTCTGTAGACTACACCCCCCCTTCGCACAAGTTCCAGAAATCGATGACGATGCCTTACCTGGCATCCAACTTCGTGTCTCGTGAACGAACTGTTCCTCTGTGAGAACGAGGCCAACTTGTGAGGGGCCGAAAAAACCGCATGCACACCAACGCGTCGGCCGATTTTTTCAACCTGTGTGCACTGAGAAAGCAGATGCTTGTTAGAAAGGGCCTCGACTGTTTCGCATCTGCCCATGCTTTCCTGTACGTCGTAATTTGCAGCCCGTTGTACGTGGCTATGAGCTCTGCACGTGCTTTCGGCGACAGCAATCAGCAACGTCTTAGGATAGCCAGCCTTTCCAAAACGAGCCACAGTGCTCTATACCGTCCTATGTCCGCGCTGGAAATCGGTACTTGCTAAAGATACCTTTCCACACCCCCCAAATTTCTCAAACTACACCCCGTCCACGCTTTCTTTGTCGATGTCTGGTAGGCGACAGCGGTCCGACGCTGCAACAAAACAATTTGTCGGGGCAACTTCTGGGAATGTGCCATCTTCGCATTGAAAAAGTAACGAGTAACCTGGCACGTCGTGTTACCGAAAAATCTTAACGGCAGGCAGTACGTTACCAGTTACAGTACCAAAATTTTAATCAGTTTGTTAATAAAATACCTAAAAGAGTAATGCGTTACCGGTAACGGCGTTACTAGTAAAGCGTTTCCGCAAACACGTATAATGCGGAACAGGTAGCAGCAATGTTAGAAAATAGAGGATTGGAGAGTAGTTTGAGTGCAGAAGTATATACTTATCATCTTCGCGTCAGTCGTGGCCACAAAGGAGACGCAAGCTTCCCCCCCCCCCTACCAACCAAAAAGAAAATTTTTGAGGGGATTGATCCACCTCCCTTTAGACAGTGACAGGGGGGGGGGGGGGGGTGCTGAACCACCTCATTCTCGGCTGCACGCTGAGGAAACCAGCAAGTGAGGCAATTTTTTTCCGTCACAGTAGTAATCACTCACTTATGTTCTTACGCTACATTGGAAGTGTTACGAAGCAATGTTACAACACAGTAAACATTTGCCGAAATTGCCGCTCGGGTAAAGTTTCTTGTAGGCGCTTTGTGGTGTGGGTCACCTATTAAGCGCTCTGGTGTCCAGTGCTGTAGGCAAGCGCTGAGAAGGGGCCCTATGATATTGCGTCACTTCTTCATGCTTTTTTATGGTATGACATGTTGATGCAGTTATGAATTGGAACGAACAAACTTTTTATGTACCAGTTAAAATACAAAGTATTTGCTGCTTCCGTAAAACTATTTTTTGAAGGATAGATCATTACCGCTGCTAGGTCGAAGCTGTTGTGAGCCGATGAGCTAAACGATCGTTTTCGATGTTCAGGTAGTTATTTGTGGGCGCAAATTCATATCAATGTACGAGCGCGTGATTAAGTTTATCTTCCCTGATATATATATATATATATATATAAGGGAAACAAGTGTATACCTAAAGGTTTGTTTTTTCCGTGTTTTAAAACAATGTTAACGAGATCTAACAGTCAGTAATGCCAAGGAATGCACAGGATACGTTATTAGAATCAATGGAATGTAAATAAGAAGAAAGAAAAGTGGATGTAAAAATGACCACCCGTGAGCAGGAATTGAACCTATGACCTTCGAATAACAAAGAAACTATAAATATATATATATATATATATATATATATATATATATATATATATATATATATATATATATATATATATATATATATATAAATGTGTGTGTGTGTATGTGTGTGTGTGTTTGTGTGTGTGACGTAAACAGGCAGAGATGGTAAGGAGAGAAGTAGATGAGGAAGAATTGAGAATGGAATAAACATGAGGCATCAGCCAGGCCACGTCAAGCTTTCATCATAGCATCACACTAGTCGACAGGATTAGGACCTCGCCGCCACTCATCAGCCACAAATCATTCACTAAGCCACCGGCAGTACGCCTCAAGTGAATGTCGACCACAGAAGAGGTGATCTCAGGCGCAAGCAGTAACCGGCATCATGGCAGAACCATCGACCGACCTTCGCAACCCCAAGTACACCGGAGCAGCTGACGATGGACCTGTACAGGACTGGTTCGACCTGTTCGAGCTCCACGCTACCACCACATCTTGGTTGGAACGGGAAATGGTTACGAACTTCAGTGACTACGTCACCGGCGAGGCATTTAAACTTTACCTCATCCACATATTTCAAAACGACGAGTCTTGGGAAAATATCAAAAAAGAAATAATCGTTTGGTTTAAAAAATATAATCATGACTACGATGAAGATTCGCTTATAACCGACCATCCACAGATAATCGCGCTCGGTCGCCGCAGTCAAAAGCACTGCTCACGCATTGGGACACCTAAAATAAATCGGCCTTGAAACAAGAGCAATTAAAGCGCACTCTCAGTGCAAGGCAGCCATGTCTGTTTGCAGGAAAAGTGTACCCTTCACTGCACCGCGTTTGGCAACTGCGCGATCAAAAACAACCTTTACGTCATCACTGCACCGTAGCACTGACTATAAGGAGCCACCCTGTGCACAGTGCTTTCCGTCTAGCGCACTTCGAACACCTCCAACTTTTCCGTCGCTTGGCTCATCAGTTGCTCACAGCGCTCACCTCGCATCTCACATGCTTACTGCGGTATATATAGAGGTGAGGAACCCTGAAGATACTCAGCCAGGCTCTGTCCCTTCTGTGCAGAGCAGATGCATGCATCAGAACAGCTTAACTCGTTAGTTACACAGAAAGACAAATATTTCCGACTGAAATCTGACCAAACTACGCCTGCTGCGATGTCACCATCGAGTCCATGGACACCTGGGATTCTTAACAACACAGGTGGCTCGGAAGCATCGAATCGCACACGTTGCCGAGAGCCAGAAGCGTTCATTATGAACAGCGTCACAAGACCCTCCCAAGAGTCTCCAGTAAATTCGAGCGCACAACCTTCATTACCCTGAATGCAACAAAACAGTCCACTGACTACCATCTGCCTATTGCACACCACCTCAATTCGCCCAGAAATTCAGTGCCATGGTCAAAAAAAGCTGCCACCTCAGCTCCTTCCTCATGAACACCATCAATGCCAGCAGAAACAAGCCTAAGAACAACAGTGTCTCTATGGGCTACACCAGCAAGGACGACTACGAACGAAAAATTCTTTGGAAGAACACTCGAGGAATAAACAAAGGCGTCTATAAGCGGGTCAAGTGAAGCGACGTCAACTAAATATTTCTTGCATAAGACAAACAAGTCTCCTAACTCAAGACAGTTTCGCAAGAAGGAACATCGCGCAAGTTTTCTCCAAAAGAGTTCAAGATTCAGTCTTCAATCAAAGCTGTTCAAACAACAGGACACAGAGCAACGAAGAAGGCACAAAACCACACCCTGTATTATAGAAAGACACGGAAATCATAGCATCAATCATGGCAAACAAACACACAGACGGGTGGCACTGCATGTGTACCAATCAAGGCAGACAGCGCGACGCCTACACAAATCAAGCTGCTGGTTCTCCAAAGCATTCACACCACGTTCATTCTTTGCAAGTATACAATCAGTTTCATCATCTGCAGTTTCCCCGTTCAATGTGTACTTGTGTTTTCCAGTACGTAACAGCCAGCCTCGCACACCAGAACTCCAGCACTTACCGGACTGCTGCACTCTCCTGTGAAGATAAAGTGTGTTTACAGAAGTTTCGTGGGACTTGGAACTCTTTCCTTTTTTGACAGTGTTCACTTTTAGCCCATGCACGTTCAGTTTTTAATTTCCGTTCGTCTAACGCGACTTGCTTCGGCGAGGGGGGAAACTTGTGATGTCAGAAGGTAGACAGGGTTAGGAGAAGTAGATGAAGAAGAAGTGACAATAGAATAAACATGGAGTATGAGCCAGGCCACGTCACCCATTCTTCATAGCGTCATATTTATATATATATATATATATATATATATATATATATATATATATATATATTCGTGTGTGTGTGTCTGTCTGTGTGTGCATCCCAGCTTACGAGTGAGGTAGGCTAGCCCCCCTCGCAAAAAGAGTTAGTGTGCCACTAATACTGACACTATAAAATGAAATGCGAGCAGAGGCTAATGTGGCTGTTGATCTGCGTAGCCTCAAGACGTTCGATATTGTAGAGGCTGTATGTTGAACTGAAATATGAATTCATTTTGCACTTCGCCAATCTTTGTTTGCTTCCGGCATCACCGTAGCGCTAGAATTGCCTTCTGGGTGCCTATAGGATACACCTGGTGAGAATAAATAATTAGTAAACTTCTACGCGCAAAAATTCAAACAAGTAACGCAAAAGATCAGGCGCTCGTCGAAGTCTCTTGTGCTCATTTTCTGAATTTTTTCGCGCTGAGAAGTTTAGTAATCGATTACCAAACAGCTCAATGCCACACTTTACAATAAAGCGCAATCACATACAAAACCAAACGTAAGTATTGCTGTTATGCCCAAATTACTTTGGATAGAGAAAGATACGTCAAGAACCAGAAATAATTGGAAAGAGGGAACATCATATATAGGCAGCATCGCCTACCACATGTCAATCCTGCCAACAGCCAATCAGAGCAAGAATTTAACTCAATGATGACCAATAATGAAGGCAGAAATAATCTTAGAAAGGAAAGCGTATTGAAGTTGATGCGGACCATCGGGCTAGCCGACTGACGCTAGGCGGCCCATAAAATGTGGATTGCCACCTATCCCTTTGTTGACATTTTTTATGATTAAGATAGTAGGTGCTTTGATTCTTGCACGTTGTCATTGATCATATGGTCCTTCTTCTTCGATATTTTTAACCATACCTCCTAAATTCAAGCAAAAAAAGTACCACATAGTACCTAAGTAGTTTTACTGCTGTATTTATACTCGGAACACTTTGCAGTCAGTATCATTCTCCCGAGAATTTTTTTGGGGGGAGTGAGCTTTTCAATTACTACATTCTGCTCTAAAGTGTACTGATATAGTAGAAAAAGAATATATAATGAAAGACGGTGGTGCCAGTTTAAAAGCGGTTTTACAATTGGTGCGATGATACAATGGTAGTTTATGTGGCGTTAGCCTTGCCCCGCCGCGGTGGTCTAGTGGCTAAAGTACTCGGCTGCTGACCCGCAGTTCGCGGGTTCAAATCCCGGCTGCGGCGGCTGCATTTTCGATTTAGGCGGAAATGTTGTAGGCCCGTGTGCTCAGATTTGGGTGCACGTTAAAGAACCCCAGGTGGTCGAAATTTCCGGAGCCCTCCACTACGGCGTCTCTCATAATCATATGGTGGTTTTGGGACGTTAAACCCCACATATCAATCAATCAATGCGGCGTTATTTTTGGCCTACACATTCTTGAACAGTGATAAGCTACTTTTCAGAGTAAAGTCGGCTGTCTACGTGAGCAGCAGGGCCACGTTATGTGAAACGGCACCTCTTATAATATAACAGCATTCGGAGATGGGGGCACCCCATGGCCGTGAATTTTAGAAAAGCAAGAAAAATACTCGGTTAAATATCTCGCAACACTACTATACTATTATATACGCAGCGTGTTCCACACTATACAAAAGCTGGCCGTATTGTCTATATTTACGTTTCTGTGACAACGCAGACCTAATTTTATTCCTCGTTTTCATTAGCAAATTATCCAATGATAACCTGGTCGGCTTTGATGATATGGTTTATTATACTATCTTTGTAAGAAAAGCGTTTCAGGATATTGTGTCTCCTAAATATTGCTGCATGAACCTGAGCCTGCTGTTACACCTGCACACTTTTTCTACAAAACTTCCAGCCAAACTTCTCAAGAAAAGGCAACTGCTGTTAAAATGTACGGCTACAGTAAAGAAAACGCAATCACATACGTTACGAAAGGTAAGTTTCGCTGTTATGCCTTCTGTATCAGTGTATGTTAAATTTGGAAGCACAAAGCGTAAATCCTAAAAGTTAAAGCGCCACTTACCTGTCCCCATACCGAATTTTAGTTAGACAGAGAAAGTTGTTGGGTGTCTGATGAGGAACATTTTGCCACAAAAAATTTTCGAATCGGTTCATCACGATTGGAGAAAACAGGCTTTTTGAAGCGGCGCGAAACGAGCTCGAAACCCTTGCCGCTCCTCTGCGTAGCCTTTGCAAGCCAAAGCTCTTTCTCACGCTTTACGGCATCTGACCAAGAGGTGACATGCGCAAGACGTGCCCAAACAAGTTCATCCCCCAAGCACGTGAGCGGCGTTGCTTTGTTGACCAGCATTATTTTGTGGTCTTCTGCCTGTTTCTGCGGGATGATTTTGTAACGCTGGCTTAGACGTGGTAGAGTAAATGAGCACAATGAGTGCACGAACGCGCAAGAGCGTTCCACGGCGGTCGTCTGCTTAATGCTCTGACCACGTATACACGAACGCATTCGAAACGCTGGCAACTTAGCCCTGCATCCCGTAGCGTTTCACCGGAAATAAGGAAAGAAAAACGCGCACAGTTTTAGATGCGGAGCATCTAATACTCGAGGCTTGTAGTGCGGCGCCGTCCGCAAGCGTCCTCCTCCTTCTTCCACCACCTGTGCTTCCCTTCCTCCTCCACACACCGCGCGCGCTTCACTCCTCCACCATCTGTGCACCCTTCCTCCTCTACACACCGCGTGCGCTTCTCCTCTTCACGAACATTCGCTAGCTGTATAATGTAGCGCGCATGCGCCGTTGCGCTTCTCCCCCTTCTCGAACATTCGACAGCTGACAGTGCATGCGCCGTTGCGCTGTATATATACTCAAGGTCGGTGCTCGCTCGCTCAGTTGCCGCTCGTCGGTTGGTTTGTACGGCGCGTCGACGTCCGAGGTCGCAATGATCGACGTCCCTTCGACCAGCGCCGGCCAAAGTGTTGGCGGAACCGCAACCAAGTCGTCGTCCGAAGACAAGGCAGCGCGGAGAAGAGCTCGCGACGCCGAACGTAAACGTCCCATTTCGCCCTAGCACTGCTCAACACCCGGTCGCTAGGCGCTCACGCGGTTGACGTCGTGCGAGATCCCGTACTACGCAGAGTGTACGTGCTTTGCTTCACCGAGACGTGGAACGCCAATAACGTCGACGTTGCGGGATACGCTTCGGTCGCGCGCACGCACGGGTTCCAACGACCTGCGGGCGGTGTGGGAATTTACGTCAAGCGTGACGTCGACAACGACGACGACTACTTCATTGACCTCCGACTACAGCCCGGCGTTCAACAACGCGCCAACGGCGAGCACTGCGTTGCTACCGTCTGTGGCGTCGACGTCATGACGATGTACCTCGCGCCAAACCTCTCTCGTGCCGCCGTACAAAAGTACGTCGACGAGGCCGTGCAAGATTACAGAACACAACAACCGCAACATCGACCGTTCATGCTAGTTGGCGACTTCAACGTCGACGTCATCAAGGACGATTGGATAGTCGAATACATGGCGTCGCGACACTCGCTGAAACGCGCAACGCACGACGACTGCAAACACCACCAGCCGACCACCATTCGCGGAACCTGCATCGACAACGTCTTTGCCAATTTCGACCTACGACCGCTGCAACCCGATCCACTCACTCTTCACTTTACCGACCAAAAAGCCATCGTGCTCAAAGTTCGTCGCAATAAATAAACACCGCCCTTTCGCATACGTGTCGTACGTGTTCACTCATTTAATACCCCTCCTACAACCACGTTAACCAATTTAGCCAGCGACCCAAGTAAGTCGCAATTTAACACCCCATTTCACAACCACGTTAACCAATTTAGCCATCGACCCAAGTAAGTCGCACTTTAACACCCCGTTAACCAATTATATGCTCCGCATCCTCCTCAGTGTTCCCCCGAGGGAAACTGCGGGCAATTTTTTTAGCCGTCTCATTATCTATCTCAAGTTTTATTATTCTCTTGAAGTAACAAATACATAAGCTACACATATTGTGTTAAATAATTTTTGCCATGTCACGTGGTATACTGCTGACAACGTCAGAGCAGAGTCATCTACGTAGATGACCAACGTCACTGCATTGCTGTGTACGTAGGGCCATTCACACGTCCACGTCATGCCCTCATTCTCTAAGTGTGTGCCGGCAGAGGGGAAGAGGAGCAGCGTTCGTTTTGAATTTTGACCCATTTCCGCGGCGCGTAGCGTTGCAAATTGTGGCAGACGTTATCATGAACGTCTCATCTACGCATTGCGCTATCAGCTCAAACTAGTGAAACCTGGCGAGTGGCCCTTTAAACACTTACCGTTGACTAGATAATGCAGCAAGATCTTAGGCGTGCGTTTTGTGTGACGGAATTTATATGCCAGCACTAGCTGTAAGAACACTGCGACTTGCTCTGAAATATTGTGTACTTGCTCTTTTTTCATGATATGTGAAAAGGAGGTGACCATTGAAATTTATCCAGTGAAGTAAATGTTTATTGGAGGAATTGATAGACTCAGTGAGGTGCGTCACTGAACCATAAAATGAAATCACGAGCACTTTTAGGATCAATAGGGGCCTGAAGGCACTGTTTCTAATATTCGCAGTAAAAACAGCTGTAAAAACACCATTGTAAAAGGACAGCAAGCTAAATTTATTATGCCAAAATATTTTATTTACGCGCTGTTTTTTACAGCAGAAGAGCACAAACACTTTGTCTTATAATTGCTGCAACTTACTGCGGTTTGTCTGACTTTTTTCCTAAAGAACACCACCAAAGGTAACAGAAATGCCCTGCTAGTGCACTGAGTCAAAAATAAATATTTCCCCGACAAAGAAACGCTATCTAAATCCGTCTTGTTTATTATCGCAGCAGTCTGTATTGTTTTTCATCTTGTTGTGTTGAGTTTCAAATAGTGTAGCGCATTTTCCCTGGTTTCTCGCTTCTTGACGCATCTAGTGTGGGATTTGCTTGTGAACGCGTCATAAAAGCAAGAAAATCGTTCGGCTTTAAGTCAGTTCCCAGGGGTAAGCTGAATAGCGTTGTATTTTTTTCTTTTTCAAATGTATTTTCATGTTTGACAATCACTCAAGATTTCACGAACTGCACTCATTGTCACCAATTATAGAAATCACTTCTGTATGTTTTGAAGCATTGAGACTTTTCACTCATTACCAACGAGGATAACATTTCCACAAATTTGACACTTTGAGCAATGTTGTGTACAGCATTGGTTAGTTTTCGGCTCATAACTCTATTTCAAGCTATTTAACCGCAGCAGGCAGCATTAGGAGCATCGCACACTCATCTTAATGTTTTATATTGATGTTGCTCAGCACTTTAAGAGTTTCGGAAAACAAAGATATAATGAAATAAAGCTGTAATTCCCAACTTCTCTGGTTCAACTGCAAAAAAAAAAACCAGAAGCATTGTCGTAAGGTTGAAGGTTGGATCCCCCGTATTCCAATTAAATAAATAGGTGCGATAATAAACTTTAACAATATTTATTGCATCTACTTCTAAACACTTTCACATGCTTATTGCAGTCATGCACTATGCATTTTTTATGTTCGCTTGCAGATGGACAAATCTTCACAGACGTCCTCGCATACTCTGCCGACAATTGCTACGTGGTCTACGCTCTTGGCGCAGACGGAACTGAGGGAGGTACGTAATTTTAATGACTTCCATTCCTACCAGAAATTGTAGCACAGTGCTCTCGCGAAGGTATCGTGAATTTTTTCCTGAAGTATTCACTTTGAGTGTTTCAAGAATTTAATTACTAGATAACTGAATGAGCTGCCTGTTATTTGTTTTTCTCTTTGCTTAACATAGAGCACAGTTTAGGAGTTCTAATTTGCGACGAAAATAGACGATTGATATTCTTTCTTGTAAAATATGCACGTGTTGTAGACGCCATCTAAAAGAAGTGCACATAAAAATAGTTTATATAACTTTTTTTCCCATACGAAGCTTTGTCCAACCTTTATTCATTGACCCGTATCATTGATGACAACGACTCAAATGTTTCTGCACCTAAAACTGTTAGCTTATCCAAGAAAATGTAAGATAAGCAATTCAAGCAAGTGCGCTCGAAGTGTTGATTTTCACTCTCTTTTTGGGCGCTGTCTCAGGCATCGCCGTAAAAAACACCATATATATATATGAAGAAGCTTCGTTCCCTGAATTAACGTCTACCCTAATCCACTAAAACTGCAGTCTGCCATTCGTTTATCACCACAGGGGCATCGAAATACTAATATTTTGTTTGCGAACATAGAGAAAAACATATTTAGTAGAAAACAATGAAAGTAATCCACCCGCTATTGATTGGTAATATCGGCAACATTTATGCGTGCATATAAAAATTTTTCCTCATAATTTTATCCTAAACAGTAACGCGGGATTGTTTGTACCGATAACACGCCTATCGCTATGTATTTAACGGAAAACGCTTCTTGTACCTGCTTCTCAAATTCGGTGGCATATGAAACTCATGAAAATATGGGTGACCCCAAAACTGGGGCTTGAACACAGCCTCAATAGGGGTAATGAGACCCAGCAGGCAAGATAGCCTTTAGATATAGTGCTAACAGCCAAAGCTACGGACAACAATCGAAATAATTGTACAATGCAGCGGGAACACATTGCACACATTGCGTCATGTGCGTACTTATTTCAAGGCGTGTTTTGTAAGATTAGAAGCGTCATTTAGCATTACAGACCTTCGTATACTTTGAAGTATTTATTACTCTGTTTCAGAATGTGCGCAAATTATTCTGAGAGGAATCAATAAACATACTTGAGTTTTTATCACTGTGTATGCTGAAGAAGTATGAATATCTGGTAGGTTACAACAAAAACACCACAACGAAGAATACTTTTTTTTAATTGTTTCATAACTATGCATCGTTTCGCTTTGTCTTGAGCCATTATTTTCAGCTTAGGAACATGTTTGTCGTATTCTGTGGCACTGATTTATACCTTGCATTCTATTGCAGGTTACGAACTATGGGCCAAAGATTTCAAGAAAGTTCCAACCAGTTGTCTGGAAAAGTTCAATGAGTACGCAGCCGGTCTACCGGTACGGGGCGTATTCACAAGTGATTGCCCTTCAGCGAGAGAATAACTTGGAAGTTTCATGCTTTGAACGTCAACTGTAGTATTGGCAACTCACGCCTCCATGTTTGAAGCAGTGCGTTTGACGATATCAATCACCTAGGTTTCTTGTGTTTTGTACTTTCTAGTCACTACTGCCACCTAGCAGGAGTATTCCGAAATAAAATAGTATGTAGGCGGAATACAGCGTCCAAGTTTCAATTATCCGATGTTTGTACAGTGCTCAACTCGGCTGTCTATAACGACGGAGCGTCGTGTTGCAAACAGCATGCGTGACACCTGCGGTCGCCAATAGACCACATCTGTGCACGCGCGGCGCCAGTGGTGTGCCTGCCTCGCAATACTGATCACTGATTATCACCGCGAATGCAACAACTGCTCTGGCCATCAAAAGCGCTCAGAGCGATTTTTCAACAAAACAAAAAAACAAGAAAGAAAGACGAAATAAAACCGTTGTCGCTGTGATATGGTATCACGAAGCGACAATTTTTCTTTTTTGTTGTTTTACTTAGATTTTGTAATGTTGACAGCGATTCGACGGCCAAAGCCACCATCACGGCTGCCGAGATAAGGAACTGTGGAAACTGCAGGGCAGGCATACAATTGGTGCAGCGCATACTCAGATGTGGCGTATTTGTGACTGATAATATGGCTCCTTCTGTTTCGCAACGCGACACCAATTACCATACACGATAAAAAGCTTAGTTTCACAATCACAGAAACAAGCAACTCGTAGCACCCAACACAGTACATGCAACATCAGCACTGATATGGTACACTGACCAGCAATCCAGCTCGTATTCTCATTCACTGAACATAAATTTTTCACGAACAGGCACAGCACATAGCGGGTGCCCCCTCCCCCTCTCCGAATGCTCTGAAATAGAAACTACCTAGAGCCGTAGCATTCAAGCATGTAATAGACATTAAAAGATAAACATTCCGCAGAAATCTGGCTGGACGAAATCCTTAAATTAAAAACTGTCTAGCCAAGTTTGGTTTTCAGTTATGAAAGCTGTCTTTACGTTTCGAGACTTATTCAGTCGCTTCAAGAGAAGACTGTCTGGCCGGCTGGCTCCAAAGCTAGCACGTTTGCTTTACTCATTGTCTCCCTTTTAACTATTAGTCTTCCAGCCACTTTTGAGAAAGTGTTGCCTATTTTGTTGGCCTCGATTGCCGTGCACTTGCGCAATCGAGAGGGTTTATGTTCGCAGGTTTCGTGTGAGTTTGCCAAGATTCTAATTACTGCTTTATGGTGTGCCTACTTTCCAATTCATTAACTTAGTGTACGACAACTTACGACAAGCTGAGCATGTAAAGTTTTTCGCACGCAATACCTATGACTAGCCCAGTAAAGAATTTCGCTACAAGGCAGATTAACACATTCTTCATTCTTTCAATCACTCTAACCAGCAGCAAGGCAGGAAGCCGTATCTACTTAATACATTTTAAAAACAAACAATGTCTTCCTTACCTGTTTGGTTGAACTCTGTGGGCCTTTTTTGTTTTTCTTGGTGTGATGCACACGCCGTGAACTTAGGTAGCTGTTCATTTCTTCCTCGAATTTTGAATATAGAATTAAGGATTCCACCAACATTAAAATATCGCTTTACAGTAAGACTTGCTGCACTTGCACGACACTATAAAAACGTGTCCTGAAAGGCATTGAGAAGTATGCTGTTTTGGTAAGAATGGTCACAGAGACTTTAAGAAATTCTGTTTTGTTTTCTAGCAGCATATTGTTCAGTTAGGGCTGTTCAGACAAGTCAGACCAAACATTTCAGTAAAATGATTTCAGTAGAGACTGCAACACTTATGTTAGTCTTGCATAAGTGCATGACCACATACAGTAAATAAGGCGCAATAATAATACGATTGAGACATCCCAAGTGGTAAACTTACGGCTGCACATTTGTTCTAGAACGTGTTATTTTATTAAGTATTATCTAATCACTACGCTAGCTTGTCAAAGTTCAAAGGAAGCCAACGCGAACAACGGAACGTCACAACGCAAGTAGTATTCCTGAACGACATCCCACTTCAATAAAAATTATTTAGTACAGCTGAATGGAACAAGGCTGCACTATTGCCGTGTTTGTCGTGAGGCTGTTTACCCGTGTATACATTTGTTAAGCTTACACAGAAATCTTTTTCTGCGCGGGGATAAAATTTCTCTTTATGCATGTTCATGCACGGGCTTGCACGTGCGCATACGAACGCAAAATGTAACTTCTCAATCACGTTTTCTTACTTCAAAATCTGTAAAATTTACAGTTTTATACACCAGGGTCCTCGGCATGCGGATAAGCAGCTGTCGAGTTCAGTCAAGGACGCTATTCCGAAGAGCGGCCACCGCCCGAGCAGCACACAGGCTGCCGAATCGAATCTCCTCGCGTGCTACTTAAATTTTTGATCTACTCCATCGGTGCATGAGGTGCCTTCCGGCCACGCACGAAAGATATCACGTTCATTCTTTTTGATTCTATGCTTCTTCCTTCAGGCATAACACCAAACGGTAGGTAGCGAGTCGGGCGTAAATAGTACCGACGCATCTGTGAAGCGGCTACAACACAAGCTCTTCGGCGGCCAAACGCCATTCTTCCTGTACGCATTCTTACAATCTCTACTGTAGGTGTGATAAAGAGGGGTGTGACTGTGCAGCGTTCAGAAACTCAACACATAACTAGGAAAGCTCACCACGCTATCCATATTACGCTTACGTGCGCAACGGCCATGTTATTTATTTGGCGAGTTGCCATAGCGGCGAGAGATGGCAATAAGTGCAGAATCAGAAGTAGGGCCCTGTTAGATATGCATGGTATAACTGTCAGTTCTAGCGCAAGAATAAACAAAAAGGAAGAGAGGGCAAGCGCTTTCTCGCAACTAGACATTTTATTAGAAAAACAAGAATATATATACAGGAAATCAAAAAAGAACGCATGCGTGTGATGGCTTGTATATATATTCTTCCTTTTCTAAGAAACAGTTTAGTTGCGAGAAAGCGCTTGTCTACTCTTCCCTTTTGTTTACTCGTGCGCTTGAACTGACAGTAATACTAGGTGCAGACTAGGTATTTTTATATACGTGTTTTATTACGAGTCTTTACTAATACAAGAGTCCATAATATTTCTGTTACTAAAATTTATTTTATAATGCTGCATAAATGTTTTCTCAATAGAAATAAACAATCTCATCATCGTCATTGACACGGAAGGCAAAAGCAGACGACATCTGAGCGAACCAAGAATCGATGTACTTCACGTTCACAGGGTAGTGCTTTAGCAAACGGCGCGATGGCGTAAAATACAAACCTTGTTTAGAAGAACAGATACCTGGGCGAGATTGTAGAGATTCACGATGGTACTGAGAAGAGTTAATAAGCATCGTGTCCTTTTTTATCAAACTGCGCGTAGCTGCAAGGCCAACCATGCACGTCGACATTGAGCAGCCATTTGAGAAACAAAAAAGGCCGCTTAGAAATGTAAACATAGGTCTGCGTATCCTGATTTGAAGAGCACAATTAAGCAAAGCATGCGGTTTATAAAAGCATGGCAGTTCACCAGTCACATGCAGAAGGTCATCGTCATAGTAGCCTCCTTTAGTAGAGTCTTCGCCGTCCCAGTACACAAAGTAGGTGTCCACAGGCGTGAACTCGTTGACGACTTTTGGATCGAAGTTCCATACATGATCTGACCACAGAACACCTACCAATTTAGAGAACGGTAACTGCACCTTTCGGCTGTTGTATCAAAATAACATGCAAATATGTAACGGCGGCGTACTGAACTGCAATACCGTGAGGCGATATGGTGCTGTTACTACTATCATCAACAAAAAAAAAAGAGACGCCTTTCTTCGCTGCACGTGGGGGAACTCGCGGCTGCTTTGCGCTGCTCGCTTTCTCTGGTATTTGTTTTTCGCTGCTAACTCGCGCTTCGCATCTCTAATTACCGCCAGATGACTTAGCTAGCCTCGATTGCCAAAAGCAATGTCAATCAAGTAAGGTTTGCATCGGTAATTGCGATTGTCCAAGCCGGTACAACTAATGTATACGGTCAAGTCCGAACAAAACAAGTCACACATGCATATCGAAAGCTTTGAACCCATGTATAAAGACTCTTGAAAGCTAACAAGCATATGCATATAACTGAACGTCGAGATCCCTGAACTGACGTCGCTCTTTTTGTGTTGCGGCGCTCGATTTTAATAGCGGGGCTTCAGGACAAGGGTCCGATTCTGCCGTCAGATGCGGCGCTTGCCCAATAGTGTTGACCTTGAAGTGAAGGAAATACATTTTGTGGAATCGGGAAGGAAACAATCGGGAAGGAAACATGCGATAGATAGCTCGCGCAGTGAGAGCAATATTGTTTTCTAAATTAGTTAAATAAGCAATTGCGGATGCGTGCAGTTCTGAATTTTTCTCGCTCTGCAATACTACATTGAGTTCTTCACAATTATGCAGTGCCGCGTCATGTCGACAGTGTAGGCACTAGTTTTACTTCTCAGCCATGAGCCCATAACATAGCTAGTATGTATTTAGGTGATGGGCGTAAAAGTATTTCAGCATTAACACACCAATCATACCCACAAAATGAGAGAATTTCGTCTGTCAGTGATGATGAGCCCCTAATTGCAGTTGTTTACCCGTGTTTACAATTCTGTAACGCTTAGCCAGATAATTTTTTTGAGCTGGCCGGGAGTTTTATTTTTTTCTAAAAATGTTCGCTTGCAAGGGGTTTCATGTGCGCGTACCCGCGTACACAGAATGTATCGATCAAGTTTCAGGCCGATGGCGAAGGTGTCAGCTCAAACCACCTCTAAATCTGAATGCGGTAATGGACTGTGCATTAGGTAAATATTATTTAGCTCAGAACTCCCTCGAAGTCTTCGCGAAATATCAAGCACGTGTCATCGATATTCACCAATAAAGGGTAAATTTCATCATGTACAGTACGGTATTTTATTATTAACAGATAGTGTATACTCGTACGTGCATTATCTATTCATTTACAAAGAGAAAAACCATGCAGATCGTCAATCTGTGTAAGTGGCCAGGGCTGGTACCTCTCATTTTGAAGTATACTTTGCATTACAACTAGAGCACCATCAAAACATGATTGTGTTTGCATGTGTGCGAGTACATACATCCACAAAATGTAACGAGTTTACAGCCGATGGCAAATGTATAGCGCCTCAAACCACACCTCTGACTGCGTTATACACGTGGCACTCATTTTCTCAGAAATCCATCAAATTCTTTGTGAAATATCAAGCAAATATCTTCAATATTCACCGATCACGCATCAATTTCATTGTGTTCAGTATCGTAAGAGGTCGTTACGAAATATCAAGAACATGTTATCGACATTCACCGATCATGCATCAATTTCATCGTGTGCAGTATCGTAACAAGTTCTTGCAAAATTCGAAGCACATATCTTCGATATTCACCGATCATGCATAATAAGCATTATCGTATGAAGTCGTGCGAATTATCAAACACTTATCATCGATACTCCGAGATCATGCATCAATTTCATTGTGTTCAGCATCGTATCAAATCATTGCGAAATATCAAGCACATGTCATCGATATTCACCAATCATGCATCAATTTCATCGTGTTCAGTATCGTGGTAAGTCGTTGCGAAATATCAAGCACAAGTCATGCATATTCACCGATCATGCATCAAATTTATCGTGTGCAGTATCGTAACAATTCGTAGCGAAAATCAAGCACATGTCATCGATATGCACCGATCATGCATCATAAGCAGTACCGTATTAAGTCATTGCGAAATACCAAGCACATGTCATCGCTTTTCACGGATCATTCATAAATTTCATCATGTGCAGTATTGTATTGGGTCATTGCGAAATGTCAAGCACATGTCATCGATATTCACCGATCATGCGCCGATTTCATCGTGTGCAGTATAGTATCGCGTCATTGAAAAATACCAAACACACGTCATCGATATTCACCGATCCCGCATAAATTTCATGTGTAGTATCGTAATAGGTCGTTGCGAAATATCAAGCACATGTCATCGATATTCCGCGAACGTGCATCAATTTCATAATGTGCAGTATCGTATTTTAATAATAACCTGGTGTGTACAGATACATTGTTTACAAAAAAAGCATATATTCTATATACAGTGTTCGCATGCAATCTGCATGTCCGCGCGTGTAAAAAAAATATGCACCAAGAAAAGGCCAGAAAGTTGGCGGCAGATAGCTGCATAGCATAATAAAGAAACGGTGGGTGTCTTCAGCATCACCTATTTAATTTCATTTGTTGAAATCGCAGAAATGACACAATCACGGTTCATTTAAAATCACCCAAACACAAGCTCTAGACTGTATTTGGGCTTATGTGTGTGTTATTGTGTCGTTTGTGCGCTACTTCAATAATATTATCGCTTCTCAAGTAGTCAATCGGTGTATAAGAACCAATTTATTGGTTCATACATTTTTAAAAAACACAAAATAACAAAAAGCAAGTTACAGCTATGTGGCGGGGGCTGCTACCCAAACAGGGGGTTATATTACCTACATATATCTACTTCAATTGATGTTTATATTTCTATTTTTACAGACCAATTAGTTTTTTGCAAACCAATTAGAAAACTGTGTTCTAAGCCTAACACTCTTTTACTATATTATAAAACTCTAGCCAAAACCTGTACCAACTGTGCGAAGGAAGTGGAGGAAGGGAACTAGATGTTGTAGTGTCATTTAGGAGCAGCAAGAGAAAACAAAATTTCTGCAGCATTACCTCTAGGTGCGTGTTTTGCAAGTTGCTTAACGCAACGCAAGCACTTTTGCTATCATTTGTTAGTTACATTTTTTTACAACAGATGTCGCAAAAACTGAATAGTCTTTGGTTGAAACAAAAACCTAGTTTTTGGTTCATTAAGTATTACGGCTTGGTGGCGCTAGCCATCGCCCGATCCAAAGGGTACAGCCATGTCCATCCATCCATCTAATTTTTTGCTCCATAGTGAACACAATTTTTATACATAGGATCTACGGGGAGTTTCTCAACTAAAGTAATTGAGGAGCTGGCACTCGCGGTAACCGTGTTCTGTGATAACTGTTCGTTGTACGATAAGATTCGATTGCATGGTCGATTATGTGTACCGAGCTCCGACTGCAAATTCAGTCAGTAAAAAAGCTTGTGTCTCAAGTTATTGCCCTATTGGAATGGGGCACTGGCCATGACGTATGCTATGTAGGCACTGGCCGTCACGTATGCATGTCCGTCACGCTGCATTTTCTAGCTTGCAAAAAACGGCCCCACGGTGTTTCTCCGTGTAGTACTGTTATCTTGTGGGTTCGAACTACGCATTGTGTAGTGTTATATTTGGCCTCTCTGCATGTTGTTATTGCTCAAACGTGTCTGCCGCTCAGAAAATTTCTTGAATGGTACACTCCAAGGCCAAATTGCCCTAAAAGGAAGTGACGGAGCCCAATAGGCGCGCGCGATGAACGGATAGACTGTTGAGGAGCAACCACTGAGGGAAGCGTGCCGCGCGAAACCACACGTACCAAAGGGATGAACCGCCCGCGGATTGCAGGCAGCGCGAAAAGCGTTGCAAAGGTGCCCAGCCCTCCTCCTCCCTTCTCCTCCTCTGCTGGCTCAGTCTTTCTACGTATTTTGCCGGCGACGGGTGGCGTGTTACGTGCCGTTTGGAGTGCTCGACAACGGCCGCCTGGATTCCAAGAATTATGACGTGGTGTTTGTCTGTACGCTTGGAGGAACGTGGGCTGCTGCTATTGCGTTTCGCTGCACCGATGAAGTCTGGAGCAGGTCTCGACACGTCAACACGCCACGCTGTATATATCTGGCTTCAAGATAGTCACGACTAACACACGACACGAACAGTTGGAGAGGCCAATATGGTGGCCGAGAAGTCAACAGGCCTATTCGATATAAAATTCAGTCCAACCTATGGCAGAAAACAGCGCTGGATTCTAAGGCAAGTAGGTTATCATTCTTTATTCTACTCTACTTGTCGCGTGTGCGATACGGATCGCACTTGCCGGCAACGGGCTCGGTCATACTGTTTATCGCACGCACGAAATGCATCGCGAAGGTCAGCTTCGGCGTCTGCAGTGCGCCTGTGCTTTGCTACTGCCTGTAAATTGGCCGCCATTGTCATCGGTCTTCCGTACGCTCGCTCATCGAGTGCTCGAATGTCTTCGCCGCCGCGATGAGCTCCGGGCTAACGATATTGGGCTGAGACTTTGTCGTTGGGTTGGCAGCCGTCGAAAACAGGTTGCGGGTTCTCGTAAAAAGCTTGGTTGTGGTATGTCGTAGCTGTAAGAGCACCAGCACGGGCTGGCGAGGCTTTTGCTAGCGTCGGAACTCACTGAAATTCGGTCGACATTACAGTCGGTTGCAAGCAGCTCTGCTCCGTCCGCTGGCCGCGGACTCGCATTTGCGTGCTGCACTCGCTCGAGTTTGTGGAAAAGAGCCACATTATCGTCGATTTCTTCGGCGCTAGCTCCAAACCAGCTCAGCGCTGTTCGGGGCGGCGACGAAGCGTACGCTCGCTTTCGTGTTCAAAGTTTTCTGGCGGCAGACACTCCGCGTGCAACGCCGTGTTTGGTCACGCGTTCGCTTGCTCAATGTGAACCACGTTGCTCGCTTAGGACTCGCCGACTTGTTAGCAGCACGCAGGTTCGCGGAGTTGTGGCTGCAGCCACCGCTACTTAGCTTTTGCGCTACGGGGATCGAAAGAGTCTTTGACGATGTGTGACATCACGGTGAAATTATTAGCATGTCATATCTCACATATGTTTTCATATCACTTTGCATGTATTTCTAATATTCATTTGTAACCATCCTCTGTCACGTGTGACTTAGTATTTTACATACTAATTGTGCAGCCGTCGGCACACAACATGCTGAAGACTGTGTGCGCTGGCAGTCTGTGATGCCTGACATTCATCACTTTCGTTAGAGCAGATTTCGATGGACTGTGCGACATGCGAAGGGAGAGTTATTAGTGTGTCATATTTTGACGCTTGCTTTTATATTATCGTGCACGTACTTGTCATATGCGTGCATCTTCATCTTCTGTCACGAGTGTATAACTATTTTTACTATCTTATTGTACGTACAGCCGGAGGAACACAACAGGCAGAAGGCTGCGTGCGCTGGCGTCTGCAATGCCTGTCATTTATCGCTTCTGTCAGAGGAGCTACCCAAGGAGTAAACAAGATTTGACAACGAGACTGCACTCGTACACTTCACCATAAATTCACTTAAAAGAATGAAGAAACTTTATGCATATGTGAAAAAATAGAAGATTTTGATGTCTCACTTTTGTCTTTCGTTGTTGCCGTGACTGCGAAAGCAGTCATACATAGGTGGCTAACTACTTTTTCGCGTGTTCTTTTCTGCGCAATGTGTTGCTCACTGAGCAGAAAAACAGGCAAAAAAACTAGTAGGCCTGCGGAAAATAAAGAAAAAAACAATCCTTGAACTGGGGACAAAAACTTCATTAGATTGGAGTATTTGAGTGGATCAACCATTTGTCCGGCAAGGTGCAACTATGAGGACTAACGGTTGCCCGGTAAGGTGTGAATGTAGGGATTAACAGTTGCTCCATAAGGTGCAAATTTGAGGATTAAATGTTAGTTTTTTGAGGGGGATTGTGAGACTAACGGTTACTCACTAAGGTGTAAATATGAGGTCTCAATGTTAGTCCCTAGAGTTCTTCTGTGGGGACTAACTGTTATACTCAGTGCTGTTAGTCCTTAAAGGAATTAATGGTTGTGTCAGCCACACTAGTCTCCAAAAGGATGAACCACACAATTTTTTAACACTCTTTTGCCTTAGAGTGTAGCTGTTTCTTTAAACCGGCACGAAAGTTTCCTGGTTTATCATGGTAATTTGAGTGAGCTGGTAAGCTAATACAATTGGTTGAACGTGCAGTGCTGACGAGACTGAGCGTGGGGTAAGTGTGCACCCAATTTTTTATCCGTCGCCTGTGCCGCGATGCAAGGCAAACTAGTCTTTTGGTTTGGAGGTGTTTACGCGTTTTGAGAGATGGGGGGGGGGGGGTTCCGGAAATTTTGACAATCCAGTGTTCTTTAACATGCACTGACATCACACAGTACACCGGCCTCTACCATTAGCCTCCACCGAAATGCGACCAGGATTGAACCCACGACCTTCGGGTGAGCAGCAGAGCAGCATAACTATTGATCCACCATGGCGGACCGTTAATCTTGCCTTTGGTCATCGTTCAAAGCAGAAAAATGCTTTTACAAAGACGGAATAAACGAACCCCGCAGACAGACTGTACGAGTGACTCTTCCCATCTATGAGGTGTTGTTCATTCAGTCAGAAGTGCTTATTCGTGAGCTAGTTGGTATAGCATAATCTAGTATTAGACACACACGAAAAAACACGCGCTAAACCACAAACGATTGCGCTCTGTCAATTGAAACGCCGCAAATGACGAATATTGTGGTCTTTGGCCTGTTTATGCAAAATGACTTGCATACTCAAAAATGAGTCTATTGAAGAAACACTCATTTGCTCATTGTTTTCTTGACACTTTCAACGATTCTGCATTTGATTAATTCAGACGGTTTCTTCGGACTTATGAAACTCGAGCGAACGAGCTTTTGCTGTAGACACACCCATAAAAAGCATGTCGCCACTGCTTTACACGTTTTATGCTGGGTGAATTGTTGAATAATTCACGGCATTGTGATTGTAGTGCTAAAAGAGACTGATTGCATCGTACGACAAAACAAATGCTACTTCCGTCAATTCTGTCAACATTCTTCCTATCAGATTTTTCACCACATGGCCAGTTTATTTTGAGCATGTGCTCACACCAGTTGCAACACTCCTAATTTGATTGTTTTGTTTATCGGTATTGACTGCTTCCATGCATGAGACAACCGAAATTCGCTGTGCCAGGCTATTGGCACATTCCTGTATTGTTTTTATATTTGTTTTTCTGCAGACAACCTCCAGTGAGCCATCCGATGACAGCGTCTTGCTGGAAGACGAGCCAGGTTCACAAGATAGCTCCCTTGTTACAGATGACAAGCTTCCCGAAATTTCAGACAATGAAGATATTGGTATAAAAGTCAGACTAAGTGCACAGGACCACGATCCACAGATGAACAGGCAGTTTTCTGACAGCTAAGAGATTGCCGAATAAAAATCCAGCTGATGGGCCACACCCAGAAGACTGTGACGTCAACGATCCATATGTTGATTTCTCGGAGTTTATCACGAAGAATTAATTTGTACATCTTCGTGGCATTTTCACGAGCATGTTGCAAGCCATGCGGCTGGAACTTACCTTCGTTGTGGCAGCGGGGCTACCATTGGCCCAAGTCGACGGCTTGTTAAAGTTGCTCAATGCAATATTTGGCCAAGAGGTTTTTCCGTCCCCTAAGTATGGGTTTCGAAAACTCTCGGATTCACAGAAATCTAAAGTGGTTCAGGTCAACACGTGGTGCTCAACGTGCAATTTTCCGACTGAAACCCATGGCCCCAATGAAGAGCTCTGTCGCATATGCTTTCAGGTGTTTCCACTTTCTGCACTGCTGAAGAAAAGAAGTTTTTTATCCTGATGGACTGGAAGATACAAATGCTGCAGCTTCTCAAAACAACGGGAAACATTGATGGCAACAACTTGCATAAGCTCGCCTCAACGTCCTCGGACCAATGAAAAGATATTACCAATGGTGCGCTGTACAAGAAGATGCACCAAGTGCTCAAGATGAGGTGGAGCGACTTGAATTTAACTCTGAACATCGATGGCTCGCCAGTCTTGAAATCCATCAAAGGCTCAGTTTGTCTGATTCAGGTCTAACTGAATGAGTTGCCTGTGCCTCTTCATTGGAAAACATTCCGATTGAAGGACTTTGGTTTAGCAAAGAACGTCCACCTTCCCACCTTTTCTTTAAGGCATTTGTTGACAAGTTTCAAGGTCTGGGAAAGATAACATGGTCATTTGCACAGTAAGTTGTCCATTCTGCCATTCGACTCGCCCGCACAAGCTTCTTTGCTGAATTCAAAACAGTTCAACGGGTACTACAGCTGTTCTTGGTGCCTGCAGAAAGGAGCTCTTGTTGAAGGTGAAGAATTTTCTGCATTGCTGAATTTTGGCTCGTAGCAGTCTTAATATTAACCTCTGCTCAGCCACAACCTTGAAAGCAAGAGAAAGAGAGTCTGCATGCATTAATAAAAAAAAACGGAGCAGCTAGCATCGGGAGCTTCCACTATCCACAGTGCATATGCATAAACTATATGTGATCAAATGATCTATGGCGCCTGTAGGCATCAGATGCTTCGAGATTGCTGTATACGGTTCATTTCAAGCACGGCACTGCCTGTTATCAAGGTGGTATTCATAAATAGCTCATTCTCGGTTGAAGAAAATCTATTGAACATAACTGCTTCTCAACCGGAATTGACTGTGATATAACTGGTTTAATATTTTTATTTTGCAAACTTGTTCAATGCTCAGGTAATAGAGCTCCGGTTAAATGGAAAATATAGTTCCCGAGGTTCCGTTTAATGAGTGTGCCTTATATTACCAAAAATGTCCGCTGTTTCTATGTATAGATGTCGCAAACTGTCCAAGAGCGCCTTGGATACACCATGAACGCCATGAACGCAAGCTAACGGGGGTTTAGACCTCTGCGACTCCTAGCCGTGGGTGGCTTTTCTGTGTCTGGAGAAATGGGGTCCAGGGGCTTCAGCCGACACGGAGTGATTGGACCTTTAAGACCTCCCGGCAGAGACAACAAACCCTTTTGCTCTGGCTTCGCGTAGATGGTGCCCATAGGTTGATCCTCCCAGGGGAAAGCACCAGCAAACTTTTCCTATCTCTGTCTTCCTACATCTTCGACTTTTCTCTTTTTCAATTTTTCTGTCATCTCCTCCATTTGGCTTACTTGCATCTTCAAGGCAGCGAGCGTTTCCCTTTTGTATGTGCCCTCTCCTATTCACATAATATTGGGTTATAGTGTCGTTGTACAGCTCGCGCTTTCATGCCTTTTTATTTATGCTCCGGCGGCTTCATGTCGGGCTCCGTGGTGGGCGGCTGGCATGGCTGCCAAGTTTACATATATTTATGGCCTCTTTTCTACTTCTCTAGCTGTGTGATCAACCTCAGTCTAGCTGGGGTGCCCTGAAGGTGTCCTGAATATTTTCCTAAACCCAAACAAATCTTCCCGCACTTCCTTGCGATTCACTGTGAAACGCAAAAGAACGCAAGAGCACTCTATTCATTTGTCCTATCTAAATGCCTCACCAATAGCCTTGGTACCGGTTATCAGGCAACACGAATGGCTAGTCGCGACCTTTTTGTCGAAGTACAAAACAAGGTTCAGTAGAGAAATCTCTCAAAACGCACGTCTTTCTGAATCGCACCTGTATCTGTTACACCGCACCGTTCCCTGATCATTTCCCGAGGCGACATCGTCACAGAAGAAAGCCATGCAAGCGCTACTGGGCTTTTTACGAACTACTGGCCTGTCGGAACGCCTCTGAGTGAACTGATTTTGTTTTTGCGTGTGTGTTGGTGTTTTTTTTCTCATTTATTTTTAACTCTCCCATTCTCTTTCAAACCCCTATTCCCCAACCCCAGTGTAGGGTAGCATACCGGATACTAGCATCTGGTTAACCTCCCTGCCTTCCTTTTTTCTCGTTTCTCCCTCTCTCTCCCAAGGCGTACTGTCTGATCAAGACCTAATCGTCCTGACAGAGTGTGATCTCTTTTAGGGCTGAAACGAACAACACGTAATGCATGTTAAGATAATTAAGATCAGCAGTGACAACAAAAATACCGACAAAGCACCGCGTCCTTACGTTCTCCACAAGCACACTCTCAGAATACATCCAAATAGGCTACTTGAAATTGAAAGTCTTACCCTACATCACCAACACCTTATGTTGTTTTAGGTGCCAGCGTTTCGGCCACAGCTCTCAGAGCTGCCCTGGGCGTAAAACCTGTGCAAACAGTAGTTTGCGTGAACACGCTAAGGACAACTATGAAGAAGGAACTCTTACTGCGCAAACTGCAACGTTGGACACACCACTTACTCTCGCACATGTGCTACGTGAAAACACGAATAAGAAATACTTACGCTCAAAGTAAATAAAAACATCTCATTTAGGAAGGTGTCTGCCTTTGTGGGATCCTTCATTTGCAGAGGTGGCACGAAAGGGAGCAGTGCCACCCAAATCTGGGGCACCTGCACGTACTACACAGAGTGGACTGGCGACAGCACCAATCACCCCTCAGCGGAAGTAGCACAGGTACATCCACCACCAAAAGGCTTGCAGGCTTCCAAACCTGATGTTCAAGGGCATTTTCTCTCGACTGATATAGCCATAAAGCTTCCATGCCCGCACGCGTGAGCCGCGAGTGGACATCGAGCACCTAGTCCGAGGTGATAGGCACAAAAGCGAGTCCTCCGGTATCTTCGGTGCCGAAAGACAAGTGCAGCTCTTTGGAGCACGCCAGAAAGTCATAAACCATCATCACGGAGCCTGACAATGTCTCCTGACTTAACACAAGACTTTTTAGTACGCACAGCACTTATTTACACTCATAGTGGATACACAAATATTGCAATGGAACGCCAGAGAACTGTTTAGAAACCTCGACAATATCTAGGAGCTCTTACAAAAATATTCCCTAAAAGTGTTGTGTCTACAAGAGACGCACCTAAATTTCAGGAACACCTACTTTCTACGTCAATGTGTAATATTCGGAAAATACCGCAATGACGCTGAAGAGTCGTCTCGTGGTGTGGTCAATATAGATGATCAAGGTGTAGCATTTACAAAACTACCACTACAAACTTACCTTGAGGAAGTGGCTGTTCCTGTCACTGTGAATTCTTCTCACTGATAATTCCTGTCACTGCGAATTCCTGTCACTGATAGATGATCCATTAGAAGCTTAAGTGACCCTTGGGGACTTGAGTGTACATAGCGGTCTAGGGGACGGCTCTCGCTGCGATGCACAAGATCGTCTAATCGAACAGTTCCCCTTTTCTTCGGGCGAGTGTGTATTGAATAGGAAAGAGCCAACATACTTGAGCCTCGCCATAAATACCTACTCATGCATAGATCTTAGCAATAAGTCCCCATCGCTTGTACCCCTGCTTCAATTGAAAGTGATCACCAGCTTTTTTTGAGAATGACCACTTTTCGATCATTCTAAGTACACCAATAGAGAAATGTCCTCCACATGTTCCAAGATGTGAGACAGACATAGCGGACTGAGAAAATTTCAGAAAAGCCACTCGCTTAAGTTGGTAGCCCTTGTGCCAATTAAGTATACATGCAGCTGTAACTTTCTGACAGCACTTTTTATTGACGCTGCAACAAAGCGAATTCAACAAACTGAACAGTCCACCAGGTGGCACGTCCCTAGCAAGAACAGTGATTGTCGGAATGAACGTATTATGCAAAATAAAGCATGGAGGCTGCTTGGAGACTCTCCGACAGAAAAAAAACTTACAACATTTAAAAACATAAAGTATCAAGGCAGCACGACGCACCGACTGGCCAGAAGGTAAAGTTGGCATTGGTGTATATCAGGCATCCATTCACACACACAGAAGGTAAAAGCCTGGAACATGGTTAGGAAAATAGCAGGAACACAAGTACATTCACTTCTTCTCGTAAACACACAAAGTGACAGCTCGTCACACTATAGTTAATCTTTCCAAGAGATACAAAAAAAAATTTAGAAGCAGATATTAGAACACAAATATACAAAACACGCAGCATACAACCAAGCTTTCTGCTTAGCTGAGCTTCAAAGATCACTAAATTCCTGAAGTCATTCCGCCCAAAGTTCTGATCGTGTGGTGTACGAAAAGTTGAAAAACCTACCAATCTTAACGCACAACACCCTACTCTGCTTGTACAATGTTATTTTGTTTTATGACGCTATCACTATTTCCTGGAAAAAGGCTATAGATATTCTCATTTTTAAAAAGGGCAACAATCTTTCCTCAGTTTTGTGTTATAGGCCTATTGCATTTACAAGCTCCTTGTGCAAATGTTTCAATAAAATTATTAACTACCAACTTGTAGATTTCTTTAAAGCGAATAATTTGCTCGACCCATTTTATTGCAGATTTAGTGAGGGTAGATCAACCACTGGCCTTCTTGTTCACATCAAAGTACCGATCAGAGAGGCTTTCGTCCACAATCAACATTTCCTATCTTTTCTATCTATGTCCCTCGATATTGAAAAGGCTTATGATACAACACGGTGCTTTTGTATAAAAACAGGCCTGCCCACATGGGCGTGCCAGGCAGAAAGTTTACCATAATCGTATGTTACTTGTCAAAGCGAGCAGTTCGTGTCCGAGTGGGCATTATTTTTTCGCAAGCATTTGGCCAGGAAACAGGAGTACTGCAATGTTGTGTACTAAGCTGCACACTTTTTATTTTGAAATAGAATTCTTAGCACGTCTCCATTCCTCACAATATGTTTTACTGCACATACGTCGATGACGTCCAGCTTGGGTTTTGGTCTTTTAATCTGGCCATCTGTGAGCGACATGTTCAGCTTGCTTTGAAGAAAGTCTCCATTTGGGCAGAGGAAAATGGGTTACAACTGAATGCACAGAAAAGGAAGTGTCTTTTGTTCTCCTGGAAGAGAGGCATTCATTTCAAAACCGATATTCGACCGCACGGGCAATGTATTTTTGTTACTACCTAACACAAATGCTTAGGCCTAATCTTGGACGCCAAGCTAAACTTGATACCACACAAGTGTCTGAAAACAAGTGCATAAAAGCCATGAATGTTCTAAATGTGTTGTGACGCACTATGTGAAGAAGTGACAAGAAGAGTCTGATCAATTTGTATACAAGTCTCATAAATACAAACCTAGACTTTGGGGTAATAGCTTATCAGTCTATGACACCTACTGCCCTTAAAATGCTTGACCCTGTACATCGACCTTCTTGCATCCTTTTTTATGGAAAATTTGAATATTTCATTAGGAAGCACTATGGTGACAACTGATTATCTCTATATTTCTTCCAGGATGCTTATATATTTTAATGGACGCCCTGATTCCTCGGCTTTTTCATGACTCCTGATGTCTCCAAGGAATAAAATGCCTTCTCTTATTTTATGATAGAAATATGTAGTGTTTGGCTGTATTTTGACCATTTCTCCAGTAAAGTGTATACAATTTGCTATTGCTGCTTCACGTGACCTGAAGGGTAGGGTGGGGGGCCGTGTATTACGCGCTGCTGTTTAACCACTGCTTCTCGAGCTCTCGCTTCCGGGCTTGTTAGCTCTCTAAAGCATACATTGACAGCCCAAAGTCGTGCACTGCCTTCGGATCAGCACGTTGTTGCTGGCATTGCCGCTTCACCTTACAGAAGTGAAACCTCTTTCAAGATCGGTTCCAATCAATACAAAAAAAAAGTGTGTGGTCTGTAAAGCACTTATTGGTCATCGTCATAGCCTTGGTCTATTGTTGGCACCTTGCGTGAGCGCCGCCGACTAACGAACAATGCGCAGCGGCCCTGCCTAGATCCTAAGAGGCTCCAAACTAAAATTGGCGAGTGTTAGAAAGAAATATAATAAAATGACAAATGCAGATACCATTCTTGTATCTTTGTCATGCTCACCTACCCCTAATGAAGCTACCCGAAAGGTGATGTGTTGCACCTGCTTTTTGCGTCGTGAGCATTATTGAAACAGGACTTTGTGAAGTCAACTCTACATGGTGAATCCTTGTTGTACCTGTCATATCAAAAAAATAAAAATATATTATTGCCTAACTTGTCACATCCACCCGTTACGCGTATTCTGCTAGATGTTTGTTCAACTTGATATGAAGGTTTACAGCGTGTGATTTGCACAAACCTGATAGGGTGAATTCGTCATTCAGTGGAAGCGTGCCGTTATTTTACATCCGTATGGCACTTTATATCACTTGGAAGCACAGCCACTGTGTTGCTGTTTGTTACACTTCCGTTCGCTTTGGAGTCAGTAATGGTTTATTATTGCGTATACAGGAAAAATACTGGTAGATACGTCGGGCTAATAAACCTATGATATTTTGTGTTGGTGCTATGTGCGGAGATGATGAAAATCAGCATAACACATGAAAATATTCTCGCACAGAATATGCGCAAATAGTACGTTTTCAACATTGGACTGAAATATAATTGACGAGAGAATTTCTAACAACATTCATTTTAGTCTGATATATCTACTGAAGTAATACATCTCTTGGCGCATGCCGTGCACATGAACTATGCTTGTGGGCACTCCTAGCCAAGGTGATAAGCAATGATGCATGTAAGTGGAATTATATATCGCCTTAAATTTTTCGATATATCATTACTTTGAAATTAAACATTCCAGCGGATGGGCAGACGTATTCAGAGAGTGTGTCACTGATCCATATTTATGCCCTATATTCTCTCCAAGGAGAAATACTTCAAGTTTCTGTGGAAGATTTACACCTCTCTTGTTTAGAAAGGTTTCCGAATGAAAGAAGATCACTCTTGAAGGAGTACAGCATCTGTTGCTGCATAGACGACTACAGATACCACTTCAGCTTTAGGCGATTTATTTTTGGTATTTATGGGTTGATGACTGTGACACGATGTGAAGATGAGCAGCCAGCTGCGGCACAGACTATAGGGAAATCATATCCTTTTATGGACAATCAACTGAAAGCTGAGTCACCCCTAACAAAGAACTCTCATCAGAGCTGTTTTTCAATGACCTTGTCTTGTAGTAAAAGTCAAGATTAAATTTTTCCATGCATCGTTAGTTAATAAAACACAAGTTCTACCCCGGCCTGCTCCGTGCTCAAAACTCTACGTTTCTAGTTGGCTACTTGTACAAACAAAGAAAACACGCATATAAGCAGATCACAATCAAAAATTTCAATTCATAATAGTTTAAATTCAATAGAAAAAACTGCCAATTCTAATATTTATGTAAGTTAATAAATTTACCAAACTTAGGATGTCGGAGGTACAAAATGTTTTTTCAGAAAAAAAACGGGCTTCTCAAGTATACAGCATTGTAATAAAGCAATGTCTTCCAACATTCCAATATATTCGGCGTTCTGCGAGCCGATATTTTTCCGTCGCCGACATTGTAGAACATTACCTCAATTGATAACTGGTTTCTGGCGCGGCTAAGTGAAAAGCAGAAGCCGCAGGGGCGTCTGCGCAAGTAGGCGTTTGGTGTGTAGCGACAACACGGTCTCGAGCTAATGGAGGGGGGGTTTCGGCTTCTTCCCACGCCTAGTCATGCGTGGCATTGTCATGACCGGGAAAAACGGGATCCTTAATTAGACCATTAAGGCTTCCGTTTGAGGCAACACACCTCTTTTTCTTTGGCTTCACGTAGACGGCACCCCTGGGATGACAGACCCAGTGGAAATCGGCAGTCACCTTTTCCTATCTCTCCTTCCCTTTCTATATCTCAGACTTTTTCCTCTTTCAATCTATCCTGTGTTCTTCTTTTTTTCATTTACTTCTACGTTTCTTGGGGGCAAGGATTAACCTTGCGTGTGTGTCCTCTCTAGGGTACATTATAAACGGCTAACGTAGCCGTGTGCAGCTAACGTTGGCATGCCTTACTATAAACACAAGAGCTGTCGCGTCCTCATGTTAGGCTCGTTGGTGGGTGGCAGGCATGGCTGCCGAAAGAGCTCCTATTGTGTGGCTTCTACCCCCTTTTCCCTACTTAACGGTCGTCCTCGCGGAAATGTTGTAGGCCCGTGTGCTCAGATTTGGGTGCACGTTAAAGAATCCCAGATGGTGAAAATTTCCCGAGCCCTCCACTACGGCGTCTCTCATAAACATATGGTGGTTTTGGGACGTTAAACCCCACAAATCAATCAATCATTCAACGATCGTCCTCACTCAAAGAGGGGGTGCATAGAATCGACTGAATGTATTTTTTTCATGAAGCCGCAAGCAACTTTTCCACGATTCCATGTGATTCACTGTGAAACAATCAACAAGAATGCTAGATAAATCTCACCGTTTGTCGTAGTTGAAAGCCTTACCGAAACATTAGCCTGAGCTTAAAAGTCTACAACAATGGCTAGCAAGATCTTCTCCTCGAAGTCTACAAGAAAGCACAATCTGAAAAACTTTGTGGACGTCTTTCGATCGGAAATGCACCATTTTCAGTCGCCCCACACCGCTATCTTAACAGGCCGCGAGGAGTTGTATCTGACTATGACTTGCTCGACGTGTCAGAGAGTGAACTTCTCGAGAGCTTGAGTGAACAGCATGTCGCGAACGTACAGGAAATCAAAATCAGGCACGATAATAAAAAAAATCCCACAGAAAACCTAGTCCTCACATTTGGTACCGGAACGTTTCCAGAATATGTAGAAACAGTTTGTTTGAAGTCGAATGTCCGACTGTATATTCCCAACCCCCGGCGCTGCTTCAAGTGCCAGCGTTTTGGTCACGGCTCTCAGATGCTGGGGCCGCAAAACCTGTGCTAAGTACCATTCGCTTGATCACTCTGCAGACAGCTGCAAGGAAACTCCACGTGTGAAAACTGCGAGGGTGCACACGCAGCCTACTCTCGCACATTTCCAGCATGGAAGAAAGAAAAAGAAATAGTAACACTGAAAGTAACCAATAAAGATTTTTAAGGAGGCAGGAGCGTTTCACTTTTGTGCAGAGTCCTTCATTCGCGGACCTGGCAGGCACGGGGTCTGTGCCACAACGGTTCGCGGCACCCGCTCGAACCACACAGAATGGACGGGCGGTGGTGCCATCTGCCCCATTAGTGGAAGCAGCAGCCAGCTGCTCCACCACCACAGGGCAAGCAGTCATTGGGACCTGTTGCCCCAGGTGCTTTTTTGCCACAGAAATTCCGAAAAGACAGACAACTGCGCACGGAACCCGCGAGCGGGCATCCAGTGCCTCTACCAAGGCAATGTACGTAGCAGCTAGTCCAACGGCATCCAAGACGCCGAAGGCTAGGCACAGCTCTTTGAAGCGCGCACGAAAATTGAAAACTCCCGTAACAGGACCTGGCAAGAACTCCCTGACTTGAAGTAAAAGTCCTTTCATTACACACAACACAACTTTACACACGCCATGGAGACAAAAATTCTACAATAAAATACCAGAGGACTTTCAGAAACCTCGATGATATCCAAGAACTTTTACAAGAACATTCACCAACAGTGCTGTGTGTACAAGAAGCACATTTAAGATCCAAAAACATGAATTTTCTACGTCAATTTGTTATACTTCGAAAGAACAGTGATGCCATAGCTTGAACTGGTGGTGTAGCCATTATTGTTATTCGAGGAGTAGCATGTACCCACGGACCGCTACTAACATCTCTATAGGCAGTGGCTCTTCGAGCAGTTTTATTGAATAAGCTCGACATTATCTGCTCTTTATACACACCAACGCTACACCGCCTGAAGAAACATGAATTTCTGTCATTAACAGATGAGCTACCAGAACCTTATCTAGTTGTAGGGGACCTAAATGCGCATAGCAGTTTGTGGGTTGACTGCCGATGTGATGCACGATGTCATCTCATCAAACAGTTCCTCTTTTCATCAGGTGCTTGTCTGTTGAATAGGAAAGAGGCAACATATTTTAACCTTGCCAACAAATTTTACTGTTCCATTGACCTTAGTATTGTATCACCTTCACTTGTACCATTACTCCTATGAAAAATATAAATAACCCCTACACAAGTAACCATTTTCTTGTCTTCTTGAGTTCACCAACATCATACGAATGTACTTCACGTGTTCTCAAATGGCTGACATACAATGCCGACTGGGAACAGTTTTACAACATTTCTCATTTAAGACAGATATCTGTGCATTAAGCATATATGAAGCTGTGCACTACTTCACAGCTTTGCTTGTTGATGCAGCAGCCAAGTGAATTCCGGAAACATCTGGTCTGCCCGGCAAGCGATGCGTCCCATGGTGAAAAACTGAGTGTTGTAATGCGCGAAAGGAGCAGAACAAGGCATAGAGGTTGCTTCGGAACTCACCGACAGCTGAAAATCTTGACAGCTTTGAGAAAATGAAATCTTAAGGCAGGAGAACGCGTCGGTGGGTCAGCAGAGAAAAGTGGTACAAGTACTTATCAGGGATAAATTCATACACACAAGAGGCTAAAGTCTGGAACATGGTTTGTAAGGTAGCAGACAGAAAAGTACGTTCACTCACACTCGTGAACACACAGCGTGACAGCGTGGAAGATCAGGCGAACTTCCTCGTTGCCCAATACGAGCAGGTGTCTAGCTCATCACCATATACTGAAGCTTTTCAAAGATATAAAACATGGATGGAAAAGCAGAAACTAGAACATAAGTGTACAAAAAATACGATGCATACAATCAACCTTTCAACTTAGCTGAGCCAAAAGCATTACTAAACTCTTGCAGTAATTCTGCCCCAGGCTACGGCCGTGTCGTGTATAAAATGATGAAAAACCTGCCAATCAAGATGCAAAAAACATTACTCTCACTATGTAATGCTGTCTGCTTTCTGGCACCATGCCTGCTTCCTGGAAAGAGGTTATAACTATTCCCGCTTTGAAAAAGAGCAAGGACCCTGCTTTAGATTCGAGGTATAAACCCATTGCATTGACGAGCTGCCGTTGAAAACTTTTTGAAACAATGATAAACCACCGGCTTTCACATTTCCTTGAAACACACAGTTGGCTCAACCGATTGCTGTGTGGGTTTCAAGAGCGTAGATCCACCACCGCCCATCTTGTGCGTATCGAGACGGAGATCTAAGATGCTTCCGTCCACAAACAATACTTCCTCTTTGTGTTCCTTGATATCCAGGCCTACAACACAACATGGCGTTTTGGCATAATAGGAGTCTTGTCTCACCTGGGTGTGTGCGGTAGAATGATTTGCATAATCGAGAGTTACTTCTCGAATCATAAATTTTATGTCTGTGTGGGCAGCGTTCTCTCCCAAACTTTCGTTCAAGAAATGGGAGTACAGCAAGGTGGTGGGCTTAGTTGTATACTTTTTATTATCAAAATGAATTTCTTGTACGCGTCCCTCCCCCTCAATACATTCTATTGTACATTTTTCGACAACGTTTAGCTTGGCTTCAAGTAATGCAACCTGGCATTATGTGAGCGGCAGGTTCAGCTAGGTTTAAACGAGGTCTCCAAATGGACAGAGGAAAACAGTTTCCGACTGAACCTACAAGAAAGCACGTGTGTCTTGTTCTCCCGAAAGAGAGGTATGCACTCAGGACCTGACATTCAATTGTACGGTCAACGTGTGTCTGTAAGAGCCGAGCATGAAATCTTAGGCCTAATCTTGTACAATTATTTGACCTTCATACCGCACAATAGGTATTTAAAAAATCAAATGCATCGGAGCCATGGAAGCTCTAAAAGTGTTGTCACGCACTAAATGGGGAAGTGACAAAAAGTATGTCATGAACTTGTATAGTATTCTCGTACGCACTCGTTGGATTATCGAGCAATAACCTATCAGTCGGCGACACCTACCACCCTAAATATGCTTGACACCATTCATCACCTAGGCATTCACCTCTCCATGGGTGCCTTTCGTACCAGCCCCTTTAAAAGCCTTCACGTGGAATCAAACGAATGGTCTCTCCACCTACAGAGATGCTATATGTCTTTTTTAATTATTTCAAAGTGAAGACAGACAAGGACCACCCTTCACATTTCACAATTGATGGCATGTCTACTTCTGTTCTGTTTGTAAACCGGCAATCTTTGTGCCAATCATATTCACTTCGTGTGAGGAGCCTTTCTAAGGAAACCGGTGTGCCTCTCGAATATCGTCTGATGGCTCCCGCAGCATGCCTGTCACATTGGCAGTGGCAATTGGTAGATTGTCATGTGTCTTTTTTAGAAATTCCAAAGCACGCACCTATCGCACATATGCGCACATACTTCTTATAACTACAACAAATCTACACAGATTCTGAGTTCCTTACAGATGCCACAAAGTCCAATACTCGTTTCGTACGCAGCCGTTAACCCATCCTTTTCGGAAGCCGGCGTTCTGCACCCTGATACAAGCATTTTCACTCGCGAAGCTAATTCTATCCATCAGGCTGTTAAACACAATGCACATATAAAACTACAAAAAGCGGTAACTGTCACGGACTCTCTGAGTATGGTGAAAGCTTTCAAACACCCAGAAAACACAAAAACCTTGTTTTTGCGTTCCTTTATTCAATGCTATGCACAGCCTACTCATCCAAACAGCATGTTATAGTCTGCAGGGTGCCAGGAACCATGAGATGCAGGAAAACGTTTAGGCAGACCAGCTGGCTGCATCCGCCATCAATGATGCCGCTATTGCATCTATACCAATCCCTACACTTGACAAGAAACCTTTTTTAAAACAAAAGCTCAGAGGTTATTGCATAAAAAAACGTGGCATAGACACACAACTACTACATTTTATTACGCCACAAGCATGTCATTGGCTGCCACTATCAAAATCACGTCACACAGAAGTAACACTCACAAGGCTAAGGACAGGACTTACGTACTCTAAACATTCGTATCTTCTGTCTGACGGTGATCCATCATTGTGCGAGAGATGTGGAGAACCACTTACACTTCTTCACATTCTCGTTCAGTACAGTCAGTTAGATGCTCTAAGAAATAAGTGTTTTTACGGTTCTAGTGCCAGCAGCTCTGTGCTGCACCCTGGGATGCTTATTGGTAACAATTCGGCTGTAAAATTGACTTGTATTTGACTTTTTGTTTACATTTTCGAAAGATATACTTTTTTTGTCAGAGCATATTTCAAAGTGATCCTTAGCAGAACCTCCGTACCGAGGCCACCACTTGGTAATTATATCTCCGCCATGGTTTTATTATGATCTTTCGACATCCACTTTCACTGCACATATTGCACGCCACTGTCATCATTTTAGTACTTACGTTTTACCCGTGGTAGTGCTAAGAATTTTAAGGCCCCTATAGAGTCACGCACGATATCAGTGTTCACATTTCTAGTCTCTGAAATGGCGCTCTTTGGCCATCAATCGTCCCTTGCGCCATAAAGCACCAGACATCACCATTAGGTGAAAGGCACAAGGTTAAAATAACAAAACAGTCGCAAACATCAGCCATTCTTCAGCATACATAATCAAGACGGGCGCCATGTTAGGAAATACGTAAACTGATCGCACGCAGTGAAACAGGCCCACTGCTTTCTTTTGAATGCACCATCTTGCTTCCTACAGGAATTTGGTTTGGAACGCACCACCACAGCATTCGCGTTCACGATGCTGTGTTTTCTTACGTGCTCTATAAAACACTGTTCCACTAATCTATAAAAGAAAGCAAAAAGAAAGCTGCGTTTTCGTGAAGCAGGGAACAATACCGCTTGTGCTGCATTGTTATTGAGAGTAAAATGTTGAAAAGCCAGTAAAGGTGAAGGCGCGCCATATGGGCGAGACATTCATGCATATAGAGAGCGCACACATTTTCATCAGATAAAAAAACTCATTTTCTTGGTATAAACAAACGATGGAGTGATTACCGCAGGCACATCCACTAGAGCTGGTAGTCATAGGCCACTCACTCTGGCGGTCACATCTGTTGTAGGCTGTGTTCGAGTGCTAGAGTGCTGTCGTCGGTATTTTCGTCATCTGATGATCAAATATTATATAGGTGCTTTGATACTGATGATGGAGACAGAGCTGCATACCGAGGCAACATTTCAACGCAGCATTTTTACCTAAAAACCACAGTACCTAGCGTGCAACTATTAGGAACAATTCGCCTATGCTTCTTGCCAAGTTTAGTGTTAATTGAATTGAAAATTTATTGAAGGACGTTTATTAAGGTAAATATTGTGGTCCAGATGAAATTTTTTAGCGTATTTTCAGGCATAGCGCGATGCCAGTTTTGTGTACCTGTATGCAATTTTTGAAAGATCTCTAGTGACAAGTATCTTACCACATGAATGGAGGATTGTGCATGTGGTGCCAATAAATAAATATGATTCAAAAAGAACATTGGTTACTATAGACCAATATCGCTTACAAATACTAATATAAAAAACTTCAACACATTTTATATGAACAAATAATAAATCGTTTAAACATGCACAAGGTACTCATCGACAATCAGCGTGAATTTTAAAGAGGGCTGTCTTGCACAACACAATCGGTGGAATTTTATCACTATGTGATATCGGATGTGGATTGTGTAGAATATGAGAACAGGGTGGTTTCGGATTCTTGTAAAGGCTTCGACACGGTGCCACGTTCACTCTTACTGTTTCAACTTACCACCACACACATTGATAACGCTGTTTTTCATTGGATACGATGCTACAATTCTCAAAGAAGACAAACTCCTGTAATGAAGGCGAAATACTCTGAAAGCGCGGATTTTACTTCAGGGGCACCACAGGGCTCTGTTCAGGGTCTGCTATTACTGTTAATTTATGTCGATGCTATCTCAGCAAGAATTTCATCTTCTATACGGTTGTTTGCTGACGAATGGATAGTGTGCTGAAAATTTCAAATCACAGAGATGCATGATGGCTTCAGCAGTAGTTATCACTCATTTATACTTGGCGTATCGGTTGGAAAGATATTTTGAACATAACAAATTGTGTATACATTTCACTTACAAAAAGGATCAAACCATTTCCGTCGTGTCACCACATGAACAATTTGCAGATAAAACAAGATGATACATGCAAGTACCTAGGTGTGCTTCAACATTCTAAATGTTCAGTGGGGCCGCGGGTGGACACTCTCCTAGCCAAAGCTGGCAAGGTATAAATCTGATTCAAGGAAACTTGTGATGATGGCATGCCAATTTAAAACGTCTCGCGCACACACTTGCATCAGACCTATCTTGCATCATGGTTGTGTCGTGTGGCACCCCACCGAAGTAACCTTAATTGCTACTCTAGAGTAAATACAAAATCGTGTACCCAGGTTTGTCTTGGGACAGTACGGAAAGTGGCAGAGCTGCAGTGCAATCAAAGCTGAGCTGGAATGGGAGTGTTCTCCTCAACCAACAATGAACGGAGATGAAAGTTTCTTTATAGGATTTACTATAATAAACTAGAATTACCGAAAAAATTTACCTACACAAAAGTCATACTATTTCAAAATGCTTTGATCATTGTTGTAAAATCCTGAAATACACAGATAAAAGCAACATGCATGTAAACTCATTTTTTCGCAAAAATAAAAATAAAAGTACGCTAACTGAAAAGCAAGTTCATAATGGGAGTGAAGATGTATTTTATTCAGTGCTCTAAACTTGCACTGTAACCTGAACGATGGTACATTTATTTAGGAACAGAATGGTAATGTGTGTGCGAACAAATGTGTATTTCGGTTATTCAGGTATGAACACAGTTGTATATGTGTGCCCACAAATATGTAATTCGCTTATTGATGTACACCCCTGCTAAAATGCCTTCGGGTACTGCGTGGTGTCTTAAGAATATAAAATAAAGAATATAAATCGAAGACCACCATTGAGGAAGCCTCAGTGGAAGTAAGTGACATTGGTGAAGGTACAAATATGGCGGCCGCGAGATATTTAGTATTCGCTATTCTTATGTACAGAGCACCTTACGCTTTAGTCTGGTGCACTGTGTCTTCTCCGTTACGCGGCGAAGCTCATGCAAAGTGCCCACTCCAGGAAACGGCAATGACGCTGAGGAATAAAAGCTTTACAGACCAAGCACTTTTTTGTCATGAATGAAAGCGATCTTAAAAGAGCTCTCACTACTGAAAGGCGAAGCGGCAACGCTAACAACAACCTGCTTCTCCGAAGGCAGGGCCTGGCATATGGTAGTCAATGTTCACGTATACAGCAAGCAAGCTCTGAAGCGAGAGCTCAGGAAGCAGAGGTAAAACAGCAACGTGCAACAAACTGCCCCCGCGCCAAACTTCAGGACGCGTGAAGCAGCAAGGAACATTGTGTATACTGTTGAGGAGGAATGCTGAGAATACACCCCGCCACTATACGTATCATACATAGTTTACGAGAAAGCATTTTATTCGGTAGAGATATCAGCTGTCATGCAGACACAGAGGAATCAGGGTGTCGATGAAACACATAAAAACATCTTTTAAAGATCTACAGACAATGAGTTGCCAAGATAGTGTTCTATATCAAAAGCGACATCGTACAGGTAAAGAATAGTGTAAGACGAGAAGACACGGCTCGCCCGATGGCATTTACCGCGTGGATAAAGGAGGTTCTCATAGACATTAAAAAGGCATAAGCTAGGGGATGGAGGTACTGGAGAGTATCTTAGTAACCGGCGCCTCACCGGTGACATTGCATTGCTGAGTAACTCACTCGACGATTAAGAATTTATAATCACAAAATTAAACAAGAAGAGCAAAAAGCCAGGTTCTAAATTTAATTAGAAGATATTAAGCGTGGGAGCTTGGGAAAGTTGGAAGGACATAACTGAATGCAGGAACAGCGCAACCTAGAAGTAGTTACTTTGTAACTACGGAAGCGAAAACCAAGGACCTTTGCTGTCCTTGTTTTTTTTTCGCTTCCGTAGTTACGAAGTTACTACTTCTAGGTTGCGCTGTTCCTGCATTCAATTACTTCGAAGAAAGCGAAAGAAATATATATATTATCCTCGGAAGAGAATAGCGCTTTCAGATACGTAGCAGTGCACTTGAAGATGTAAAAGTGTACATCTACAAAAGACAGGTAGTAACATTGCAGCCGAACAACGACATAGAAGTACCTAGAAGAATAAGAATGGGTTGCAGCACATTTGTTAAGCATTCTATCACCATGACTGGTAGACTGCCAGTGCTCCTCTAGATGTAAGTGTATACCAGCTGCATCTTGCCGATCCTTGACTGCAGAGCAAAAATTTGCAGATTTACAAGGAGGGGTCAGCTCCCACTCAGGGCGACACAGTCAGCTACGAACAGGAACATTATTTGTGTAACCTCATGAGACAAGATGAAAGCAGAGTGGGTGAGGGAACTGGGGTTGAGGATATCATATTTAAAGTCTAAAAGAAATGTACATGGCCCAGGCACGTGGCACATTGGCCGGAAAACCACTGGTCAATTATGGACTGGATTCCCAGAGAAGGTGAAAGTGAGACAGAAACTTAGGTGGTCAGAAGATATTATCGCATGTGTGGGTACTATGTGTTGCATACTCAGGACCGAGTTGACTCGCGGGACATGGGAGAGGCACTTGTCCTGCAGTGAGTGTAGTGAGGCTTATTAATAGACTGATGACGTATTGCGCAATCATTGCCCCCTTCGCACATGTCATGGGCGCTGCCCAGTTTTTCACGCGATTCTCAAAAATAACTTCATAAGTATGCGCAAATTTTTTTAGCTAATTAGCTTCTGCATGGTGTGTATCTAAATGGTGTTAATACAGACGATTTGCGTTTTGCCCTATGCAAAGTTTTTTCTCAAAGCAATGTTGCTGGAGCAAAATGTTAAGCTCCTTCATTCGAAAATCCTTTTTTTTTTTTTGCTTTGTGCGCGCGATGACTCTTTTAAACTTGAAAGCAGAACCCTATGAAAACAGGATGCTCTCTATTACTTCAGTGTAAAGGATTGATTTTTACGAAATTATTTGCACTGATTTTGGCCTGACGAATTTCTTTATGCTGCCAATAACATTGAGAAGTTGTTGAAATTAAAGAACCGCTTCATCAAAGTCCAATACACACGCAGGCTCCGTTCTGATGTTTCGTCATATGTCTGCCACGTAGAGACATATTGCACGACGTGTCCTCCAAGAACTATTTTCTTAAGGAAGAGCGTAAAAACATGAATTGTCCGGGTGGGAGCTGGTAAAAAAGAATAACAAATAATACCTAAAGCAAGCTTCTCATGCCATATGTAATGACATACGAAACATTCACCCGTTGAACAAGGCTAGAAATAGTACATTGTCGGTAATCAATTGACGCGAAAATGTCGTCATGTTTCCTCATTGTTAATCCTCTATAGCGCCGTGTATAAATACGAAGGACTTTAGCCCTCAAGCACTCCATCCACCGACTGAAGCTCGAAGGAATTCAACATGAAGCTTCTTGTACTCACTCTTGCCTTCGTTGCAGTTCTAAGCTACGTAAAGGGCAATAAGCCAGTTTGGGTGGATGAAGCGTCAAATGGAGCACACCAAGATGCATTGAAGGTAATATGACTCGCCCTGGTTGCGATATTTTTGCATGAAGAAATATAGAAGAACGATATTTTTGTTTCATGTGAGCGTAAAAGCCAGTGAATGTAGTTTACATTTTTAAGACGCAATACAACTCAAGACAGCACCAAATATCCACACAGCGTTTTTTGTGTGCTCGCAAAAAGTTTACAAACGATCATCAGTAGACTTATTACTTGAGTTGGTTAAGGTGTAGGCAAGGCCCGTCTATTTCCGACTTCCACAAGGATTGAACTTCTTTCGTTGGCCAACGCTTGCTCTTTCATCGAATTCAACTTTGGGATTTGAGTTGAATATTTAGTATCAATTGTTTACAAGAGTAATAAATGCAGAGGAACATATTTTATGCACTTATGGCGTAATAATAGGCTTGTGATTTTTCTTTTATTTGCATACCTTCCGGTGAAAAGCCGGAGCGAAGTATCCTTTAAAACCCGTAACAATTACTACTTCTATATGCATACATTTTATTTTAACTTTTCAGATGTTTTACACTAACACAAAAATAAAAACCTAATTTAACAACACATCTGATTGGCCGAATTGATGTTCCACTAAAATCTACGCTTCTGTAGGAATTTACGCGGACCACTAGCGTCAGTACGCCTTCGCCTAAGGTGACGTCTTACGGCAAGGCGTCTGCTGCTAGAGTTTTTTTTTTTTTTAACAATTGCGTCTGAGTAGTGCTTCCTAGTCTGATTCGGGAAATCCATGCTCTAGACAGCATACGAATCATGACAGGAGGCGTACACAGTGACGTCGTCTTGTGCTTCCGAGAACAGAACTTCCGGCAACAGAACAGACGTATTTCATACGCAAGATATTCACAACATCGTTGTGCACAAAAACTTAATAAAAGCATCCTCTTGCATTTGTCTAATGAAACATTTTCAACTATGTCACCTTCTTCTCTGTCTCTTCCGTCATTGCACTAGCCTCTGACGCCCATCGATATTTCTACTATTTCTGAGAACTGATTATTTTGAAATAGAATATACATGCTCTTATAATTATGTGAAGCCAAAGCTTGTAATACCAGAGGGAGGTCATAAGGCACTGGACTGTGGCAGTATGCACTTGCGCTCGACTCTTTGGCCGCCACCGTCTAGGACGGTGGCCACTACTGGAATTGTATGAGCCAAATATGTATTTGGCCACGGGAATTTCAGTCTAAATTGGCATTCTATATTCTTATCTTGTGACACCAATGGAGGAGATGTAGGCAGACTCTGTAAAATTAAACCTTTATAAGGCTGCATGACTAATAATCAAGTAACTTGCTGGAAAGAGTAAATTTTCAGTCTAAGCTCCAGAATAATTACGTAAATTCCTTTTCAGCTTCTCAAAAATAGTGTTGGGAATATTTACGACATGGTAAAAGCAACCTATAAGAATGACCCAGTGTGGGGAAATAACTTCAGATGTCTGTATGCTGGATTTGACACCTTCAATGAGAATGAGAAGAGCGTTGACGCAATTTTCATGTTTATGAATGATGCTGATGCAATTTAGTAAGTACACCTTTCTTGCTTATTTGATATGCAAAAAATCAACACAATATTGTCATGTGGTCGTCACGCAGACAAATATAGCAACGTCAATGTTTTGATGAAACTGTTTATTTGGTTATACTTTTGGGTGGTAAATTGGAAGTTAGATGAAAGCCGCACACTAGCACTAATAAAGGCGAACAGAACGTTAGCCATCAATAAACTGACAAGCGGCGAAGCGCGCCACTGCTTTTACATATGCTGGTGAAAACTCAAGGCATATCACTTGCATTCGCATAAGTGTTAAATATTATTCAGTGTTCGTGCTTACAAGCAATCTTAATAGATCAATATACAGAGATCACGAACCTTCTTGAAGAATTGAGCGCTGTATAGTCTGAGCATTTGTAAGACTTTGTGGGTGAAAACCGAAAAAAAAACAAAACGTGAAATAAGAAATTGTGTAAAAATATAGAAGAGACGGGGAGATTAATGTCTCGAAACCACCATATGATTATGAGAGACTCCGTAGTGAAAAGCTCCGGAAATATCCACCACGTGGGTTTTTTTTTTACGAGCACCAAAGTGTGAGCACATGGGCCTACAGCATCTTCGCCTCCTTCGAAAATGCCACCGATACAGCCAGGCTAGAACCCGCGGCCTGCGGTTCAGCAGACAAGTACTTTGGCCTCTAAATCACTGTGGCGGGCCCGGCAATATCGAAGTAAAACAGCCATCGAAGCCTTCAGCATCAATAAATTCAGCCGACAGGGCCACACGCCTTTGCACGGGAGAAGAGGTTTAGCAGTCGGACAATGACACGTTGACCAGTTTCAATATTATTTTTTTTTGCCGCTTGGACGAGAGATCAATGCAAAGTCTACTCGAAGATGTGACTGAAAACCTTCAGAACATTCTTTGCCTAATGCGAACGTAGTCAGTTCGATCCTTTGCCTAAATAATCTCTCATACTCCCAATCCTCCCGACTGCCCTGAGTACAGTCGATCGGTGAATAGTGGCACGCATTGTGGCTGTGTCCACGTTTACGTGACATAAGGAGACACCACGTCATCGAGGCAATATTTTACAAATAGATCTATAGCACTGCATCGATAAATCCAACAAACGCCCCTAGAAAGCATACGATGCTAAAGGGCCCACTGGTTTCCACCCCTGTCACAAGAAGACAATCATAGGAATCCTAAGAACCATTCCTAGGAATATGTATTGTTTTGATAT